>NC_064920.1:994144760-994493093 GCF_023897955.1 Schistocerca gregaria
TCACTGACACATTATGGCCCAACCCAAACGACTAAGGAAGAAACTTGACATTTGCAGGGAATGTTGATCTTAAACTGCAGGCGCCGCTTGAGAATAATTATTATTTATTTTCGATATTTCGTCCCTAAGGGGACGAAATAGGGGCTGAAAGGTTTTTTAAAAATATGTTACCACTAAAACAATTTTGAAGCTAGATCTAGGAAAACTGGTATATGGTTTCTGGGTCAGAAATAAACAACACCTGATTCAGATTTTTTGTAAATTTAAACCCTATGGGGATGAAATAGTGGGTGAAAGATTTATTAAAAATAAATCATTATTAAACAACTGCTGAAGTACATTTTAATGCTACATCTATGAAAATTGGTGAGTGACTTCTCGGTTAGAAACAAAAAAATACGTTTCTCTTTTTGTAAGTTCAACCCCTATGGGCGTGAAATATGGTATGAAAATTGATGTACAAATATTTCATTAAGGAAGCATTTTTGCAGCTGACTCTAAGAAAATTTGTATTTGGGTTCTCTGTTAGAAATAGAAAGTACACATTTCACTGTTTTCTTAAGTTCAACTGGTATTTTACTTGTTGGATAGACATAAAGAAATATGTTGCTGTGGAACAAAGTAAAAATTCGATTAAAGAAAAACAAAACAAAATCAAATCCACCGAGATCATACAGTCTACACTCGCGAAACAGTGGGCGCTAAGTTAGTCTGATACTATACGTAATTTGCAGCTGAATTAACCACAGCCGGTAGATCCTTCAAATAATTGTGCGCAGTAGTTGTGAGAAAATATCGTGTAAATGAAATTTAGCGGATTCTTTTTACTGCTTACACTTTTCATGATTTAGAGTCAATTGCCGATTTTTACACCATAAAAATTCTTGTCCAAATCATTTTGCAATTAGTTTTGATCATCTGATGACACTACATGACGGTAAAAGGTAGCATCACCTCAAACACACTAAGACGACTGTTCAGATTGTTTCCTGAACCGTTGACGTAAATCAGGAACAATAAAGGACCTATAACATTTCTTTTAGCAACGCCAGATATTGGTTTTGTTGTTCTTGATGACTTTTCGTCATTTATTACGAGATGTGATCTTTCTGACAGGAAATTACGAATCCTGTCACAAAACTGAGACGACACTCTATAGGCAAGCAATTTAATTAGAAGTCGCTTGTGAGAAACGGAGTCAAAAGCTTTCTGACAATCTACAAATATGTAATCAACTGGACATCACCTGTCAATAACATTCTTACTTCGTGAGAATAAAGAGATGGTTGTATTTCACAAGAACGATATTTTCTGAATTCGTGTTGGCTTTTTTTTAAATATTTGCGAGGTGATTCATGATGTGAGAGCACAGTATATGTTCTAAAATCCTGCTGCAAATCGACATTAGCGATGTAGGTTTGTAATTTAGCGGGTTACTCCCACTTCCTTTCTTAGGTATAGGGTGTGACTTGTGCAACTTTCCCGTCTCTTTGTAGTACAGCTCTTTCTTCGAACGAGCGGTTGTACATGAGCGATCATTTAGGAGACACTGTTGGTAGCCCCTTGGTTCGTTTGGGTGGTGAGTTGTACATCATATCCCGTCTATTCGCTCGTACACATCTCTGCAGCCGTCCTTCACCCCTGTCATCTACCGCCCGTGGCGCCACGGAGCAGGATAATACCATTTTGCCATGCAGTGCATTCTCCAACCACGGTGGGACGGAAACGTTTACAACCTCAGCCGCTTCGGAAATGCTTCCACCCTTGGTCCAAAAGCCAATGATCATGTCCTTTTGCACGTGAGATAAATCGCTCCCATTGTTGTGCCCTCCTCCACACGACAAGCTTTATATACTCTCCAATGCCAGTGCTGCCACTTGGCTACACGTTGATGTAGAGTAAATGCAGGGTGTTTCAAAAGTGACCGGTATATTTGAAACGGCAATACAAACTAAACGAGATGCGATAGAAATACACCGTTTGTTGCAATATGCTTGGGACAACAGTACATTTTCAGGTAGACAAACTTTCGAAATTACAGTAGTTACAATTGTCAACAACAGATGGCGCTGCGGTCTGGGAAACTCTATAGTACGATATTTTCCACATATCCACCATGCGTAGCAATAATATGGCGTAGTCTCTGAATGAAATTACCAGAAACCTTTGACAACGTGTCTGGCGGAATGGCTTCACATGCAGATGAGATGTACTGCTTCAGCTGTTCAATTTCTGGATTCTGGCAGTACACCTGGTCTTTCAAGTGTCCCCACAGAAAGAAGTCACAGGGGTTCATGTCTGGCAGACAGGGAGGCCAATCCACGCCGCCTCCTGTATGTTTCGGATAGCACAAAGCAATCACACGATCATCGAAATATTCATTCAGGAAATTAAAGTCGTCGGCCGTGCGATGTGGCCGGGCACCATCTTGCATAAACCACGAGGTGTTCGCAGTGTCGTCTAAGGCAGTTTGTACCGCCACAAATTCACGAAGAATGTCCAGATAGCGTGATGCAGTAATCGTTTCGGATCTGAAAAATGGGCCAATGATTCCTTTGGAAGAAATGGCGGCCCAGACCAGTAGTTTTTGAGGATGCAGCGACGATGGGACTGCAACATGGGGCTTTTCGGTTCCCCATATGCGCCAGTTCTGTTTATTGACGAAGCCGTCCAGGTAAAAATAAGCTTCGTCAGTAAACCAAATGCTGCCCACATGCATATCGCCGTCATCAATCCTGTGCACTATATCGTTAGCGAATGTCTCTCGTGCAGCAATGGTAGCGGCGCTGAGGGGTTGCCGCGTTTGGATTTTATATGGATAGAGGTGTAAACTCTGGCGCATGAGACGATACGTGGACGTTGGCGTCATTTGGACCGCAGCTGCAAGACGGCGAACGGAAACCCGAGGCCGCTGTTGGATCACCTGCTGCACTAGCTGCGCGTTGCCCTCTGTGGTTGCTGTACGCGGTCACCCTACCTTTCCAGCACGTTCATCCGTCACATTCCCAGTCTGTTGAAATTTTTCAAACAGATCTTTTATTGTATCGCTTTTCGGTCCTTTGGTTACATTAAACCTCCGTTGAAAACTTCGTCTTGTTGCAACAACACTGTGTTCTAGGCGGTGGAATTCCAACACCAGAAAAATCCTCTGTTCTAAGGAATAAACCATGTTGTCCACAGCACACTTGCACGTTGTGAACAGCACACGCTTACAGCAGAAAGACGACGTACAGAATGGCGCACCCACATACTGCGTTGTCTTCTATATCTTGCACATCACTTGCAGCGCCATTTGTTGTTGAAAGTTGTAACTACTTTAATTTCGAAAGTTTGTCCGCCTGAAATTGTACTGTTGTCCCAAGCATTTTGCAACAAACGGTGTATTTCTAACGGTGCTCGTTTAGTTTTTATTGCCGTTTCAAATATACCGGTTATTTTTTAAACACCCTGTATGACTGTTACATTAATGCCACTGGACTATGTGAGCTATGTACGGAGCCATCCATAATTGTCTACAGAGCCGTGGCAACTCTGGGGGGGGGGGGGGGGTTGCCATACACTCAAAGTCGCATTACGTGATTGTTTGTGGTTTACGTACGAGGCAAGCGCTCAAACTCCATTTTTAACTGTCAGGGCTCATTGCTGTACGCCCATATGAAGTCTAATGAACTCTTTGGATGGATGATAATCAGCGAATCATGAAACATATTCGCCGGTGCGAATATGAACCACCTCCAGCTGTATAATGGAATGATCACAGTGAACATCTGTGTCGGGCCAGGACTCGTGTCGTATTTCCCGCTTTACGCTATCGGTCGCCTTAACCACTACTGCTATCCGACCACGACCCAAGACTCGTATCGTTGTCGGATGAAGTATGAAGATTCAAAAGGATTCAAGGAGGGGGACTAGTCTTATAATTTCTTGGTCTTCATCTGCACTCCGGAAGCCACTTTATGATGAGTGTAGCGGAGTGTACTTCTTGCATCACTGTCACTAGCGGAAGGTATTCCTTGCATCACTGTCACTAACCCCCTATCGTGTTCCAACCACGACTGGTGCCCAGAAAGAAAATCTCTACGTCGCTGCTGTAGTACTGGATATTCTTCATATTTTACAGCCTTCTCCAATATTTATCCGGAAAATGAATGTCGCATTATAGCGAATATTGGCACTGTAGGGCAACACCTCGGGACGCACGAGTATGGCGGTACTGGGCCGGGGGAGGGTGATAGAGGGTTTCGTAGTAAAGTGTGGCCATTCAAAGGGAAGTTAAATTCTCGCCGAACAACAGGTATTGATTGTAGGTTACAATTACACTTTTTGAATGTACATATTATAAGATACAACACCAAACCATTTTAAGTGAAAAAGAAAATAATGTAATATAAGAACCACATGCATTTTTAAGGTTTACATGCTGACCACTTTTCCGTACATAATTCGGCCAGGGTCATAGCAACAGGGTCCCATGTTTATTTTCCTGATTTCTGAGCATATTTTTCAGACATCTTTTGATGCTCGTATCTGAAAGAATTCCAAGTGGCTGCAGCAGGCCGTTTTCAATCGTTGTGTTAAGCCAGATGTAAGATAACACATTGTTGTAAATGATAAAATTTAATTAATTCTAAATTGTCACGGAGGCCTAGCTGGCGGATGACAGCTTTGTGCATAGAAGGGTTTAGAAGCCGGTTTCATCTGTTGTATTAGGCATTTATTTTGGAAGCAACTTACTCTTGTGGGGGTGAACACGTTGGCCACTTTGCCCGTCGAATAGTCATGCCACTTTTCTCTATCAGATGTCGACATTAGCGATCCACAGAAGATACTACCAAACTGAAATAAATAACAAGATGTTGTTTAAATGTTCATGCACAAATGAGGAATATACAAACAAGGTAAAAAGAATAACATGAATGATTAACCTTACAGCAGAGGACTCAGAGTTGTAAAAGTTTTCACTACAAAGTAAGGGAATTATCTTCCTTTGTCAGTCTCACTGACAGCAGTCGTGATGTATATTAGAACTAGTTAGATCACTGCTCGGCAGGCAGCAGGGCTGTTCGGGGCAAAAAGTATGCAGTGATCACTTTTACCGTCCTGACAACTTCACCACACCTTCACCTTCCGATCTTACTGTTAACTCGTACACCTACATAAATTATGTCATATTAATAACAGAAACTGCAATATGAGACACGATCAGGTATGTTTACTAAATGTTTTGAATGTCATGTTTCTTCTGCTCATTACGTTGTATTAAAGAAGGCTTAATTTGATTTCATAATAGTTGCTAGGAACACGTATCACATTTGAAGATGACCGTCTCTATAATGGGGTTTCAAGAATCCATCTTACTTCCTTTTTCATTTATAACGTAGTGAGTGATCTCAGCGAGTTGCGCTCATTCGTGAGTTTTCAGCGCTGGAGGACAAACAATAAAATATCCCCCCTCTCTCTTCTATTAACCTCGCAGTGGCAGTGCTACATACCACTCTCCACATGAGGTAAGCGGCCGAATACCCAGCAACGTGAATTAAAATTAAGAGTATCTTAAAATGTTACAGTCTCAGTATATGTTTTTATTTGTTACGAAGCAGGAAAACGCACTGACGTTTTTGGATTCGGCCATTAGTCGCTGGACGCATATTTTTTATAAAATATGACTGAGGACCGCGAGTGACACGAACACTCTATGATTTTGTTTGCAACGGGAAACAGACCGATGCTTTCCGATGACACTGGGCTTCGCATGAAAGAGATAATAAGCTATATTTGTTTTGGCTGGGTCCAACAAAACGTTGCAAAAACGAAATTGCAAATCAAATGCTAAAGTTTACAACAGTCTACCGCAAATTATATTTATTGTATATCTAGATTTCAGTCGCTGTGTGGCCGTCTTCAGTGTTGTAAAGATGAGTTACAATA
Organism: Schistocerca gregaria; assembly: GCF_023897955.1. NCBI lineage: Eukaryota > Metazoa > Arthropoda > Insecta > Orthoptera > Acrididae > Schistocerca > Schistocerca gregaria. Next base: position 994,150,689 of record NC_064920.1, read on the forward strand.
TTAAAACCACTTGCATGTGAGTTTTATCTCACCCTCTGACATGAAGAGTCCAGTTGGGACGATATGCATATACACCTGGTTCTGATGTTTTAACTCACATTTACTGCACTGATCATTCCTGTACCCTTTGCTACTTGAAATGAACACAATCGCTGGGCACAAATGTTTCTCTGTGGAATCAAACCTGATGAAATTGCAAGTATCTGCCAAACACCAAGAAAATGCGCATGAAGACTCATACAAGAGATTCCACGCCTACTCGTCATCAGCGATTCCGTATAAATATACGGTCAGAAGTGAAAGTGACGGAATTGGGAGCTCCATACAGCCAAGCGTTTACAGAAATTGTATTTCTGCTGCGGATCGGCGAGACACGAGGGATATATGTTATGGTTAGCTGCGGATAAAATACAGGATGGTAATCGGAAGGTCATCTGTCAGCACCTGTTTTCTTTGGGATTGGAATTATTATATTCTTCTTGAAGTATGATGGTTTTTCACCTATCTCATACATCTTGCTTACCAGATGGTAGAGTTTTGTCAGGACTGGCTCTCCCAAGGCCATTAGTAGTTCTGATAGAATGTTGTCTACTCCTGGGGCCTTGTTTCGACTCAGGTCCCTACACCGAAACTTATGTACTTTTTTAATTTTCGATTTTTTCGATAATTACTCAGCAAATAAACCTAAATAATGCTCAGTGTATTGTATGTATTAAGATTTTCGTAAAAGGCATGAAAAGAAAAGGCAAAGGATAATTTAGGATTGCAAATAAATTTCCTGAAAGAATCATAAGGCGTTCACGAGAACTTTGTATATAAAATAAGACAATTTTATTATTTTGCAGTTACTGGGGCGATACCGTAAAAACAGTGGAAGCATTAATTTTCTTGGTATCTTATACAAACGCCGTTTTTTTCATTTACGCGGTTGCTTCAAAGTTGCTATAAGAAAACAAACTTGGCTTCCATTAATAAAAGATTGTCTCTCAGCGGACAGTTTGGCAAAAAACCACACCTAACCCAACATTACGCCAAATATTGGCGAGGATATCTGCTGATGTACAACGAACTGTGTTTTGCTGCAATCTCCTCCAGATGATATTCCTTTCTCTCTCTCGATGACAGCAGTTTAGAAGCATTTTGAACAAACTGTTTATCTAATGATGAAAATAGTCCTCGCAAGGTTGCATTAGAAAAGTGCATTTTGGAGCGGGGGAATAGCTTTAAATTGGTAATTCCGTGATGCCTCAGAACATGTCCTACCAACCGCGATGTTAACAAATTTTTCTTCTTCAGGAACGCTTTCCTTGCCATTGCCAGTCTACATTTTATATCCTCTCTGCTTCGACCATCATCAGTTATTTTGCTCCCCAAATAGCAAAACTCTTCTACTACTTTAAGTGTCTCATTTTCCAATCTAATTCCTTCAGCATCACCCGACTTAATTCGACTACATTCCATTATCCTTGTTTTGCTTTTATTGATGTTCATCTTATATCCTCCTTTCAAGACCCTGTCCATTCCGTTCAACTGCCCTTCTAAGTCCTTTGCTGTCACTGACAGAATTACAATGTCATCGGCGAACCTCAGAGTTTTTATTTCTTCTCCATGGATTTTAATATCTACTCGGAATTTTTCTTTTGTTTCCTTCACTGCTTGCTCAATATACAGACCCGTGGTCTAGCGGTAGCGTCTTTGATTCATAATCAAAACTTCTTCGGTCCCGGGTTAGATTCCAGCCACTGCCTAAATTTTGATAAATAATCAGCATTGGCGGCCGAAAGACTTCCGGCATAAGATGTCAGCCTCATGCTGCCAACGGCCTTGTCAAAGAGGACGGAGGAGCGGATAGAGGTTCAGGGCACTCTCTTGTCCTAGGGGTGGGAAATTTCCCCTAAAGGCGGAAGAATCAGCAATGATCAACGACATGAGAAGTCAATGGAAACCACTGCATTAAAGACACGTAACGTGTATCCACAGGACATGTGGCCTGTAGTTGAAGAAGTGTCATGATTTCTCCATTGGCAAAAGATTCCGGAATAGTCCCCCATTCGGATCTCCGGGAGGGGACTGCCAAGGGGGAGGTTACCATGAGAAACAGATTGAAAAATCAACGAAAGGATAATGTTCTGCCGGCCGCGGTGGTCTAGCGGTTCTAGGCGCTCCGTCCGGAACTGCGCGACTGCTACGGTCGTAGGTTCGAATCCTGCCTCGGGCATGGATGTGTGTGATGTCCTTAGGTTTAAGTAGTTCTAAGTTCTAGGGGACTGATGACCACAGATGTTAAGTTCCATAGTGCTCAGAGCCATGTGAACCATTTTTTTTTTTTTTTTTTTTTTTTTTTTTTGATAATGTTCTACGAGTCGGGGCGTGGAATGTCAGAAGCTTGAACGTGGTAGGGAAACTAGAAAATCTGAAAAGGGAAATGCAAAGGCTCAATCTAGATATAGTAAGGGTCAGTGAAGTGAAGTGGAAGGAAGACAAGGATTTCTGGTCAGATGAGTATCGGGTAATATCACCAGCAGCAGAAAATGGTATAACAGGTGTAGGATTCATTATGAATAGGAAGGTAGGGCAGAGGGTGTGTTACTGTGAACAGTTCAGCGACCGGGTTGTTCTAATCAGAATTGACAGCAGACCAACACCGACAACGATATTTCAGGTATACATGCCGACGTCGCAAGCTGAAGATGAACAGATAGAGAAAATGTATGAGGATATTGAAAGGGTAATGCAGTATGTAAAGGGGTACGAAAATCTAATAGTCGTGGGCGACTGGAATGCAGTTGTAGGGGAAGGAGTAGAAGGAAAGGTTACAGGAGAATATTGGCTTGGGACAAGGAATGAAAGAGGAGAAAGACTAATTGAGTTCTGTAACAAGTTTCAGCTAGTAATAGCGAATACCCTGTTCAAGAATCACAAAAGGAGGAGGTATACTTGGAAAAGGCTGGGAGATACGGGAAGATTTCAATTAGATTACATCGTGGTCAGACAGAGATTCCGAAATCAGATACTGGATTGTAAGGCGTACCCAGGAGCAGATATAGACTCAGATGACAATGTAGTAGTGATGAAGAGTAGGCGGAAGTTCAAGACATTAGTCAGGAAGAATCAATACGCTAAGAAGTGGGATACGGAAGTTCTAAGGAATGACGAGATACGTTTAAAGTTCTCTAACGCTATAGATAGAGCAATAAGGAATAGCACAGAAGGCAACACAGTTGAAGAGGAATGGACGTCTCTAAAAAGGGCCATCACAGAAGTTGGGAAGGAAAACATAGGTACAAAGAAGGTAGCTGCGAAGAAACCATGGCTAACAGAAGAAATATTTCAGTTGATTGATGAAAGGAAGAAGTAGAAACATGTTCCGGGAAAATCAGGAATACAGAAATACAAATCGCTGAGGAATGAAATAAATAGGAAGTGCAGGGAAGCCAAGACGAAATGGCTGCAGGAAAAATGTGAAGACATCGAAAAAGATATGATTGTCGGAAGGACAGACTCAGCATACAGGAAAGTCAAAACAACCTTTGGTGACATTAAAAGCAACGGTGGTAACATTAAGAGTTCAACGGGAATTCCACTGTTAAGTGCAGAGGAGAGAGCAGGTAGGTGGAAAGAGTACATTGAAAGCCTCTATGAGGGTGAAGGTTTGTCTGATGTGATAGAAGAAGAAACAGGTGTCGATTTCGAAGAGATAGGGGATCCAGTATTAGAATCGGAATTTAAAAGAGCTTTCTAGGACTTACGGTCTAATAAGGCAGAAGGGATAGATAACATTCCATCAGAATTTCTAGAATCATTGGGGGAAGTGGCAACAAAACGACTATTCACGTTGGTGTGTAGAATATATGAATCTGGCGACATACCATCTGACTTTCGGAAAAGCATCATCCACACAATTCCGAAGCCGGCAAGAGCTGACAAGTGTGAGAATTACCGCACAATCAGCTTAACAGCTCATGTATCAAAGCTGCTCAGAAGAATAATATACAGAAGAATGGGAAAGAAAATTGAGAATGCGCTAGGTGACGATCAGTTTGGCTTTAGGAAAAGTAAAGGCACGAGAGAGGCAATTCTGACGTTACGGCTAATAATGGAAGCAAGGCTAAAGAAAAATCAAGACACATTCATAGGATTTGTCGACCTGGAAAAGCGTTCGACAATATAAAATGGTGCAAGCTCTTCAAGATTCTTCAAGATTCTGAAAAAAGTAGGGGTAAGCTATAGGGAGAGACGGGTCATATACAATATGTACAACAACCAAGAGGGAATAATAAGAGTGGACGATCAAGAACGAAGTGCTCGTATTAAGAAGGGAGTAAAACAAGGCTGTAGCCTTTCGCCCCTACTCTTCAATCTGTACATCGAGGCAGCAACGATGGAAATAAAAGAAAGGTTCAGGAGTGGAATTAAAATACAAGGTGAAAGGATATCAATGATACGATTCGCTGATGACATTGCTATCCTGAGTGATAGTGAAGAAGAATTAAATGAACTGCTGAACGGGATGAACAGTCTAATGAGTACACAGTATGGTTTGAGAGTAAATCGGAGAAAGACGAAGGTAATGAGAAGTAGTAGAAATGAGAACAGCGAGAAACTTAACATCGGGATTGATGGTCACGAAGTCAATGAAGTTAAGGAATTCAGCTACCTAGGCAGTAAAATAACCAATGACGGACGGAGCAAGGAGGACAACAAAAGCAGACTCGCTATGGCAAAAAAGGCATTTCTGGCCAAGAGAAATCTACTAATATCAAATACCGGCCTTAATTTGAGGAAGAAATTTCTGAGGATGTACGTCTGGAGTATAGCATTGTATGGTAGTGAAACATGGACTGTGGGAAAACCGGAACAGAAGAGAATCGAAGCATTTGAGATGTGGTGCTATAGACGAATGTTGAAAATTAGCTGGACTGATAAGGTAAGGAACGAGGAGGTTCTACGCAGAATCGGAGAGGAAAGGAATGTGTTGAAAATACTGATAAGGAGAAGGAACAGGATGATAGGACACCTGCTAAGACATGAGGGAATGACTTCCATGTACTAGAGGGAGCTGTAGAGGGCAAAAACTGTAGAGGAAGACAGAGATTGGAATACGTCAAGCAAATAATTGAGGACGTAGGTTGCAAGTGCTACTCTGAGATGAAGAGGTTAGCGCAGGAAAGGAATTCGTGGCGGGCCGCATCAAACTAGTCAGTAGACTGATTGAAAAAAAAAAAAAAAAAAAAAAAAAAAAACATCGGGTAGAGGCTACAGCCCTGTCTGACTCCCTTCCCAACCACTGCTTCCTTTTCATGTCCCGCGACTCTTATAAGTGATATCTGGTTTCTGTACAAATTGTAAATAGCCTTTCGCTCCGTGTATTTTACCCCTGCCACCTTCAGAATTTGAATGATAGCATTCCAGTCAACATTGTCAAAAGCTTTCTCTAAGTCTACAAATGCTTGAAACGTAGGTTTGCCTTTCCTTAATCTAGCTTCTAAGACAAGTCTTAGGGTCAGTATATCCTCACGTGTTCCGATATTTCTACGAAATCCAACCTGATCTTCCCCGAGGTCGGTTTCTACTAATTTTTCCATTCGTCTGTAAAGCATTCGCGTTAGTATTTTGCATCCGTGACTTATTAAACTGATAGTTCGGTAATTTTCACATCTGTCAACACCTGCTTTCTTTGGGATTGGAATTATTATATTCTTCTTGAAGTATGAGGGTTTTTCGCCTGTCTCCTACATCTTGCTTATCAGATGGTAGAGTTTTGTCAGGACTGGCTCTCCCAAGGGCATCAGTAGTTCTGATGGAATGTTGTCTACTCCTGGGGCCTTGTTTCGACTCAGGTCTTTCAGTGCTCTATGAAACTCTTCACGCAGTATCGTATCTCCCATTTCTTCTTCATTTACATCCTCTTCCATTTACATAATGTTGTCCTCAAGTACATCGCCCTTGTATAGGCCCTCTATATACTCCTTCCACCTTTCTGCTTTCCCTTCTTTGCTTAGAACTGGATTTCCATCTGAGCTCTTGATGTTCATACAAGTGGTCCTCTTTTCTCCAAAGGTCTCTTGAATTTTCCTGTTGGCAGTATCTATCTTACCCCTAGTGAGATAAGCCTCTACATCCTTACATTTGTCCCCTAGCCATCCCTGCTTAGCCATTTTGCGCTTTTTGTCAGTCTCATTTTTGAGACGTTTGTATTTCTTTTTGCCATCTTCATATATCAGAGAGAAATTTTCGAATAGGGACTAAAGCACGAGATCCTCGCATTACCGTCCTGTGCTCTTTCTGCTGTGGCAAACACTGCCTGCAAACGAAATAACATAACCCACGCCAAAGGTACTTTCTTTCTAAGACATTGGTCATCTAGATCTCTCGCTTTCTCCACTTTCTCTTGTGGCCAAACCTTGCATACACCATCAATTTGGCCGAAATCAGTGATGAGTGGTACGCACAGTCCCGTTGTTACAAGGAACACCCATTATACAAGAAACTGGCACACCTGCACGTAGGGCCCCCGCAACCAGGCAGAAGTGCCGCAACACGACTCGGCATGGACTCGACTAATGTCAGACGTAGTGCTGGAGGGAACTGACACCATGAATCGTTCATGGCTGTCCATAAATCAGTAAGAATACGAGGGATGGAGATCTCTTCTGAAAAGCACGTTGCAAGGCGTCCCAGATATGCCCAATAATATTCATGTCTCTGGAGTTTGGTGGCCAACGAAGTGTTTAAACTCAGAGAGTGTTCCTGGGGCCACTCTGTAGCAATTCTGGATGTGTGAGGTGTCGCATTGTCTGCTGGAATTTTCCATGTACGTCGGAATGCACAATGGCCACGAATGGATGCAGGTGATCAGACAGATTGCTTACGTACATGTCACCTGCCAGAGTCGTATCTTGACGTATCAGGGATGCCATATCACTCCAACAGCACATGCTCCACACCATTACACAGCCTCCACCAGCTAGAACTGTCCCCCGCCGACATACAGGGTCCATGGATTTATGAAGTTGTCTCCATACCCGTACACGTCCATCCATTCGATACAATTTGAAATGAGACTCGTCCGACCAGGCAACATGTTTCCAGTCATGAACAGTTCAACGTCGGTGTTGACGGGCCCAGGCGAGGCGTAAAGCTTTATGTCATGCAGTCATCAAGGGCAAGCGAGTGGGCCGTCGGATCCGAAATCCCATATCAATGATGTTTCGTTGAAAGGTTCGTACTCTGTCACTTGTTGATGGCCCAGCATTGAAATCTGCAGCAATTTGCTGGAGGGTTGCCTTTCTGCCACACTGAACGATTTTCTTCGGTGGTCGTTGGTCCCGTTCTTGCAGAGCCTTTTTCCGGCCGCAGCGATGTCGGAGATCTGATGTTTTACCTGATTCCTGATACTCGCGGTACACTCGTGAAATGGTCGTACGGGAAAATCACTACTTCATTCCTACCTCGGAGATGTTGTGTCCCATCGCTCGTGCGTCGACTATAACACCACGTTCAAACTCACTTGGCTCTTGATAAGCTGTCATTGTAACAGTAGTAACGGATTTAACAACTGCGCTAGACACTTGTCTTATACAGGGTGTTACAAAAAGGTACGGACAAACTTTCAGGAAACATCCCTCACACACAAAGAAAGAAAATATGTTATTTGGACATATGTCCAGAAACTCTTACTTTCCAAGTTACAGCTCATTTTATTAATTCTCTTCAAATCACATTAATCATGGAACGGAAACACACAGCAACAGAACGTACCAGCGTGACTTCAAACACTTTGTTACAGGAAATGTTCAAAATGTCCTCCGTTAGCGAGGATACATGCATCCACCCTCCGTCGCATGGAATCCCTGATGCGCTGATGCAGCCCTGGAGAATGGCATATTGTATCTCAGCCGTCCACAATACGAGCACAAGAGTCTCTACATTTGGTACCGGGATTGAGTAGACAAGAGCTTTCAAATGCCCCCATAAATGAAAGTCGAGAGGGTTGAGGTCAGGAGAGCGTGGAGGCCATGGAATTGGTCCGCCTCTACCAATCCATCGGTCACCGAATCTGTTGTTGAGAAGCGTACGAACACTTCGACTGAAATGTGCAGGAGCTCCATCGTGCATGAACCGCATGTTGTGTCGTAAAGGCACATGTTGTAGCAGCACAGGTAGAGTATCCCGTATGAAATCATGATAACGTGCTCCATTGAGCGTAGGTGCCGGCCGCGGTGGTCTCGCGATTCTAGGCGCGCAGTCCGGAACCGTGCGACTGCTACGGTCGCAGATTCGAATCCTGCCTCGGGCATGGATGTGTGTGATGTCTTTAGGTTAGTTAGGTTTAAGTATTTCTAAGTCCCAGGGGACTAATGACCACAGCAGTTGAGTCCCATAGTGCTCAGAGCCATTTGAACCATTTTTTGAGCGTAGGTGGAAGAACATACTGACGAAACTAAAATGAGCTCTAACATGGAAATTAAGCGTTTTCTGACACATGTGTACCTAACATCTTTTCTTTATTTGTGTGTGAGGAATGTTTCCTGAAAGTTTGGCCGTACCTTTTTGTAACACCCTGTATAGACGCTGCCCATGCAGTAGCGTATTCCACCTGTTCACATATCTCTGTGTTTCTTTGGCGCTTCAGTGTATATTAAGTTTTCTTTTTTTTTTTCAACTTTCGATCGCTCGCGACGTGGAAACCACAGTCAAAATCAAAAACGTTTTATTTTCAGCATTTAACTGCAGCTTCCAGCTATTTCTCTACGTAGTCGACTCTCCGACGACTTAGACAATTGTTGTAACATGATACCAACTTTCCGATACCTTCGTCATAGGAGGCTACCCCCTCTACTTTCTGCCAATTCCCTACGCTGGTTGTGTGTGCCAATAAGCTGCCTTTATAGCTATCACTGCCAAAGGTCCATCTGAACGAAGAGATGAAGATCAGAGTGAAAATCTGAGGGAGTCCTGCTGTAGGGGGATGAGCACACTTCCAATGGAAAACACTGCAGGAGCGTGTTACTTGCACCTGCAGCGTGCAGCTCAGAATTGTCATCAAGAAAGAAATGCATGAGATTTACATTAAGTGGGCTGCGTGAAATCAGCCAAAATCTCTCAGTGGAACTTCACACTTGGTGGAAGACACTACTCTTTAGGCATCTTTACGTGCTCACTGTGCACTCAGAACTGAAAAGTGCAATGTTATGTGATAGGCAGGCTTACTAGAGACACCGAGAAAACGCATCTACACCAAGCTTCACCAGGTCTTCACGACTGATCGGAGGTTGAAAAAAATAATAAAAAATAAAAAACGATAACAGCGCTCATGTAAAAATATAAAAATATTATGTGTGTGTGTGTGTGCATGCATGTGTGTATGAGTTTCAGCATTGTGGGATTTCTAACTTCCTCACTCCATTAGGAGCAGAGACACTAGCAAGAACGTGTTTTCCCAGCTGCTGGCATATAGTTTTTACTGTACGACAGGCATCTTGTGTGGGAACAGTATCAGCCTGATTTGTTGGATAGCCTACATGACAGGGAAAAGTAATGGTTCTCTGGATTCCAACATGTAGGCTGCTCTGCATGAGAGGCATGTTGTGGTAGTAGTATTGCCTTGTTTTATCAACCTGCTTTTCATAGCAGCCTGTATGTAAGAAGCAGATAAATGATTTCAACCCTGTCAGATGTAACCTGCCCTGCATGACAGGTGTGTTTTGGGAGTAGTGTTGGCCTGCTTTAATGAATTGTATCACGTGGGTCACACACAGTGATGAGCATGCCTTGGGACGTGGCTGGTTGATGTGGACATGGAAGGGGATGAGTAGAGAGAGAGGAAATGGACCGAGAGAGAGGGAAGAATGGTGAGATGCGTGAGGCAGGGGCAAGGTGTAGAGAGATAATGGGCAGGTGGGAAAGGAAGAGGAGGAGGTGGGGACGGAAAGAGCGATGAGAGGAGGATATGTTTAGAGAGAGTGGGATAAAGCTATGGTCAGAGTGAGGGGGTGGATGAAATGGACAAAAATATGCAAAAGAGCACATAAAGAGACAGTAGAGGATGAGGCGCACCGACAGATCGAGTAAGAGGAGGACACAGAAAGGGAGAGGAGGAGATTTTCTCAGTGTAGGTGTCTAACACATATATGGGTGAAGCCACAGCGAAAAGGCTAGTGCATGTGTGTATATTTAGGGGGTTTATCTCAACTAAAGACGTTGAAACATCTCGGAAACTGATTCAGATTCGTTTGTTGCGAAGGGGGACATAAAACGATAGCAACCCATGCGTGGGAGTTGTGGCGCAACTTTGAAATCTTCAATGGGAACACCGGTTTATTTTTAGTGCAGATGACATTTTGTCTGAAGCACTTTCTTCGTTCCGCCACAAATGACGCTGTAATCGGAGGATTAGAAATGGATAGACAATCGTAATTTATGACATGCTGCTTAATGGCTCTTGAATATCCAGTGGCACATGGAACCCCACCTCTATGCTGCGAGGGTGGGAGTGGTCAGTATTTCATAACTTCTAATGGGAAATCCCAATCGCAATATGGTATTCCTCGGACATATCGGATGAGGGACTACTCGACGTGCCACCATGGCCATGTAGCAAACTACGACGTATCATAGTAGACAGTGCACTGCTAACAGAGCTCATGTATCGTGCACAGCGGCTCTAAACATTACAATACCTGTGCATGTTTATTGCCTGCACACCTACCTCTCATTTGAAGAACAGACGTGCAAGTGGACCATATAAGAAAAACTGAAATGTTCCTGATACTTGGAGAATGTACAGGGTGTTTCAAAAATGACCGGTATGTTTGAAACGGCAATACAAACTAAACGAGCAGCGATAGAAATACACCGTTTGTTGCAATATGCTTGGGACAACAGTACATTTTCAGGTAGACAAACTTTCGAAATTACAGTAGTTACAATTGTCAACAACAGATGGCGCTGCGGTCTGGGAAACTCTATAGTACGATATTTTCCACATATCTACCATGCGTAGCAATAATATGGCGTAGTCTCTGAATGAAATTACCCGAAACCTTTGACAACGTGTCTGGCGGAATGGCTTCACATGCAGATGAGATGTACTGCTTCAGCTGTTCAATTTCTGGATTCTGGCGGTACACTTGGTCTTTCAAGTGTACCCACAGAAAGAAGTCACAGGGGTTCATGTCTGGCAGAAAGGGAGGCCAATCCACGCCGCCTCCTGTATGTTTCGGATAGCACAAAGCAATCACACGATCATCGAAATATTCATTCAGGAAATTAAAGACGTCGGCCGTGCGATGTGGCCGGGCACCATCTTGCATAAACCACGAGGTGTTCGCAGTGTCGTCTAAGGCAGTTTGTACCGCCACAAATTCACGACGAATGTCCAGATAGCGTGATGCAGTAATCGTTTCGGATCTGAAAAATGGGCCAATGATTCCTTTGGAAGAAATGGCGGCCCAGACCAGTACTTTTTGAGGATGCAGGGACGATGGGACTGCAACATGGGGCTTTTCGGTTCCCCATATGCGCCAGTTCTGTTTATTGACGAAGCCGTCCAGGTAAAAATAAGCTTCGTCAGTAAACCAAATGCTGCCCACATGCATATCGCCGTCATCAATCCTGTGCACTATATCGTTAGCGAATGTCTCTCGTGCAGCAATGGTAGCGGCGTTGAGAGGTTGCCGCGTTTGAATTTTGTATGGATAGAGGTGTCAACTCTGGCGCGTGAGACGATACGTGGACGTTGGCGTCATTTGGACCGCAGCTGCAAGACGGCGAACGGAAACCCGAGGCCGCTGTTGGATCACCTGCTGCACTAGCTGCGCGTTGCCCTCTGTGGTTGCTGTACGCGGTCGCCCTACCTTTCCAGCACGTTCATCCGTCACATTCCCAGTCCATTGAAATTTTTCAAACAGATCCTTTATGGTATCGCTTTTGATGAAAATTGTAACTACTGTAATTTCGGAAGTTTTTCCGCCTGAAAATGTACTGTTGTCCCAAGCATATTGCAACAAACGGTGTATTTCTATCGGTGCTCGTTTAGTTTTTATTGCCGTTTCAAATATACCGGTCATTTTTGAAACACCTTGTAGGAGAAATGTTGAGATTGCCGTTGGTTCGTATTCCGAGATTTTACCATTGAGAGCCCGCTCTCGGTCATTCTTTTACAAGGCTGCGAACGCCTTTAAGTCTGATGGCAGCGTACAGGCCGGCAAAGGGAAACGAAGCAAACATGTAACAGGAGAAGATAATAAAACAGCTGTACTAGCAGCACCGCACCATCACCCGGCAATTACAGCACGATTCCGGTTATGTCCGTAGGTAGTATTTTCACAATATTGCATCGTCATAACTGTCACCCCTACCACGAGTCAGTGCATCAAGGATTTCATGGCACCGAATTCCATAGCCAGGTGGCATTTCGTGAATGGGCCATCAAAAAATGCAAACGACGCTTTGCCAAGGTACTATTTTCTGATGAGGCTACGTTAATAAACTATGGTAGCGCTAACCGCCATAACTTGCAAACAATCCCCACTGGTTACGGCAAGTTGGCCGTCAACGTCCTCGCTAGTTAACATACGGTGTGGCATCATGGGGAACAAACACATTGCTCCGTGTTTTATTGACGGCGCATTGAACGGATGCAAATATCGAACTTTTTTGGAACAGGTACTATTATAGGATGTTGCCCTGGATGTTCGACAACATATGTGGTTTCACCATAACGGTTGCCCTGCGTATTACGCAGTTGACCTACGGGAGGTATTAGACCGTGTTAACACTGGTCGGTAGAGTGGCAGATGTTGCCCTATTAAGTGGTCGGCTAGGTCGCCGGATTTGACGTCGCAAGATTTCTTTCTGTGGCGTTATTTAAAAGATAAGGTGTACCAAAAAGTGTACCAGCAAGTGCCAACAGCCCGTGAAGACATGATCGACCACATCACAAACGCCTGTGCTGACATTCCCATCTATATGCTTCTGTCCTGTGTATGGTCATTTGAAGTTAGTGATACTACTTTTGAACACTTGCTTAACTGGAAAAGTAGGGTAGCGTTCGCTCGAGCCACGGCCACAGTGGTACTTCTAGAAGTCTCAAGTTCCATATGTTGCGAAGGGATTTTCCAGTTAGAAGTTATGAAATAATGGCCTTTCCTACATACGCAGCATGGAGTTGGGGTCCCACGTGCCACTGGATATTCAAGGGCCATTGACTAGCATGACGTACCTAAAGATGCTGTACCAATTTCTATTCCTCCGATTACAGCGCCATCTGTGGCCAAATGAGGAAGATGCTTCAGACAAAACATATGTTGACTTTGGCCTTAGTAACGTAATTTGCACAAAAAAAGACAGGAGTTGCCACTGAAGTGAAGATTTCAAGTGGCCGAGCGGTTCTAGGTGCTTCATTCCTGAACCACGCTGCTGCCACAGTCGCATGTTCGAATCCTGCCTCGGGCATGGATGTTTGTGATGTCCAGATGTCCACAGGTTAGTTAGGTTTAAGTAGTTCTAAGTCTAGGGGGCTGATGACCTCAGATGTTAAGTCCCACAGTACTTAGAGCCATTTGAACCATTCGAAGATTTCAAAGTTCAAAGTTCCCCCCACGCACGCACGATGTGGGGGAGGGGGAATGAGTGTGCCATCTACATTTACATGGATACTAAGCAAATCACATTTAAGTGCTGGGACGAGAGTTCATCGAACGACCTTCACAATAGTTCTCTATTATTCCACTCTCGTACAGCGCGAGGAAAGAACGAACACCTATACCTTTTCGTGCGAGATCTGATTTTTCTCATTTTATTATGTCGAGCGTTTCTCTCTATCTAGGTCGGCGTCAACGAAATATTTTCGCATTCGGAGGACAAAGTTGGCGATTGAAACTTCGTGAGAAGATTCCGCCACAACGGAAAATGCCTTTGTGTTAATGATGTGCACCCCAAATCCTGCATCATTTCAGTGACAGTCTCTCGCCTACATCGCGATAATACAAAACGTGCTGTCCTTCTTTGCAATCTCTCGACGTACCCCGTCAATCTTTTAGGGTAAGGATCCCACATTGCGCAGCAGTATTCTAAAAGGGGACAGACAATCGTGGTGTAAGCAATCTCTTTAGTAGATCTGTTACCTTTTCTAAGTGTCCTGCCAATAAAACGCAGTCTTTGGTTAGTCAAACCCACAATATTTTCTGTGTTGCTTCCAATTTAAGTTGCTCGTAATTATAATTCCTAGGTGTTTAGTTGAATTTACGGACTTTAGATTTGACTACCTAATAGTGTAACTGAAGTTTAACAGATTCGTTTTAGCACTCATGTGGAAGACCACACACTTTTCGTTATTTAGGGTCAATTGCCAATTTTTGCACCAAATAAACGACAGCATGATTTGCAAACAACGGAAGACGGCTGCTCAGATTGTCTCCCACATCGTTTATACAGATAAGCAACACAACAAAGAGCCTATAACACTACAACACTACATTGGGGAACGCTAGGAATAACATTAGTTTTGCTAGATGACTTTCCGTTAATTACTACATTGGGTGTCCCCCACACAGACAAAAATATTGGAATTATTGCTTTTTTTTGATCCGATGCGTAGTTTTTCAGATATTTCAACGTCTTGAATTGAAAGAACACTCCGTTAAGACATACATCAAAAAAAAGTTTTGCATCACCCCAGTTCCCCGAACTCCTGAAGATAGACGTTGACTGTTGATATTGTATCACAGACGCAGTCCGTTTGACTGCTAAGAGATTTCACTAAACTCGCCCAAAGACGCAAACAGCCATGTATGATCAGCGCCTATTACACGGAGAGGGTCCGACAGCCGATCAGTTCCAGTCATCCCACAATAAAGGAGGTACATGGCTCGTGTTGCCTGTATGTAATTCAACCATGCCTAGATGGTCAATACCGCGGTTCTATCGCGCCCGCGTTGTTAGTTTGTGTCAGGAAGGGCTCCGAACAAGGGAAATGTCCAGGAGTCTCGGAGTCAACCAAAGCGATGTTGTTCGAAGATGGAGGAGATACAGAGAGACAGGAACTGTCGAGGACATGCCTCGCTCAGGCCACCCAGGGGCTACTACTGCAGTGGATCACCGCTACCTAGGGATTATGACTCGGAGGAATCCTGACAGCAACGCGACTATGTTGAATAATGCTTTTCGTGCAGCCACAATGCGATAGGCTGCATGATGCGCAACTTCACTCCCGACGTCCATAACGAGGTCCATCTTTGAAACCACGACACCGTGCAGCGAGGTACACATGGGCCCAACAACATGCCAAATGGACCAGGATTGGCATCACGTTCTCTTCACCAATGAGTGTCGCATATGCCTTCAACCAGAGAATCGTCAGAGACGTGTTTGGTAACAACCCGATGAGGCCGAATGTCTTAGACACACTGTCCAGCGAGTGCTGAAAGGTGGAGGTTCCCTGCGGTTTTGGGGTGGCATTATGTGGGGCCGACGAACACCGCTGGTGGTCATGGAGGGCGCCGTAACGGCTGTACGATACGTGAATGCCATCCTCCGATCGATACTGCAACCATATCGGGATCATACTGGCGAGGCATTCGTCTTCATTGACGACATTCGCGCCTCCATCGTGCACATCTTGTGAATGACTTCCTTCAGGATAACGATATCGCTCGACTAGAGTTACCAGCGTGTTCTCCAGACATGAACCGTATCAAACATGCCTGGGATAGATTGAAAAGGGTTGTTTATGGACGACGTGACCCACCAACCACTCTAGGGATCTACGGTGAATCGTCGTTGAGGAGTAGGACAATCTGAACCAACAGTGCCTTAATGGACTTTTGGATAGTATGCCACGACTAATACAGGCATGCATCAATGCAGGAGGACGTGATGTTGGGTATTAGAGGTACCGCGTATACAGAAATCTGGACCACCTCTGAAGGTCTCGCTGTATAGCGGTGCAACATTCAATGTGTGGTTTTCATGAGCAAGAAAAAGGGGGGAAGTGGTGTTTATGCTGATCTCTATTCCAATTTTCTGTACAGGTTCCGGAACTCTCGGAACCCAAGTGATGCAAAACGTTTTTTTGATGACTTTAAAGTGTGTGTGTTTTTTCTCATTGGTTGTTCGTTGGTGAAATTAGTTATATTGTTTTCCGAACTGCTGTTCACCGTCTCATGTGCACGATTAATGAGCTGCTTAAAATTAACAGCCAAAGTGCGTGTGTTATGATCAGAAGTAAATTTTTTCGGCCGTAACTCTGGGTCTTTTGACGGTTCGGTGAAGTACCTCACAGGTAGTAGAGCGTACGAAATTTTAGTTCACTTTATTACTTGTAGTAATACATGATAAACCCCATCCAAAGACATGTGTATTGTTAATGGAAACACGGGCGAGAATACTTCAACTCCAAGATGATTACTCGTAGTAATACTCGAAAATGTTGACTGTTTCAGCTGAGGTCGCGTACCGGGCAGAGCTCATCCGACTTCGGCTCTATACCGAGGGCTCTGCTGTTGTAAGAGAAAGGCTTGTCTTCTGAAACGCCTCTCATTAGTTATTGCGGATTGCAGAGAGACAACGCTAATGTCTGTGGTATAGACATGCGTTGTCCACTTTGGTACAGCAGTCTCTGGACGATACAACAGAACGTATTACAGGGTCGTAATTCTTCTCGTGAAGCTGAGCCATTGCTGAGTGTGACACTACGGCGTGTTGCGATTTGAATGAAGTATATTCTAAAAATGTCGGTAGCACAATGAAAGTGCATCCAGGCAGGCGGGGCCTGTTGTGCATCGCCGTCCCCGGCTGAGGGAGGCGCCGGGCAGCGGCACAAAGTGGCCGCCAGCCGAGGGCGGCGCGCTGGTGGTGCGCCGTGCGGGGGCGGCGGTGCGCACCGCCGGGCAGCCGGCAGCAGCGGCGGCCTTAGGAATATGGCGCAGCGAGGGCGGCGCAGCGCACGCCCTGCTGAGCCTGCCTGCCTGCCTGCCTCGCGCGCGGGGTCACTGAGCAGCTGCCCGCTAGCGCCGGGGCTCGCCGAATGAAATGCGGTCGCCGTTCAGCTACGCCACTGCACACAATGAGGTGCACCACCGCAGTGGAGCGGCCGCGTCAGTAAAGAACCGAAGTGATGGTATTCCAGGCTAGCGGTCCTATAAATAGAAGACTCACTGCTTCTCTCAAACCACCTAAACTAGTGGTATTAGTGAGAAGGACGATGAGCGAAAATTTGCGTGCATTAGAAGCAAACATTACCTCGAAGAAAACGGTCTATTGACACACTGCCAACAGGCACTGAGAAAACATAGTTCTTGACAGAAACAATTAGCTCTTTACTCCCTTGAAGTACTGAGTGCTGTTGACAAGGGATTTAAGATTGATTCCGTGTTTCTGGATTTCCGAAAGGCTTTTGACATTGTACCACACAAGCGGCTTGTAGTGAAATTGCGCGCTTACTGAATATCGTCTCAATTATACGACTGGATTCGTGATTTCCTGTCAAATTAGTTCAAATGGCTCTGAGCAGTATGGGACTTAACTGATAAGGTCATCAGTCCCCTAGAACGTAGAACTACTTAAACCTAATTAACCTAAGGACGTCACACACATCCATGACAGAGGCAAGATTCGAACCTGCGACCGTAGCGATCGGACGGTTCCAGTCTGTAGCGCCTAGAACCGCTCGGTCACATTTCCTGTCAGAGAGGTTACTGTTTGTAGTAATTGACGGAAAGCCATTGAGTATAACAAAATGCTTTCTGGCGTTTCCCAAGGTAGTGTTATAGGCTCTTTGCTGTTCCTTATCTATATAAACAATTTGGCAGACAATCTGAGCAGCACTCAGATCAGGCTGCCATTTATCGACTAATAAAGTCATCAGAAGATCAAACCAAATTACAAAACGATTTATAAAAGATATCTATATGGTGCGAAAACTGGCAGTTGATCCCAAATAACGAAAGGTGTGAGGTTAAACTCTGTTCGACGATGTTGTTATTGTTGTGGTCTTCAGTCCTGACACTGGTTTGATGCAGCTCTTCATGCTACTCTATCCTGTGCAAGCTTCTTCATCTCCCAGTACTTACTGCAACCTACATCCTTCTGAATCTGCTTAGTGTATTCATCTCTTGGTCTCCCTCTACGATTTTTACCCTCCATGCTTCCCTCCAACGCTAAATTTGTGATCCCTTGATGCCTCAAAAGATGTCCTACCAATCGATCCCTTCTTCTAGTCAAGTTGTGCCACAAACTTCTCCCCAATTCTATTCAATACCTCCTCATTAGTTATGTGATCTACCCATCTAATCTTCAGCATTCTTCTGTAGCACCACATTTCGAAAGCTTCTATTCTCTTCTTGTCCAAACTATTAATCGTCCATGTTTCACTTCCATACATGGCTACACTCCATACAAATACTTTCAGAAACGACTTCCTGACACTTAAATACTCGATGTTAACAGATTTCTTTTCTTCTTGCCACTGCCAGTGTACATTTTATATCCTCTCTACTTCGACCATCATCAGTTATTTTGGTCCCCAGACAGCAAAACTCCTTTACTACTTTAAGTGTCTCATTTCCTAATCTAATTCCCTCAGCATCAACCGACTTGATTCGACTACATTCTATTATCCTCGTTTTGCTTTTGTTGATGTTCATCTCATATCCTCGTTTCAAGACACTATCCATTCCGTTCAACTGCTTTTTCTAGTCCTTTGCTGTCTCTGAGAGAATTACAATGTCATCGGCGAACCTCAAAGTTTTTATTGCTTCTCCATGGATTTTAATACTTACTTCGAATTTTCCTTTTATTTCCTTTACTGCTTGCTCAATATACAGATTGAATAACATCGGGGAGAGGCTACAACCCTGTCTGACTCCCTTCCCAACCACTGCTTCCCTTTCATGCCCCTCGACTCTTATAACTTCCATCTGGTTTCTGTACAAATTGTAAATAGTGTTAGACGATAAAGCAGTCAAATATAAAGGCCGCAAATTCAACTAAATACCTAGGAATTACAATTATGAACAATTTAAATTGGAAAGAACACATATAAAATGTTGTGGGGAAGGCAAACGAAAGACTACGTTTTATTGGCAGAATACTTAGAAAATCTAGCAGATCTAATAAATAGACTGCCTATACTACCCCTGTTCGTCCTCTTTTAGAATACTGCTGCGCCGCGTGGGATCCTTATCAGATAGGATTGACGGAATACATCGAAAAAGTTCAAAGTAGGGCAACACTTTTTGTATTATCGCGAAATAGGCGAAAGAGAGTCACTGAAACGGTACAGGATTTGGGATGGACATAATTAAAACAAAGGTGTTTTTCTTTGCGGCGGAATCTTCTCACGAAATTTCAGTCACCAACTTTCTCCTCCGAATGCGAAAATATTTTGTTGACAGCTATCTACATAGGGAGAAGCGATCACCATGATAAAATAAGAGAAATCAGAGCTGTACAGGAAGGTATAGGTGTTCGTTCTTTCACCTCGCTGTATAAGATTGGAACAATAGAGAATTGTGAAGGTGGTTCGATGAACCCTCTGCCAGGCACTTAAATGTGATTTTTAGAGTATCAATGTAGATGTAGAAAGATCAAATAAAGCAGAAGCCCTGGATAACATTTCATCGGAATTTCTAAAAGCATTTGGGAAAATGGCAACCAGAGGAATACTCAGGTTTGTGTAGAATCTATCAGAATGGATACGTAACAACAGACGTTCAGAAACACATTGTTCATTCAATTCCGTAGACGACAAGGCCTGATAGGTTCCAAAATTATCGCATGACATCTCAAGCATGCAAGCTGGCGGCAAGAAAAATTTGGTTTTAGGAAAGCCGGCCGAAGTGCCCGAGCGGTTCTAGGCGCTTCAGTCTGAAACCGCGCGACCGCTACGGTCGCAGGTTCGAATCCTGCCTCGGCCATGGATGTGTGTGATGTCCTTAGGTTAGTTAAGTTTAAGTAGTTCTAAGTTCTAGGGGACTGATGACCTCAGATGTTAAGTCCCATAGTGCTCACAGCCATTTGATTTGGCTTTAGTAAAGCTAAAGGCACCAGAGAGGCAGTTCTGACTGCGTTTGATAATGGAAGCAAGACTGAAGAAAAAACAAGATACGGTCACAGGAAGTATCGATCCAAAAAAACGCGTTCTACAATGCAAAATGGTGTAAGACGTTTGAAGTTTTGAGAAAAATAGGAGCAGAGTTTAGGGGAAGGTGGGTAATATACAATACTCACAAGAATCAAGGGACCAGTAATACGGAATTACCAAGAACCAAGGGCTGTAATTAAAAATGTAGGTGCAGTCTTTCGCCGTTACTTCTCAAACTATACATACTATAAGTAATAAGGAAAATAAAAGTAAGTTACAAGGGTGGGATTAAAATTCAGGGTTAAGGAATGTCAGTGATAAGATTCGCTGATGACATTGCTGTCCTGAGTCAAAAACCAATTACAGGATCTGTTGATTGGAATGAACAGTCTAATGTTTACAGAATGTGAACTGAGAGTAAACCGGAGGGAGAAAAAAGTAATGAGAAATAGTAGACATCAGTATAGCGAGAAACTGTGCACTGAAATAGGTGGTCACGAAGTAGAAGAAGTTAAGGAATTCTCCTACCTAGGCAGCAAAATAACGCATGACGGAAGGAGGAATGAGGATATAAAAAGTAGGCTAGCAGTGACAAAAATGGCATTCCTGGTCGAGAGAAGCCTTGTAGTATCAAACATACAACAGATGTTAATTTGAGGAAGGTACGTTTGGAGTAGAGCATTGAATGGTAGTGAGACGTGGACCGTCGTAAAGCCGGAAAAGATGAGAATCTGAGCATTTGAGATGTAGTGCTACAGAAGAATACTGAGAAAAAAGAAGGTGCACTGTTAGGATAAGGAATAAAGAGATTCTTCTTCGAACGTGCGAGGACAGCACCACATGGAAAACATTGACAAGTAGAGGAGACAGGATATGTGGTAAGTCATCAACCTCCAGGTACTAGAGGCAACTGCAGAGGGTAAAAACTGTAGGTGAAGGCAGAGATTGGAATACATACAGCTAATACTTTATGACGTAGGGTCTAAGTATTACTTTGATATGAAAGGTTAGTGCAGGAGAGGAATTCGTGGCGGGTCGCATCAAAGTAATCAGTAACGATGAAACAATGAATGATCCGTCTTGGCAGCCACTTCTTATAGCTGGGAGGCATTTCTCTGGCCCCCAGGGCATGTTGGCAACCGCGGAATCGAGGCATCCGATACAGCGGCAAAGGCTACACCCTCTCCCCCTCTGCCCGCTGTTCGCATGGTTCCCTTTGCCGATCTACAGAGCGTTTTATGTCGTCGTATTCCTCTTTTATGGCACACACATAGGCCTGCAGATCCCGATAATAAATTACTGGGCGTCAAACCTCCTCCCTGTGTTTGGACCTCTTCCTCTCGTCCTCGTCGTCGGGAGGAGGTAATTTTAGACTCCGGATAGGGCACTGCTCTCAACCGTGGACGGTGAGACACCTTTTACTTCAGTGCCCCTATTTTAATCGTCTACGAGCCTGTTTACAGCTGTCGCCTGGTATATCTTCCCTTTTAGCAGATGACACGCGCTCAGCCGATCGCGTCCCTGAGTCTATCAGTGTCAGTGAGATGACGTACGTCATTTGAAGCTGTTTTCCGGGGAAAACAACCAGCCTTCAAAGGCAGTTTCCTAAGATTTTCTTCCGTATTCAGTTTCCCTCCTTCTTGAGTTTCCCTCCCATTGCTGTTCATTTGAAATTGGGTTTTTTACCCTTCACTAAGTCACAGAATGGGGGCCTATGTTTTGCTCCATAAAACCATAACAAAAATAACCTTCCTATAGCCTTTGTGTGCTATCACCAGCATTTTCCTCGTTCTGAACAAAATGCAGATACTAGGATCCTGTTAGTGTACACTGAATGAAGAAGAGCCCAACAGTTCGTAAACGGGGAAACGAAGGTTTTCGTCTAGGTTGCGTGTCACTCATTCTGCAAACTGAACACTACTATCTGGAGAGTCCTCGATGAGGTGCTTCCTAAGTCTATGATTTATATGTGGCAACAATGTTCGTTATTGACACACACTTGATGCCAGTTTACTCCCCTCCGTGGCGATTACTGCTCTCTAAAATCTTACTAATGGATTTCAGAACAGCGGTTGACGTTGCCTGGTCCGCAACGGTTTTTGATCGTCCAGTCATCGTTGCGACACAGTCAATTTCACGGAATTTCACCAACCGTTTAACCACCTGTGAGGTAACGGTCGAGTTGTGGCGCCCTGGAAATATTACATGTTCGGAATTGGGGTGGCAGCACAGGACGGTCGTCAAAGCCGGGGCCCGGCAGCAAACACGTGGTGGCAAACGTTAGCCGGACGAGAGGGGTAGCCCCAGCACATGGTCCAGCCGCGTGGCTGTGACGAGGAAGGTGCTTTGCGTCAATGAAAGGGACACGCCGGGAGTGCCAAAGATGGCGGAGTTTGTGAAACCTTAATGGCAGACGTTTCACAGTTCGTATTGAAATTAATAGTAGCCAGATGAATCAAGATAGCCGGCCGCGCGGTTCTAGGCGCTACAGTCTGAAGAAAATTTGAACATGTCTGTATGAATGCCTCAACATAAGACAAAATCACCCTTGCAACGTAAACAAATAGGTAAATTTCAGTTTCAAAAATATCTCAATTCTGTAAAAAAGTTATTCATCACAATGATACAACCAATCCCTTGTCAAGGGGCCATGAAGGATGACCCAGTTTCACAGCATTTAAACCAACATATCTTAGACAAAACAGAAAAAAACAACATCCTTCAAACAGCAATTTTAGTTTGTCTGTGCTGCAGCCTGGTGGTCCCAGTAGAATCAGTATCCTTCATTTCTTCTTACGTAAAATAGTATGATTTACAACTACAAATTTTTCTTGAGGAAGGTGCTTTCTGATGAACACTGCGTCATTGCACTGCAGTCCGTTGACAGAGCGTATGCCCCATTGACAGCGCCAGACGGCAGCAACAGGCAAGGCAGATTCGGACACCACACAGACAGACAAGTTGCATTCTACAACATAAGGGAAAAAAATAAATTTATAGCCAAGCGTGGTGACTCTTGTGAAGACGTCAACCTTTTACTCAACACTAATCTAAGATAGCAAACATTGAAATGAGCAGTCCTTCAGTAAACCCCACATAGCCCAGATTTTGCCTCATATAGACAAACTTTCGGACAAGGAGGTGAAATTTAACTATAGCTAGTCGGTTTCTATTTTTCCTTTTTACAGAACCACAGTGCAAGTGGACAGCGAATTAGTGTTTAATTACACAACTCAAGTTACACAATCACTGGGCTATTAAGAGGCTCGATTACTTAATTAACACCGAATACTGGTATCGTGCTGCGAACAGATTTGAAATTTACAGTTTTTGTGCTGACAGATCTCACAGAACTATAGGAGCTTAGCGTTTCTGACTAGCTTCATGTTAAGACATTTTAAATGGTAAGTGCCTGTCACAACGGCAGAAAACTCATTTACGAGCCCAACAAACTGATTTAGATATACAGGGTGGAAATTTTAAGTTAAAATCCAGAAAAACTCGAAAAATAAGCTTCATACGAAAAAAAGTGTAGAATCCAAAGTTGATTATTTTCGATAGGGACATCTGCTGGTGCTAAAACTAGCCCGCCACTTCAGCCCCCTGGGGATGGGTTGGGAGGCAACTTTAAAATTTCAAATGGGAACCCCCATTTTTAATTGCATAATCAGATTCTACATAGAAAACTACATACATTTTGTCTTAGACATTTGTTTTGATTCTTGGTAGTTGGCGCTGTAATTCAAGAAAATCTATGTTCTCATTTTTGCGTGAAAAACGGTTACGGATAAATAAAAACATACTTATTTACTTCTTAAATTTTGATTCGCTAAAACTAAAACTCTCCCTCTCTCCCCTAGGGTGAGGTTTGAGAGAGGTGAATTGGAGTTTTACGAATGTTGCCCCAGTTATTAATTTTTTCCTTAGATTCGGATACGTATTGTTTTTTTCGTGGTCATGAGGCCACACAAATTTTAATTATCAAACAGATCATCTGAGTAGCTAATTAACTAACCAAAGATCCTACTTACCAACGAGTGAACTCATTAACTAAAAGAGTAAACGAAGTAAAAGACTAATTGAGGAAAAGACTAACCCACTCGCTAACTAAAGATGAATGTATTCCCATTTACGATTTGGTGGTCCTGAAAAGGAACGATTGGTTTCGTTTTATTGTTGATTATTTGCAAGTACTAGCAAGTAAATGATTTTTTTTTGATAATTAGAAGTTGTGTGGCGTCATGACCACGAAACAAACAAAACTTATCCGAATCTACGGAAATAATTATTATTTCGGTTAACATTTGTAAAACTCTAATTCTTCTCTCTCAAACCTCACACTATGGGGAGAGAGGGAGAGTTTTAGTTTTAGCGAATCAAAAATTTACGAAGTAATTAAGTATTTTTTAATTATCCGTGACTACTTTCTACGCAAAAATGAGAACATCGATTTTCTTGAATTACAGCGCCAACTACCAAGAATCAAAACAAATGTTTGAGACAAAATGGAAGTAGTTTTTTTATGTAGAATCTGATTCTGCAATAAAAAATGGGGGATTCCATTTGAAATTTTGACGTTGCCTGCCTCCCACCCCACCCCCCTGGGGCTGGAGTGGCGGGCTAATTTTAACACCAGCAGATGTCCCCCTCGAAAATAATCAACTTTATATTCTATACATTTTTTCCTAAGAAGCTTATTTTTTGAGTTATTCTGATTTGTCAACTTAAAATTTACAAAAATGGCTCTGAGCACTATGGGATTTAACATCTGATGTTATCAGTTCCCTAGAACTTAGAACTACTTAAACCTAACTAACCTAAGGACATCACTCACATCCATGCCCGAGGCAGGATTCGAACCTGCGACCGTAGCGGTCGCGCGGTTCCAGACTGTAGCGCCTAGAACCGTTCGGTCACTCCGGCCGGCTAAAATTTACGCCTGTACATAGCAGTATAGAAGGGCCAGAACTCGGGCACTATTGAACCACAAAGTGAAGTAGTGCTATCACAAGTGCAAGTTTCCAACAGAAAAATAACTGCCAGCAACTTGGTATTTTTGAGCGCGGATCTTCAAACGGCTCACCCTCTAGAAAGGATGCCGTCCGCAACAGTAACATGAGGGTTGGAGATACTGCGAGATGTCACAGGTCAGGACTGCCACACCCAGGCCTAACCGCACACAGTCAGCAACGGTTTCCACTGCGGACGTTAACAATGTCTTCCTAAAAGACAATTTCCATTCCTTCCGAACTGACTATGCGAATGTAGACGAGATGTGGCTCAAATTCAAAGATATAGTAGCAACAGCAATTGAGATATTCATACCTCATAAATTGGTAACAGATGGAACGGATCCCCCGTGGTACACAAAAAAGGTCCGAACGCTGTTGCAGAGGCAACGGAAAAAGCATGCGAAGTTCAGAAGAACGCGAAATCCTGAAGATGGGCTAAAATTTACAGACGCGCGAAATTTGGCACGTACTTCGATGCGAGATGCCTTTAATAGGTTCCACAACGAAACATTGTCTCGAAATTTGGTAGAAAATCCTAAGAAATTCTGGTCGTATGTAAAGTACACAAGCGGCAAGACGCAGTCAATACCTTCGCTGCGCAGTGGCGATGGTACTGTTATCGACGACTGTGCCGCTAAAGCGGAGTTATAGAACACAATTTTCCGAAATTCCTTCACCAGGGAAGACGAATGGAATATTCCAGAATTTGAAACACGAACATCTGCTAGCATGAGTTTGCGAAGCAACTCAAATCGCTTGATGCGGGCAAGTCTTCAGGTCCAGATGGTATACCGATTAGGTTCCTTTCAGATTACGCTGATACTATAGCTCCCTACTTAGCACTCATATACAACCGCTCGCTCACCGATAGATATGTACCTACAGATTGGAAAATTGCGCAGGTCGCACCAGTGTTCAAGAAGGGTAGTAGGAGTAATCCATTTAACTACAGACCTATATCATTGACGTCGGTTTGCAGTAGGGTTTTGGAGCATATACTGTATTCAAACATTATGAATCACCTCGAAGGGAACGATCTATTGACACGTAATCAGCATGGCTTCAGAAAACATGGCTCTTGTGCAATGCAGCTAGCTCTTTATTCGCACGAAGTAATGGCCGCTATCGACAGGGGATCTCAAGTTGATTCCGTATTTCTAGATTTCCGGAAAGCTTTTGACACAGTTCCTCACAAGCGACTTCTAATCAAGCTGCGGAGCTATGGGGTATCGTCTCAGTTGTGCGACTGGATTCGTGATTTCCTGTCAGGAAGGTCGCAGTTCGTAGTAATAGACGGCAAATCATCGAGTAAAACTGAAGTGATATCAGGTGTTCCCCAGGGAAGCGTCCTGGGACCTCTACAGTTCCTGATCTATATAAATGACCTGGGTGACAATCTGAGCAGTTCTCTTAGACTGTTCGCAGATGATGCTGTAATTTACCGTCTAGTAACGTCATCCGAAGACCAGTATCAGCTGCAAAGCGATTTAGAAAAGATTGCTGTATGGTGTGTCAGGTGGCAGTTGACGCTAAATAACGAAAAGTGTGAGATGATCCACATGAGTTCCAAAAGAAATCCGTTGGAATTCGATTACTCGATAAATAGTACAAATTTCAAGGCTGTCAATTCAACTAAGTACCTGGGTGTTAAAATTACGAACAACTTCAGTTGGAAGGACCACATAGATAATATTGTCGGGAAGGCTAGCCAAAGGTTGCGTTTCATTGGCAGGACACTTAGAAGATGCAACAAGTCCACTAAAGAGACAGCTTACACTACACTCGTTCGTCCCCTGTTAGAATATTGCTACGCGGTGTGGGATCCTTACCAGGTGGGATTGACGGAGGACATCGAAAGGGTGCAAAAAAGGGCAGCTCGTTTTGTATTATCGCGTTATAGGGGAGAGAGTGTGGCAGATATGATACACGAGTTGGGATGGAAGTCATTACAGCATAGACGTTTTTCGTCGCGGCGAGACCTTTTTACGAAATTTCAGTCACCAACTTTCTCTTCCGAATGCGAAAATATTTTGTTGAGCCCAACCTACATAGGTAGGAATGATCATCAAAATAAAATAAGAGAAATCAGAGCTCGAACAGAAAGGTTTACGTGTTCGTTTTTCCCGCTCGCTGTTCGGGAGTGGAATTGTAGAGAGATAGTATGATTGTGGTTTGATGAACCCTCTGCCAAGCACTTAAATGTGAATTGCAGAGTAGTCATGTAGATGTAGATGTAGATGTAGAATTACAGTTCCGCTACGCCAACGTGGCCTCGCCGTCCCAACCCACTCAGCTATGTCGCTCCCCGCGTCACGACCAACCAACAGCGGCCATGCACTGCCCCAGTGCTGGCTGCTCTCTCAAGTACCGTAACCGTACCACGCTCGGTATACGAGAGTACGGCCCTCTGTCGAACGTGCTTGTAATTCCCTCCAACCTAGCTGGAAACAGTCCTGTCAACCCGTTTCTTTTTTTCTTTATTGTTATTTTAACAGCTTATTGAAGGTAGGCCGGCAGCGGCAATACTACGCCGCTCTTCGGCCACAGATAGTACAAGCGAAACATAGGAAGACATAGAAAAACAAGACAAAATGATGGACAAAAGACGGCAAACACACTAGGTAAAAAATATGGAGCCGTTCACAGGCGTCGTAAAATTAAAAAAAAAACGTTCAGCACTGGTACATAATCACAGATGACTGAAATGACACACGTGAACGATGGAAAGTGGGCGGTGAAAACACCAAAGCACGAACACGATGGCACACACAAAAGACCTATGATGATGATGATCTCCGTCGCGCAAATGTTCACAGTATGTGTACGAGTCTGGGGACCTGCCAAGGGGAAATGGTGGGGGAGGAGGGAGAGGATAGGGTGTAGATGCCAGTGGCAGAGGAGATGGGAGGGAGAGGAAAGAAGGGAGGGGGTAGGGGAAGCTGTGGGGATAGGAGGGAGGGAGGAAGGGAGGAGGGAGAGAAGGGAGAGAGGGTGCCCTTGGGGAAAAGACACAAGGGGTGGAAGGGGACGATCAAATTTGGTAGGAGGGATAGATGGAGCAGATGAGGGCATCATCAGGGAGGGGGAGTTGGCGGAAGCCACCTTGGGCGAGGGTATGGAGAGTGGAGAGATGGAGAGCATGTGGGATGTGGGAATACAGGCGTGGCAGCAGATGGGGGTGGAAGAGGATGGGAGAGACAATTGGGTGAGGGGGATCAAGTTCACAGGAGGTGTAGAGGAATCGTATCTGTTCGATGAAAAGTGGGAGGTGTGGGAATGGAATGAGGTCATACAGGATCTATGTGGGGGAGTGGAGGCGCATGCGATAGGCGAGGTGGAGTGTATGGCATTCTAGGATTTGAAGGGATTAGTAAGAGGTAGGAGAGGCGGAGATCCAGGCGGGATGGGTGTAGCAGAGGATAGAGTGCATGAAGGATTTATGGATGTGGAGGATGGTGGAGGGGTCCAGACCCCATGACCAGCCAGACCTGCCGACCTTCCAATTGTGAAATTCAGATTCGATTCATATTGTGCATAATAAAAGTTCATGGCTAGAGGTGTAATGTGGCAAAGCACCAAGATGCACTTCTCAGCCGTTGTCGCGAAAATCGACAGTTAAAAGAAACCCTTGCGGTGAAACACTCTCTACTAGTAATAATTTTCTGCTGCGAGGTAGCGCAGCGGTAAGCGCTCGGGTTCGTAATCCGAAGGTCACCGGATCGCCTCCCCTTGTTAGCGCGCTCCTCTTAAACTTCACGAGGCCAAGCAAGCCACGGTAAAGCAAGCTGAGGCGATAAGCCGACACACGACTGGCGCCAGAAATAAAGTGAAGGCTCCACGACTCATCGCTTAATAAGGTGTTAACAAGTTTGACAACGTGTATTGTCATTTGCCAGAAATATTGTTTTGACATCGTTAGCTTTTAACGAAATAAAATGGTGCTCTACTCTAGTCAACTTTTGTAGCTTAATTGCCATTGGACATATACTGGTAGAATCCGCACGGAAAGCTATTACGTGAGGCATAGTGCTGAAGGTCCATCCGAATGTCTTTGACATTCTTCCACTGAGTAAGTAAACATGATGAAACACAGTTTTCTGTAAATTCTTCCAGCTCTCTATCAATCCTGTTTATTAAGGATGTTGTTGATGATTGTAGCTCGGTGAAACGCTGATGCTGCCAATCTAAATGTCACGACTGACGGAAAGTGAAATAGTCGCCGATCTGATTCTTATAGACATGTCTTTGTAGATGGAGCACAACTCTTTCTTAAGATATGCACTACTAAAAATAGCTGAATAGAGTATACAATCATTTCCACTGAATATTGTCTCGTTTATGATTCCTTTGTGGCAAGCCTATAGCTGAATGTAGGCTATCGAACTGGAACGGCCTCCTATCGATAATGAGTAGCGTTTAGTAGTGGGGTTTAAATCAACACACTGTAACCTTCCCGTATATAAAAATTTCAGGGTACAAAATTGACTGAGAATTGAAACTGATAAATTTTGCACGTAAGCAGTGCTACGTCATGGCCCTCTGAAATAAACAAAAATTCTTACCTCATAATGGTGTCGCCAGATAACGCTGTCAATATATTGCTCATAAATGGCACAGCTTAGTGCAATGCTCGCCTATCTACTACTACTGAACAACATTTCTCTGAGATTTGCATTGTCAGAAAAAAACTGACTTTGCTTGTTGATACAGCTGCATAGCTGGTACTCTGATTATTAAACCATACATGACTATGATCTGGGAAAATCTGTAAAATATGTAAATTCAAGTGAATGACTAGTAAAAAATTATGTTCTGGAAAACCTTATTATTGAAAACATTTCTACAGACCATAACATAGAAAACTGAACATTACAAGTCTGACTTAATTAGTGCTGACAAATCATAAAAGATTGGAACAAATGCATATTAACAACTCAGACAAAAAATTTAAGTACACGCACGGCGATGAAGAATTAATAAAGTTTACTTTACACTACATGGCAATGAACTGCGCTGCACCAGCGGCGACTGCTATTGCTCTTACACGGGTAGCAGCTGTGCTGTAGCGGTGAGCTACTACGACTTCTCCGTAACAGCGAGCTATTGCGACTGCTTCATAACAACGAACTATAGCGACTGCTCTGTAGGAGCGAGCGATTATTACTGCTGCCGACACTGCTCTGACCTGCGATTCTATTGCAGTAGAGATGTTTTATATCGCAGGCAGCGCGTGAGAAATATATCGAAATTACATTTGCTCCAGTAGGGTAGTGAACAGTAAATCTCTTACATAATGAACCCCTTACAACACACTTTCCGACTACATGAGACAGTCTGAGTCATAAAGAGACGCACCAAACCTGTTTTGTTTGCTAACGGTGACCAAGGCTATTCGCAGAATCTAATGATTGCAATTAAATGCGTTTTTTTGCTTCATAATGTAGCTCATGACTTACTTAGAAGGTTTCAGCTGTATTATTATTATTATTATTATTATTATTGTCCTATTTCTCTTCGTCGTATCAGTTTCAGATACACAACTTTCGTCTCTTTCGTTTCAGGATCGGTGCGGTGATCGTGTTCTTCCTAGAGATCACGTGGGCCATCACACTCTTCCTGCAGGTGTGCCTCAGGTTGGTTTACATTTTCTAATATTTTTGCTGATAATTTTCGAAATTAATGCCAGGAACGGCAGAGGTCTATTTCATTCTAATGAAAATAGTCAATTTTGATCGCAAATAATGTTTTATTTCATTACTGGTGTCTGGTTTCAGTAGACCATCTACAGAACTGTGGGGGAACCGGTTGGTGACAAGCAGAGACGATATGTAGAGCTGTTACATATGCCGGGAGCTACCAGTCGTCCATTACTGAGTCTAATCTCACATCTGTGGCCTTGGTGGTTTAGTGGGTAGAGCGCTAGATTTCAGTCCTGGAAAACCCGGGTTCAATCCCTGAAAGAGCAGGGCTTTTCACTCATTCCACTCCCTCTAGGAGTACGGGGGATCTTTCCCTGAGGTAAAAGGCGGCCGAGGTGGTGGCGCTGCCACCTGCTTCTTCCCAGTGCTGCGGCGAAGAAAGGCTGTACTTTTCCAGCCAACAGCCCGGTCACGGGCTTGTGCCACATACTTCACGTAAAACTCAAATTTGGCGCATCGTATTTCTTCTCATTTTTTAATGTGTAAAGTAAATGTAGGAAAATATGCAGGATATGGCCTCCTGTATAAACTGAGTATCTTCGGAATTAGAAAATGTATAGCACGGTCATGTTGCAAAAATGGTCCATATTTTGTTTCATATCTTACTTTCGAAATTCATTTTATGTTATGAAATTTGAGACAGTATTTCGTTTTCCCACACAATTCTCTACGATTTATAACTTCTTGTGTACTAAAATGAAGACCGGGCCTAGTAATCATCACCGATTTCGTTCATATTTGTATTGCAGCCAGAGCTTGGCCAAAAGCGAAAGTGGCAGATGTGCGTGTCACCGATGCTCAAGCGTTCAGAAAAAAGAGCACTTTTGATAACAGTTGGGCGATACATTAGGCATTTGTGTTAGCGTATTTTCCAGGCAGCGATTGGCGCTGCGGGAAGAGTGCGGTATGGTAAGTACAAGGCCTTGGTATAGAACCCCAAGGCGGAAATTTTAATTGTTTGTTTTCGATTTTCACATTACCTACATGGCAAATAAACGGGGCTGAAGCTCAATGTATTGTATCTGATGTGCTGGAATTAGAGTTGTAAAACTGCCCTAGGCTCTCATAAGCAAGCGTAGTCTATGGCAGTTTTCCTATTATCCTTGGTCTGTATTTGATTATGCTTGTCTATACCAGTATCTTTGGCGCTTCAGTGTATAAAGGGCCTCATAAAATACGTAGCATTTTCGTTCTACGTATTTATCCTCCTGTCTGTTACTTAAAAATAAACAGTATTTATAGCGTAATTGAAACTGTCAATAATTAAATAAGATTTTATTCGAGAATTGTTGTTTTGTAACATGAAACAGAGAGAGGTTACACTAAAAATAAAAGACAATACCGGTTTACCACATAGCGCTAGAAATCGTACTTTCCTCAAAAACCAGGAAAATTAAAAAATAAAATAGCAAAACAACAAAAAAATGAAATACCGCTTCAATATATCGTCGAGCTTATGTAAAATTTGTTTCTGTTATTCATAAACAACTTTCACTCGTAGCAATGATAACAGAAAGATTTTGCTTCTGATCTTGATGAATAACATTCTATTAAGCTCTACATTTTAACAATAAAAGTAATTTTTGTGGTTACATAAAAGCGCAGAAGTTACGCGATCAACTAATTTTTATTACTTAAGAATTCCAATTTATATTTTGTAAGGATATAATATACACAATGTTACCAATACTGCAACTAATCTTACCATTTATTACGTCAGTTATGTACGGTAGCAAGATTACCGAACCGTAGTTTTTGTAGACCGCAACCCCTATGTGCAGGACAACAAATTTCTAGTGTTGACTCGTTGGTGGGACAAATAAATCCAGTTACACGACGATATTTTTCAAAAAGAAGAAGAAGGACTACTATCTGGAAGTATTAAAGTGATTCCCCTCAAATGCACTCCACTGGTGCAGACGTCGTCTATTTTTATCATCAGCTGAAGGATTTGATCTAAACCTTCCAAACTGCTCACATGCCGAGAAGATTGCATCAAAGTACGTTCCGTTGTACATCACCAGACCCAGACCCATATAACTGACCTCAGTTTGCAGTAGGATTTTGGAGCATATACTGTACTCGAACATTATGAATCACCTTGAAGAAAATGACTTATTGATACATAACCAACACGGATTCAGAAAATATCGTTCTTGTGCAGCACAGCTAGCTCTTTATTCCCATGAAGTAATGAGTGCTGTCGACAAGGGATCTCAGATCTATTCCATATTCCTAGATTTCCAGAAGGCTTTTGATACCGTTCCCCACAAGCGACTATTGATCATATTGCGTGCATAAGGAGTATCGTCTCAGTGGTGTAACTGGATTGGTGATTTCTTCTCAGAGAGGCCACAGTTTTTAGTGATAGGCGGTAAATCATCGAGTAGAACAGAAGTGGTATCTGGCGTTCAGCAATATAGTGTCATAGACCCTCTGCTGTTCCTCATTTACATAAATGATCTAGGTGATAATATGAGCAGCCCCCATAAATTATTTGCACATGATGCTGTAATTTACAGTCTAGTAAAATCCTCAGAAGACCAATTCCAATTACAAAATGATCTAGAGAGAATTTCTGAGTGGTGCGAAAATTGGCAATTAGCACTAAACAATGAAAAGTGAGAGGTAATCCACATGGTTGCAAAAAGAAATCCGATTACTTTTGTGTATACGATAAACTGGAAAGACTACATAGATAATATTGTGGGGAAGGCGACACAAAGACTGCGATTTGTTGGCAGAACACTTAGAAGATGCGACAAACCCACCAAAGAGACAGCCTACATTACACTTGTCCGCCCTCTGTTGCAATATTGCTGCGCGGCACTTGTCCGCCCTTTGTTGGAATATTGCTGCGCGGTGTGGGATCCTTACCAGATAGGATTGACGGAGGACACCCAAAAAGTGCAAAGAAGGGCAGCTCGTTTCGTGTTA
The DNA here is from genome assembly GCF_023897955.1 of Schistocerca gregaria. Taxonomy (NCBI): domain Eukaryota; kingdom Metazoa; phylum Arthropoda; class Insecta; order Orthoptera; family Acrididae; genus Schistocerca; species Schistocerca gregaria. The sequence goes on from NC_064920.1 coordinate 994,184,423, forward strand.
TGGGGCAGTAGGGTGAGTGAGTCACTCTCTTCTGACTAGCTTGATGCGGCCCGCCACGAATTCCTCTCCTGTGCCAACCTCTTCATCTCAGAGTAGCACTTGCAGCATACGTCCTCAATTATTTGCTGGATGTAGTCCAATCTCTGTCTTGCTCTACAGTTTTTGCTCTCTACAGCTCCCTCTAGTACCATGGAAGTCATTCCCTGATGTCTCAACAGATATCGTTTCATCCCGTCCCTTCTCCGTATCAGTGTTTTCCACATACCAATTCTGTGCAGAAGCTCCTCATTCCTTACCTTATCAGTCATCAGTCCACCTAATTTTCAACATTCGTCTGCAGCACGGCATCTGAAACGTTTCGATTCTCTTCTGTTCTGGTTGTAACACAATCCATGTTTCAATAGCAAACACCGCTGTGCTCCAAACATACATTCCCAGAAATTTCTTCCTGAAATTAAGTCCTATGTTTTACACTAGTACACTTCTCTTGGCCAGGAATGCCCTTTTCGCTAGTGCTACTTCTGCTTTTGATGGCTTGCTAGCTCCGCCAATCATTGGTTATTTTGCTGCCTAGGTAGTAGAATTCCTAAATTTCATCTACTTGGCGGCCATCAATCCAGATGTTAAGTTTCTCGCTGCTATCATTTCTGCTACTTCTCATTACTTTCGTCTTTCTTTAACTTATTCTCAATCCATATTCTATACTCAGTAAATTGTTTATTCTATTCAGCACGTCGTGTTTCTTAACTTTCCCTCAGGATAGCAATGTCATCAGCGAATCGTATCATTGATATCCTTAGATCTTGAATTTTAATTCAATTCTTGAACCATTCTATTATTTCCATCATGCTTCTTCGATAAATGGATTGAACATCCCTGTCTCATGTCCTTTTAAATCCGAGTACTTCGTTCTTGGTCGTCCTCACTTACTATTGCCTTTTGGCTCCTGTACATTGTATAGAACCCATCTGTCCCTTTAGCTTTCCCATATTTTTCTCAGAATTTCGAGCACCTTGCACCATTTTAGACAGACGAACGCTTTATCCAGGTAAATGAATCCTATGAACGTGTCTTGATTTTTCTTTAGTCTTGCTTCCATTATTAACGCAAACCTCAGAATTGCCTCTGGTGCCTTTCCCATTCCCAAAGCCAAAGTGATCGTCATTTAACACATCCTCAATTTTCTCTTCAAGTCTTCTGTATATTATTGTTGTCAGCAACTTGGATGCCTGAGCTGTTAAACTGTTTGTGCGATAATTCTCGCAATTGTTAGCTCTTGCTGTCTTCGGTATTGTGTGGATGATATTTTTCCGAAAGTCATAAGGTATGTCGCCAGATTGATACATTCTACACACCAACGGGAATAGTGGTTTTGTTGTCACTTCCCCCAACGATTTTAGAAATTCAGACGAAATGTTATTTTATAGCGTCTGCCTTATTTGATCTTAAGTCCTCCAAAGCTCTCTCGCCGACCGTTCTGGCCGAGCGGTTCAGACGCTTCAGTCCGGAACCGCGCTGCTGCTACGGTTACAGGTTCGAATCCTGCATCGGGCATGGACGCGTGTGGTGTCCTTAGGTTGGTTAGGTTTAGGTAGTTCTAAGTCTAGGGGACTGATGACCTCAGATGTTAAGTCCCATAGTGCTTAGAGCCATTGAACCATCCAAAGCTCTCTTAAATTTTGATTCTAATACTCGATCCTCTATCTCTTCTAAATCGACTGCCGTTTCTTCTTCTACCACATTTGGCAAGTCTTCCCCTATACAGAGGCCTTCAATGTACTCTTTCCACCTATCCGCTAACCCCTGTGCATTTAGCAGTGGAATTCCCATTGCACTCTTAATGCTACCACCCTTGCTGTTAACTTCACCGTAAGTAGTTTTGACTTTGCTACATGACTTTTCTATATGACTTTTCTATCCGTCGATTCAGTCCTTCCGATAATACTTAATTTTTCGAAATTTTTGGCAAATTTTCACGCAGCCATTTCTGCCTGTTCATATCATTTCTCACCAACTCCTTTTTTGTAGTCTCCTGAATTTCCCTTCTCATTCCTTTTCAACTGAACTGCCTACTAAGCTGTTCCTTATCACAATATCTATAGCCATAGAGAACTTCAAGCGGATTTCTTCATTCCATAGTACTTCTTTGCTTATTGATTCTTCCTGACTAATCTATTATCTTCAGTCTACTCTTCATCACTACAGAATTGTGATTTGAGTCTATATCTGCTTCTACATCGCGAGAAATGTCGGTCTCCTCCCAGGAGACAGACTTGTCTCCCGACCGGTTCAGTGGAATATTAACAGAGTGGCCTCTCATGTCGCGACAGACACAAAAAGGGAGGCAACCGCATCAAAAGCAGGCGGGAAGACTGTCTGTGTGTGGAGGTGGACGCTGACTGGAGATGGAGGGGAGGAAGGACGCCGCGTCTTCAGGCGTCAGAGGACAGCGCACCGTGGGTGGCAGGGTCGTCATTCTGTGTGCAGTTCCAACGGAGGCAGTCATCAGAATGGGAACGGTGTTGTCTCCTCCGTTTCCTCCGTGACCGTTGCTTCCTAACATGCTGTTCCATGTCGGATGGCGGGCGTCCGACATGTGGCCGGAAGGCAGAAAAGCGGAGGTCGGTACAGCTCCATGATCAACAACCTGGGGTCAAGACAGAGAGCTGTACCTGCTGACGGTCATCGTTCATTTGTATTGTCTCCGGCAGGAGTGCGGGAGTGAAAGGGAAAACGTCCACTGCGTCCTCGAGAGGAGTTGACGCCGGTACCGATTGAGTAAGAGGGGGCTTAGCAGGAGCCTAAGACTAACACAATGGGCGCCGCAGGAAGAGCAGCCACTCCGATCGGCGTCTGAGACATTAAAAAAAATGGTTCCAATGGCTCTGAGCACTATGGGACTCAACATCTTAGATCATAAGTCCCCTAGAATTTAGTACTACGTAATCCTAACTAACCTAAGGACATCACACACACCCATGCCCGAGGCAGGATTCGAACCTGCGACCGTAGCAGCCCCGCGGTTCCGGATTGCAGCGCCTGAACCGCACGGCCACCGCGGCCGGCTGAGACATTCAGAACGGACATGGCCTTTCCGGCCACAACATGAACAGGTGCGCTGCTGGCCATCGTACATGACAATATTCCTACAGCCGATAATAACCAAGTAGGAAGGCACGTGTTTGTGAAGTTCACTTTTTATCTGAGAGACACCATTGAAGACGCAATATGCTTCAAACGTCTTCCACGTTTCACCAAGGTGACTGAAGATGTTGCCGTTAGGTTTAAAGGCGGCCACCACAAGTCCCACGATAGCTCAAATGGGAATTGGAAAGTCCGCAGTGTACGGAGGCCAAAACCAGCATGATCAACCGCGACAGTCCCTATGTGTCTGTATCGGAACTTCAGAGCGTTAGCATGGCGCCGCACAACGTCGGCGCACAGGCCATTCGTCAGCATTATGTGACCAGTGAGGATCGAATTTTGCTGTAGAAATTGGTAATATTTCATAGCTCTAACTACTGGATATCAGCTGTTTTAAATTACTATTTTAATATGTCTCTCTTAATTAATTATTGTAATCCTCTTCATTACACTGTACTGCCACCTGGTGGCCGTTTTGTTAAGGTGTGGGCCCAGATACAAAGTATCAGTCAGTCTGTTTGCTACTTTGATCCGGTAAACGTTGGCTGACACCGTGGACGGGGATGATGACAGTATCTCATGTCATATACGCCAAAGACGTTTGTGCAGTACACTCGTACTTGCGAGTTTTTGTACACAGACATTGTGGCTGCTATTCTGATCTACATCTACATCCATACTGCGCAAGCCACCTGACGGTGTGTGGTGGAGGGTACCTTGAGTACCTCTACCGGTTATCCCTTCTATTCCAGTCTCGTATTGTTCGTGCAAATAAATATTGTCGGTATGCCTCTGTATGGGCTCTAATCTCTCTGATTTCATCCTCATGGTCTCTTCGCGAGATAGGCGTAGGAAGGAACAATATACTGCTTGACCCCTCGGTGAAGGTATGTTCTCGAAACTTCAACAAAAGCCCGTACCGAGCTACTGAGCGTCTCTCCTGCAGAGTCTTCCACTCTCCGTAACGCTTTCGCGAATACTAAATGATCCTGTAACGAAGCTCGCTGCGCTCCGTTGGATCTTCTCTATCTCTTCTATCAACCGTATCTGGTACGGAGCCCAAACTGGTGAGCAGTATTCAAGCAGTGGGCGAATAAGTGTACTGTAACCTACTTCCTTTGTTTTCGGATTGCATTTCCTTAGGATTCTTCCAATGAATCTCAGTCTGGCATCTGCTTTACCGACGGTACAACTTTATATGATCATTCCATTTTAAATCACTCCTAATGCGTACTCCCAGATAATTTATGGAATTAACTGCTTCCAGTTGCTGACCTGCTATATTGTAGCTAAATGATAAGGTATCTTTCTTTCTATGTATTCGCATCACATTACACTTGTCTACATTGAGATTCAATTGACATTCCCTGCACCATGCGTCAGTTCGCTGCAGATCCTCCTGCATTTCAGTACAATTTTCCACTGTTACAACCTCTCGATATACGTCAGCATCATCCGCAAAGAGCCTCAGTGAACTTCCGATGTTATCCACAAGGTCATTTATGTATATTGTGAATAGCAACGGTCCTACGACACACCTGAAACCACTCTTACTTCAGAAGACTTCTCTCCATTGAGAATGACATGCTGCGTTCTGTTATCTAGGAACTCTTCAGTACAATCACACTATTGGTCTGATAGTCCATACGCTCATACTTTGTTCATTAAACGACTGTGGGGAACTGCATCGAACGCTTTGCGGAAGTCAAGAAACATGGCATCTACCTGGGAACCCGTGCTTATGGCCCTCTGAGTCTCGTGGACGAATAGCACGAGTTGGGTTTCACACGATCATCTTTTTCGAAACCCATGTTCATTCCTACAGAGTAGATTTGTAGTCTCCAGAAAAGTAATTATACTCGAACATAATACGTGTTCCAAAATTCTACAACTGATCGACGTTAGAGATATAGGTCTATAGTTCTGCACATCTTTTCGACGTCCCTTCTTGAAAACGGCGATGATGCCGTTAACTTTGACACTGTGTCGGGCATGATGAGCGTATCTCGTTGCTTATACGACAGAAGGTGTTTCTCATGTGTGCTGTAAATACCACTGTAAGTTATGTTTTTCACTATAAATTTGTTGCAAGTAGTTTCCTGCCATTGACGTTTGATCCTATCCATATGTGTTTACATTATTTGCAGTGTCAGTTCCTTAAGGATGTTAGAATTATAACGACAAAGTCCCGCAGTTTGTATTCTGGAATGCACTCTTAACAGCTATTGCATAATTGTTTTTGGTCAGTGCCTTTGTATTCCGAAAGAGTTTTTACTTGTAAACTTATTAAAATTTCCATATCTGAAGTTGACCCTTCAAACGCTTGAAACCAAGTATCAGTTTTGCGATCTTCGTCAAATAAAGATTTTTAACAAAATCTGTAACAGACAAATAAATAACAAATTGAAACATGGTACTTAGGGAAAGCAGGAAAAAGTGTGGACGGGCCCTAAGCAGCTACTGTTGGTTGCAGAGTAAACACGTACACTTTATTCAAAGAAAAGATTTTTTAAAAACAATAATTAAAAAAAGGGACTGTAACACGAGCTACACTGACGGCTGAAGGCCTTATTAAGAAAGAATTGAAAATTATTTGTTGGCTGAAGGCCACAAGCAATACTTCAGAACAATTAACAGCTGAAGGCCTGAATTACAAATGAGGAAGACATTACACGTTAAAAATACCAAAATTATTTTTAAAACAACCAAATAAAAAAATTGACTAACACGAGCTGCACTAACAGCTGAAGGCCTTATTAAGAAGAATTCAAAAGTATTTGTCGGCTGAAGGCCACAAGCAATAGGAATGATTTAAACACAATATTCTTTTTTAAACAATTAACACAATCAGACCAAATAAAGAAGGGAGTGACCCACTGAAGTGCTCCAAGGATCGACCTGGAAAAGTCCCTCAAACGTAGGTAAGGTGAGACTGACAGCCCAGTGTTCTACTCACTTAACAGGGCGGCAACACAACCCAGTCACAGTTAAGCCCAAGACCAGCACTCTCGCAGAATCTACCTAGCGTCCGAAGCCCAATGCACGATAGAATAACCCATGCCAGGCAGACGAGCGGACTATTCTCTTGACGTCGTAGAACGACAAACATTATACAAGAGAACATGTTAAAATGCAAAAATAATCGTCCCAGTATGAATCGGAAACTAACAGCTTGCTACAATGAGATCACTTCGGCGGACGGGCACACACACAATCGTGGCGATTTCATTACTCGGATTTAATGATCCATTCAACTTAGGACTAGCTGAATCCGGTCCTTGGCGTGGTCATGCACTCTCGCGACCACATCCTTCTATCGGGTAGTGCTTGTATTGCCAGCTGTTCTGGCGAGTCCTCGGGCTGTGCGGACCTCACTGGTGCTCAACACCTCACTGGTCCTCCGTCCCAACCGAACACCGACAACGGCGACACGGAAATACTAGAGGTCGCTCCAAAAATAGTATCACAGTACTCGCTATCGATAAACGCAGCTGCTGCCACTCACGGACAGACAAAGCGAGCAAACGTAGTGGCGCCAGTGAACGGACGCCGTATTCCTTGACTTCCGGAAAGCGTTTGACTCGGTGCCCCACTGCAGACTCCTAACTAAGGTACGAGCATATGGGATTGGTTCCCCAATATGTGAGTGGCTCTAAGACTTCTTAAGTAATAGAACCCAGTACGTTGTCCTAATCGGGTAATATCAACAGCAGCAGAAAATGGTATAACAGGTGTAGGATTCGTTATGAATAGAAAGGTAGGGCAGAGGGTGTGTTACTGTGAACAGTCCAGTGACCGGGTTGTTCTAATCAGAATCGACAACAGACCAACACCGACAACGATAGTTCAGGTATACATACCGACGTCGCAGGCTGAAGATGAACAGATAGAGAAAGTGTATGAGGATATTGAAAGTAATGCAGTATGTAAAGGGGGACGAAAATCTAATAGTCATGGGCGACAGGAATGCAGTTGTAGCCGGCCGCGGTGGTCTCGCGGTTCTAGGCGCGCAGTCCGGAACCGTGGGACTGCTACGGTCGCAGGTTCGAATCCTGCCTCGGGCATGGATGTGTGTGATGTCCTTAGGTTAGTTAGGTTTAAGTAGTTCTAAGTTCTAGGGGACTAATGACCACAGCTGTTGAGTCCCATAGTGCTCAGAGCCATTTGAACCAATGCAGTTGTAGGGGAAGGAGTAGAATAAAAGGTTACAGGAGAATATGGGCTTGGGACAAGGAATGAAAGAGGAGAAAGACTAATTGAGTTCTGTAACAAGTTTCAGCTAGTAATAGCGAATACCCTGTTCAAGAATCACAAGAGGAGGAGGTATGCTTGGAAAAGGCCGGGAGATACGGGAAGATTTCAATTAGATTACATCATGGTCAGACAGAGATTCCGAAATTAGATACTGGATTGTAAGGCGTACCCAGGAGCAGATATAGATTCAGATCACAATATAGTAGTTATGAAGAGTAGGCTGAAGTTCAAGACATTAGTCAGGAAGAATCAATACGCTAAGAAGTGGGATGCGGAAGTTCTAGGGAATGACGAGATACGTTTGAAGTTCTCTAACGCTATAGATACAGCAATAAGGAATAGCGCAGTAGGCAACACAGTTGAAGAGGAATGGACGTCTCTAAAAAGGGCCATCACAGAAGTTGGGAAGGAAAACATAGGTACAAAGAAGGTAGCTGGGAAGAAACCATGGGTAACAGAGGAAATACTTCAGTTGATTGATGAAAGGAGGAAGTACAAACATGTTCCGGGAAAATCAGGAATACAGAAATAGAAGTCGCTGAGGAATGAAATAAATAGGAAGTGCAGGGAAGCCAAGACGAAATGGCTGCAGGAAAAATGTGAAGACATCGAAAAAGATATGATTGTCGGAAGGAGAGACTCAGCATACAGGAAAGTCAAAACAACCTTTGGTGACATTAAAAGCAACGGTGGCAACATTAAGAGTGCAATGGGAATTCCATTGTTAAATGCAGAGGAGAGAGCAGATAGGTGGAAAGAATACATTGAATGCCTCTATGAAGGTGAAGATTTGTCTGATGTGATAGAAGAAGAAACAGGAGTCGATTTAGAAGAGATAGGGGATCTAGTATTAGAATCGGAATTTAAAAGAGCTTTGGAGGACTTACGGTCAAATAAGGCAGAAGGGATAGATAACATTCCATCAGAATTTCTAAAATCATTAGGGGAAGTGGCAACAAAACGACTATTCACGTTGGTGTGTAGAATATATGAGTCTGGCGACATACCATCTGACTTTCGGAAAAGCATCATCCACACAATTCCGAAGACGGCAAGAGCTGACAAGTGCGATAATTATCGCACAATCAGCTTAACAGCTCATGCATCGAAGCTGCTTACAAGAATAATATACAGAAGAATGGAAAAGAAAATTGAGAATGCGCTAGGTTACGATCAGTTTGGCTTTAGGAAAAGTAAAGGCACGAGAGAGGCAATTCTGATATTACGGCTAATAATGGAAGCAAGGCTAAAGAAAAATCAAGACACGTTCATAGGATTTGTCGACCTGGAAAAAGCGTTCGACAATATAAAATGGTGCAAGCTCTTCAAGATTCTGAAAAAAGTAGGGGTAAGCTATAGGGAGAGACGGGTCATATACAATATGTACAACAACCAAGAGGGAATAATAAGAGTGGACGATCAAGAACGAAGTGCTCGTATTAAGAAGGGAGTAAGACAAGGCTGTAGCCTTTCGCCCCTACTCTTCAATCTGTACATCGAGGAAGCAATGAGGGAAATAAAGGAAAGGTTCAGGAGTGGAATTAAAATACAAGGTGAAAGGATATCAATGATACGATTCGCTGATGACATTGCTATCCTGAGTGAAAGTGAAGAAGAATTAAATGATCTGCTGAACGGAATGAACAGTCTAATGAGTACACAGTATGGTTTGAGAGTAAATCGGAGAAAGACGAAGGTAATGAGAAGTAGTAGAAATGAGAACAGCGAGTAACTTAACATCAGGATTGATGGTCACGAAGTCAATGAAGTTAAGGAATTCAGCTACCTAGGCAGTAAAATAACCAATGACGGACGGAGCAAGGAGGACATCAAAAGCAGACTCGCTATGGCAAAAAAGGCATTTCTGGCCAAGAGAAGTCTACTAATATCAAATACCGGCCTTAATTTGAGGAAGAAATTTTTGAGGATGTACGTCTGGAGTACAGCATTGTATGGTAGTGAAACATGGACTGTGGGAAAACCGGAACAGAAGAGAATCGAAGCAATTGAGATGTGGTGCTATAGATGAATGTTGAAAATTAGGTGGACTGATAAGGTAAGGAATGAGGAGGTTCTACGCAGAATCGGTGAGGTAAGGAATATGTGGAAAACACTGATAAGGAGAATGGACAGGATGATAGGACATCTGCTAAGACATAAGGGAATGACTTCCATGGTACTAGAGAGATCTGTAGAGGGCAAAAACTGTAGAGGAAGACAGAGATTGGAATACGTCAAGCAAATAATTGAGGACGTAGGTTGCAAGTGCTACTCTGAGATGAAGAGGTTAGCACAGGAAAGGAATTCGTGGCGGGCCGCATCAAACCAGTCAGTAGACTGATGACCAAAAAAAAGGAGGTGAGTGTATCATCTGGAGTGCCCCAGGGAAGTGTGGTAGGTCCGCTGTTGTTTTCTATCTACATAAATGATCTTTTGGATAGGGTGGATAGCAATGTGCGGTGTTTGCTGATGATGCTGTGGTGTCGTCGGTGAGTGACTGTAGGAGGATACAAGATGACTTGGACATGATTTGTGATTGATGTAAAGAAAGGCAGCTAACTCTAAACATAGATAAATGTAAATTAACGAAGATGAAAAGGAAAAAGAATCTCGTAATATTTGAATACCATTAGTAGTGTAGCGCTTGACAGAGTCACGTCGATTAAATATTTGGGCGTAACATTGCAGAGCGATATGAAGTGGGACAAGCTTGTAATGAGAGTTGTGGGGAAGGCGGATAGTCGTCTTCGATTTATTAGTAGAATTTTGGGAAGATGTGGTTCATCTGTTAAGGTGACCGCTTATAAAACACTAATACGACGTATTCTTGAGTACTGCTCCAGTGTTTGGATTCCCTATCAGGTCGGATTGAGGGAGGACATAGAAGCAATTCAGAGGTGGGCTGCTAGATTTGTTACTGGTAGGTTTGATAATCACGCGAGTGTCACGGAAATGCTTCAGGAACTCGGGTGGGAGCCTCTGGAGGAAAGGAGGCGTTCTGTTAGTGAATCGCTACTGAGGAAATTTAGAGAACCAGCATTTGAGGCTGACTGCAGTACAATTTTACTGCAGGCAACTTTCATTTCGTGGAAAGACCACAAACATAAGATAAGAGAGATTAGGGCTCGTACAGAGGCATATAGGCAGTCATTTTTCCCTCGTTCTGAGTGGTACAGGGAGAGAAGATGATAGCTGTGAAAATGACGGTGAAATTATTGTAGGTGCCATTCGATTGTATGAAATTAGCGCGAGATGGAGGGTACATTTAGGAGCTATCGTGCTTGGATGTGCCCACAACCACGCCATGACTTACGTTGCCCGTTTTGTACTAACACAGATTGTTCAAAATGTCTACCAGGAAAATTGTAGCACGTGTAACGCAGAATAGTCTCATACTCAGGGACCGGAGTCGAGTGTCACTCTTTGGCAGTGGCAATTGGTTTCAAACCGTACAGGAAACGCTACCGTCAGAGAATGCAAGTCCCTCTAACCAGTTTCACAGTGAAGATTGTGAAAACAGCTGCATTTAACGTAATTTGGAATCGAGCACTTCAGAAAACTCCGTTGGCCGCAGCTCCACATAAGGATGCAGTGGGCCAAACAACACAGAAAGTGGACAGTGGATGACTGGAGGAGTGAATTGTGGTCCGACGAGTCACGACTCTACCTCTTTTCAAATGATCCGAGGCATCGTGTGCACCGATGGCTACCCTAGTGAAGCGTTCAACCTGCCGTGTGATGTGGCTCTGTGATATTGTGGAGGAGTTTCTCGTACATTGGTTTGGGTCCAGGTCTGCACACACGTTTCTATTTTGATGAACATTCTATCGCGCCTTCACTCGTCAGCTAAAACAATGTGGTTTGGGGCCACCAAAATTCCGCCATTCGACTGTATAGATTGTTTATTCTATTCTATGTTCGTAATTTCGGCCTTCGGCTATTTTCAAGCATAACAATGTTGTGTATGATCAGCCTTGTATACACGAAGTCATCGTCGGAATAATATTATTCGATATTTCGTGGATGATTTCATTTATATAAATCTGATCACAGCCCGCATTGTGGTAACTGAAAATAGCCGAAGGACGGAACTTAGTTTAAAAAGCTCAACCTTTGGTTTCAAATTATGTTATGCCTGTCCTCGCAATCAGCATGATGTCTCCTGTAGGTGAATAACTGTCGACAGTGGTTATATTCACTAAAAATGGTTTAAATTAGATACTAAATATTTTTCACAATTTTTGGCGCATGGCAAATATCTTTTTGTTGTTTTCAACGTCAAGTTCTGAAATTGTTTTGCACTATACCTGACTCTATAGGCGTAACAGTGTAATGGCATTCTGTTCGATTGTGGAAGTTTATTAGTATACCTTATGTTTCTGTGGATATTACCGTTTGAATTTACTCTTTCCAGTAAGCTATGCGAAACGAAGAAAAGAACATACTGTGACTCAGTTCATAGAATTATGCCGAGCAAAGAGAAGCAGTAATTTAGGGCTTCGGTAGGAATATTCATCCGATCTTCCTGATGTTTTTCCCGATTCTCCTAATTCACCTTTACTGAATAGTGGGGTGGCTCCTTTAGAAGACCGTGGCAGATTTAATGCCACTTCGTATTAGTCTATGGCGATCTCATTCTCAACGGCACGTAAAACTGTAATATTTTTGCCATTCTTTTAATCAAAATACATCTATCGTTGCGTAATCTCCGTATATAGACATTACACTATCGGGAAATCTAGAGCACATTTCTTATCATATTTTTGTATCATGCCTTTTAAATATGCATCGCTTTCGTGAAGTCGTTACATACGGTGAAACTGTTGACATAATATACACTAATCAGACAGAACATAATGACCAGCTGCCTAATACCTCGTATGTCCACCTTTGTCAAGGATAACACGGGCGATACATGTTGGTATGGAAGCAGTGAGGCCTTAGTAGGTCGCTGGAGGAGTTGGTACCACATCTGCACACATGAGTCCCCCCATTCCTATAAATTACGGGGAGGGACCCGATGAGTTCTAACGCCACGTTCAATCACATCCCAGATCTGTTCGATTGGGTTCAGATCTGGCTAACTGGGCTGCAAGCACATCAACCGGAACTCGCCACTGCATTCCTCGAACCACTCCATCACACTCCTGGGCTTGTGACTTCGCGCATTAACTTCTTGAAAAATGCTACTGCCTTCGGGAAACATGGTCGTCATGGAGGTGTGTACGTGGACTGCAACCAGTGTGTGATACTCCTTAGCCGTCATAGTGCTTTGCGCGAGGTCCGCTGAACCCACGGATGCAAGAGTGAATGTTCTCCAGGGAACAGAGAAGGCGCCGCCAGATTGTCTCTGCGCGCAGTACAAGTGTCATGCAGCTGTTCCCATGAAAGAAGACGATCTCGCGCCCTCCCTTTGGCATGAAGAAGGAGGTATCGGGATTCATCAGACCACGCAACGCTCTGCCACTGTGATAACGTCCAATGCCGATAGTCACCTTCCCATTTCAGCCGTAGTTCCTATTTCCGTAGCGTTAACATTGGCACATGCATGGGTCGTCAGCTGTTGAGGCCCATCGTACACCAACCTGTACTCTCCCCAGCATTAAAGTTTGATGATAGTTCCACCACAGTTCGCCACTTGTCATGCTTTACCAGTATCGACAGGCTACGACGTTCGACATCTGTAACGATTGGTGGCTGCCCAACTCCACGACGTCTGGACAGCTGGACACTCATCACAGGACTCCTCAAAAAATGGTTCAAATGTCTCTGAGCACTATGGGACTTAACTTCTGAGGTCATCAGTCCCCTAGAACTTAGAATTACTTAAACCTAACTAACCCAAGTACATCACACACACCCATGCCCGAGGCAGGATTCGAACCTGCGACGGTAGCGGTCGCGCGGTTCCAGACTGTAGCGCCTAGAACCGCTCGGCCACCCCGGTCGGCGCACTCCTCAAACGACCGACACGTAGTGCAGTTTCCGAAATGCTCGCGTCAAGCCTCTGTTCCATCACAACCTGCCCTCGATCAAACTCAGATAGATCGCGGGCCTTCCCCAATCTACACACCGACGGCAAGTTCACTTGATACTACACTACTGGCCATCACGTTTGCTACACCAAGAAGAACTGCAGATCATAAACGGGTAGTCATTGGACAAATATATTATACTAGAACTGACATGTTATTTCAATTTCAAGCAACTTGGGTGCATAGATCCTCAGAAATCAGTACCAAGAACAACCACCTCTGGCCGTAATAACGGCTTGATACGCCTGGACATTGAGTCAAACAGAGCTTGGATGGCGTGTACAGGTATAGCTGCCCATGCAGCTTCAACACGATACCACAGTTCATCAAGAGTAGTGACTGGCGTATTGTGACGAGCCAGTTGCTAGGACGCCATTGACCAGACGTTTTCAATTGGTGAGAGATCTGGAGAATGTGCTGGCCAGAGCAGGAGTCGAACATTTTTTGTATCCAGAAAGACCCGTACAGGACCTGCAACATCCGGTCGTGCATTATCCTGCTGAAATGTAGTGTTTCACAGGGATCGAATGAAGGGTTGAGCCACGGGTCGCAACACATCTGAAATGTAGTGTCCACTGTTCAAAGTGCCGTCAATGCGAGCAAGAGCTGACTGAGACGATTAACCAATGGCACCCCGTACCATCACGCCGCGTGATACGCCAGTATGGCGTTCAACGCGATGTCGCCAATCACGGATGCGACCATCATTATGCTGTAAACAGAACCTGGATTCACCAGAAAAAATGACGTTTTGCCATTCGTGCACGCAGCTCAAGGGTAACCACAGCCATGGTCTCCGAGCTGATAGTCCATGTTGCTGTATACGTCGTCGAACTGTTCGTGCAGATGGTTGTTGTCTTGCAACCGTCCCCATCTGTTGACTCAGGGATCGAGACGTGGCTGCACGATCCGTTACAGTCATGCAGATAAGATGCCTGCCATTTCGAATGCTAGTGATACGAGGCCGTTGTGATCCAACACGGCGTTCCGCAATACCCCCCTGAACCCAACGATTCCATATTCCAATAACAGTCATTGGATCTTGACCAACGCGAGCAGCAATATCGCGATACGATAAACCGCAATCGCGATAGGCTACAATTCGACCTTTATCGAAGTCGGAAACGTGATGGTACGCATTTCTCCTCCTAACACGAGGCATCACAACAACGTTTCACCAGGCAACGCCGGTCAACTCTTTTTGTGTATGAGAAATCGGTTGGAAACTTTCCTCATGTCAGCACGTTGTAGGTGTCGCCACCGGCACTAACCTTGTGCGTTTACTCTGAAAAGCTTATCATTTGCATATCACAGCATCTTCTTCCTGTCGGTTAAATTTCGCGTCTGTAGCACGTCATCCTCGTGGTGTAGCAATTTTAATGGCCAGTAGTGTACATGCACCGTGCGTATGTCTAGCAGTCATTCCTCGCCACGTGGCGCTGCTATCGCCTGGAAGGCTTTACGTCGACAGTAGGTCGGTGCTAGTAATTTTCTGGCTGGTCAGTGTGTAATGCCCGTTTTATGATGCTGCTTCATACGATTTTCATAAAAAATTCAACAGAAGAGCAAAGTATGCGAAAAAGTTGTTGGCATTGTTTCTCCTTTGTAGCGCTGTTATTGGCTCCGAAGTATAATAAAGAAAACCAACGGAAAAATACTTAACGAGCTGAATGTCTAAATATTTTTCAAAGAAATATAATTTATATCGAGGACGCAAAAAAACAGAAGCAATCATAAACTTAAACTTTCCTAGCGCTTTACACACAAGTACGTCGTTATTAATATCATCAGAGCAAACGGCCTTTAAGTTTGCTTTAACATTTTCATTAAAGTGTGTTTGCCTTTTAAAGATCCTTTCGTTGAGAATTTACAGGTAAAAAGAGAAATAAAATGCTTTTTAATTTCCATCCTCTAGATTCATAAAAAGTCTTAGCACTTGAGTCTGCTTTTAAAAGCTAACCTGACGTCTTGAGAGCAAATTTTACATTTTAGCTCCTTCATATTCCGCCATTACTCACTGATTCGGTTTGATTGCAGTACTGTGAAAGCCTCGGGCGTTAACTAATTGCACACGCTTTTGAAGCTAAAAAAAAGGAGGTAAGTATTGCTTTTCCTTTAAATATTGATTTGGAAGAAAGTGAGCGCTTAGAAAGCCTTTATCGCATATTCAAAAACAGACGTTAACGTCATATATGTTGCGTGTTTCATGTTCTTTCGTGCGTACTGAACCAAAAGGCACACAAATCTTTCACTTCTTCTCCATGGCCAGGAGAAGAACATTAATTTTCTATAAACGAAACTGGGTCATCAAGAAATTGTGATATTATTTGATGTGAGGCAGTTACGAATTCCGAAATTATCATCCAAGCGGGAAACTGACCAAAGAAACTAGATTAATCTGTGCCGGCATGGCGGAAGTTCGATGCGCTTTTGTGTGAAGAATAATCGCGCTATATTCAATTAGAAACTTTTGCCTGATGACTTAGCTATGAGTTGTGGCATCAGATCCATGAGGCATCGAATATATTGGATTGTCAACGTGATCAGTGATTACCGAGACACCACCAACAAACGGATATTGGTCAAAGCTGGGTCCAAGGCGTCCCAGTTGTTCGTAGCAGGGATTTCCAGAACACTGTAAGGTTTTTGTTATCCGATTCAGCCATTCCTAACGGAATTTGACCAATACATGTACCGGAATGCGAGCATAAGTATCAACAACGCTCTCCTGTGGCGTGCACAATTCCCTTAACGTATTTCCACAGACAGCTACGTAACAAACTTAAAGCTGGGGAATATGGCGGCCGTTACACCGGCTTCTGCGACCTTTCCATCTCCGCGGAAACGGGATATCCAGGTATTCCCGGACCACTAACCTATAATGACGTGGGTACCATCACGCTGAAAGTAAGTTAGAAGCTTCGTCTCCAGCCAGCAGCGACGACAGCACGTCTTCGTTTAACACAGCTCTTAATATGTTCTAAATCAAAAAGAGCCCAAGAATAAGTGGATCCCGCAATCCACGTGAAACCGTCTCTTTAGACGCGACAACCACCTTTGATCCATCAAGCGAGGGTTGACATCTAACTAGTAGCTGTGACTCTGTTTATTTACCTCTCCGTTCACATGCGAGTTAATTTAATCCTTATTCAGTACAACACAGTGGAAAGACGGGCTTCCAGGTTGGCTGTCACACAATCTGCGAACTAAACACGACGATCTGGGTTGTCTTCAGTGAGATGTTGTAACTTCTGAATTTTGTTAAGGTGCCATTTATGCGCGGCCAAAATTCTCATTGATACTCGGCTGAACCAAGCGTCCTGCGAGATGCTGCAAGTACACCGTTCTGAAGTCTTACTAACTGATACCCCGACGGACATATGACTAGTCCAATGCGAATGCATATTACCGTTCGTCCCCTTGCGGGAATACAGTTAGGCTCCGAGCACAGGGGAAAATGAACGGGTCACATCAGTAGGGAGCAGTGGTCGAGCAGTGGCCGAGAGGGTTAAGGCAATCGTTCTAGAGAAGCGGATTATCTCGGTTCCATTTCCGGTCAGGTATAAATTTTCAAGTGCAACTGTTGAATTATTTCAACCCTCAAAGCTGCTATGTCATGCCAATTTCGCTTAAGTTACTATATGATGTCAGAACCGCACTTGACGTTGCCTCATACGTAGCCGTTTGCGATCGGCCAGCTATCGGCCTGCGATAAAGCCAGTTTTACGGAATTTCTTGAAAAGTTATGACTAGGTGGAGTTGACTAAAATCCTGTGTGATGAAGTTGGTGCTCGTCTTCCAGGTATCAGGGCCATCTCAATGTGTTAGGCTTGCGTTATCGCCGTCAGCTATCACGTCAACAGTTAAGAAGAAACATCGGTCACAACTGGAGAATGAATCAGGCTGTTCTCGAATGAAGTGTACCATAGTTCTTCTCGTGTAATTCTCCATAAGTCTGATTAGTCACATAGAATTAGACGACATCGATTTGGATCCGATGAGGGCATATGCGACCAGGTGGGCAATTAATGTATTAAGAATGCTTTCAACGTCGCCCGCCAACTGATAGCGTAGTGGCACACGGCTAGCAGAGCGCCATCAGTGTCCACCGTGTAGTAGGGAATGCTCACAGACAAAGGGCTCAGTGTGGTGCAAACGCGTGAGGCAAGCAGCCATCCATGCCACGGAGACTGACTTAGAAGCCTCTATTTTGTACAGAACGAAGGGATCGGATACCTTAGCACGTGGCACCAAGTTCCATACCATACCTGTACCCAATCCTGAGAGAAAGGTGTGCTATATGATGGTCGGACATTACGACAGGTCGAAAATAAATGATAAAAATGAGACGTTGTTATAATTCAATTGAACATTATCTCTCCTTGAGCCGTGTTGCGGCTCGCGTTGGTGCTTTGTGTAGGTTTCTGCCAAACCGTATCGTTTAGTTGGCATGGTTGCATTGTTTGTCTTCTCGTGTTCACTGGCATCACTCGGTTTCGTAAGTGTTGCCTGTCCACTAGTGGCAGCAGCGGAGCTTATCGATATGTAGTTCTGCTGCCCTATCTTTGGGCCGACCTGGTGCTTCTTTCGTCTGGTGTGAGTGTGGAGTTCGGTTGGGGTCGACGGATCAGCGAGGTCCGAGCAGAGCGGTGACACGCCCGGACCGCTGGCGGCTTGTATGGCCTGCCGCATCGAAAGGCAGTGGTCACGAGGGTGCACGACCTCGTCGAAACCGGATCCCGCATCTTTAAGTTGAGTGCATTGCAATTCGCTTAGAGAAACCTCCACCATTGTGAAATCTCACGATTGCTCGTAGTGTTGCTGCTCGTAGTGTCACCGAGGCAGAAAGCAGCGAGTGGAGTACCCGGGGAAGTCGGATCTGATTAGCCTTTCTGAGCTTCTAATTACTATTTATTATTTTCAGCTTCTTACATTGTTAAGTTTAACCAGCGGTATTTTTCTGCCTGGGTGTTAGCGTGTGTACGGCAGTGTACATTTCCTCACCTTGCCGCCACTGTCCAGTGAGGCGTGTAAGTATGACAGCTTCTTGATTGTCGGTTGGGTGGCGTTCTTCTACCTTAGTGGCAGTCATTCCTTCTTGTTCGCCGGCCGGTGTGGCCGTGCGGTTCTAGGTGCTTCAGTCTGGAGCCGCGGGACCGCTACGGTCGCAGGTTCGAATCCTGCCTCGAGCATGGATGTGTGTGATGTCCTTAGGTTAGTTAGGTTTACGTAGTTCTAAGTTATAGGGGACTGATGACCACAGATGTTAAGTCCCATAGTGCTCAGAGCTATTTGAACCTTCTTGTTCCGGGTGGGGCACTTTAAGCACAGTATTCTGCGGGTGGAGCCCAGACCGGCGGTTCAGGCTTTGGCGTAATTTTACATCTTACACTTGTTTTGTTGGATGTCAGGTAACCTCACCAAGATTATCATTAGTCGCTCGTTAGACTGCCATTTGTCAAAGTTCCCATATTGTGATCTGAATGCAATTCTTTGCTGCCTTTCTCATCGCTCTCGAAAGAGTTTTTGGTGTGTCCTTCTCAGAGGTCTATTCCTGGAGCACCGTCTGTCACTGGGCCTTGTATTTTATTTTATTATTAAGTTACCATAATTTGTCTCACATGTTTGCTGATTTGTTGTTTTTAAATTAACTTTTGTTATGCCATTCTCCGTTTGACAGTATAATGGAAAATGGCTCTGAGCACTATGGGACTCGTCATCAGTCCCCTAACTACTTACATCTAACTAACCTAAGGACATCACACACGTCCATGCCAGAGGCAGGATTCGAACCTGCGACCGTAGCGGTCTCGCGATTCCAGACTGTAGCGCCTAGAACCGCTCGGCCACTTCGGCCGGCTTGACAGTGTATTTGCTAATATTTTTCTTTTTTTTATAATTGCCATTTTGGCGTTAAAGGCCTTCAGCCGTGATTGTGTTACTTGTTTTAAAATTTTGATTGCAACCACATTGGCTTGTTTCAAAAATTATTTACTGTCTATATTTTACAGATTTGTTAAATTTTAAATAATTGTCATGTTTCGCGTTAAAGGTCTTCAGCCGTGATTGTGGTTACGTGCCGTAAAAGTCTGATTGCGACCTCGCTGGCTTGTTTCAAAAATTATTTATTAAAATAAATGAGAGATATTGCAAGGCAAACCAATAGCAATTGATCCGTGCCCCGTCCACAATCGTAACCCAATCCTGTCTTCCTTAATTACCAGTTCTCACTCCCGTAGACGAGGTTCTGGACGTCCACGCAGCAAAGGCGCCCGCCAGGATCGTGGTATTGTAAGGGCAGCAGTGCAGATCCTACAGCTGCCACAGTACAAATAAGAGGGCCGAGATGTGTCAACACGAACTGCTGCTAACCGATTATTAGAAACTGGACTACGGCTTCGCACACTTCTAGTTGGCCTTCCACTCACACCACGGCATAGACGTGCACGTCTCGACTGGCGCCGTCAGAGGATCACTTGGAAGATGGAGTGGCGCGCTATGGTCGTCAGCGATGAAAGCAGTTTCTGCGTTCACACAAGTGATGGTCGTTTGCGCATACTACACGGACCTGTTTAGCAGTGTCCGTTTGAGTGCATTCGTCCAAGACACTTTGGTCCCACCCCCGCCCCCAGGCCCATGGTATCGAGTCCGATAAGTTACAAACCTCTTTAACCTTTGGTGTTTCTTGATAGGATGCTAACCAGTTTTCGGTACATGCATAATGTTTGATGTTAGGCTTTCCCGGCGAATGTGCTGTATCGAAGGTTCTCGGGTGTCCAGCCGGATCCGATTTTCGAAGTTCCACGATATTTCGGCGAAAAACCGTTCCGCCATCATCAGGTGACGTTGATGGAACCTTGGATACAATGCATAATGTTGTTCGACCTGTTCTTTTGCCGTTCTTGTAAGATGAAGGTGTGCTCGCCCTCACACTGCCCCTAAAACTGAACGTGCTCTGCAATATATGCAGCCACTTTCCTGCCAGCTTGATCCCCGGACTTGTCTCTAATCGAGCACGTATCAGATATGATGAGACGAGAAAGGCCTCGTGCGACACGCCAAATAAAGACTCTTGCAGAACAACGTGAACAACACGAACAGGCGTAACGTGTCCCAGGACAGTATTCGCCATTTATACGATCGACAGGATCCCAGTCTCAGCGCTTGCATTACCGGCCCTGGAGGCTACATCACGTACTAATATGAGTTTCAGCATGGTTTGTTACTTTGAACCACATAACCGCTTGTGCTATTAGTCTGTAAATGTAATCATTTCATGTACTCCGTATGCAGTGTTGCAACAATAAATCTTGAATGAATTGAAAACCTATAAAAAGGTGCACTAATTTTTTTCCCGCTAGTGTGAAACCTTCCCGTCTCCTCTACATCTCTTTTGTTGCGCAACCTCCCCTTCTACAATAACCTATGAAACCTTCCCTTAGGATTTCTATCTCTTGCTTAATAATAACAAATGAAATCTTCCCTTTGAAATTAATTCCTTTTCTCAATAATAATAAGTGCAATCTTCGCATACAAATTTAAATGTTGCTTATTAAAAGTGATTTGCTGATTATTTCGACGAAACATAGCATGTATCGTTGTCATGGCCCTCATTCGTTACCTGCAATAACCCCAAACCGTTCCTTACCTTTTTTACTGTTACTGGATCGCCATCTGACTGCTACATCGAATTGCGCATGAATATACTTACTCTGTTTTACTATACTCTATTAGCTGCTGGTGGGCTGCCGTAATAAGGGCTGTATTTATTACCAAATCTGGCGTTGTTCTTTAATAGCAAAGCTGACGTTATTTTTTAATTAATTTGACTGAAAAAAATGGTTCAAATGGCTCTGAGCACTATGGGACTTAACATCGATGGTCATCAGTCCCCTAGAACTTAAAACTACTTAAACCTAACTAACCTAAGGACATCACACAACACCCAGCCATCACGAGGCAGAGAAAATCCCTGACACCGCCGGGAATCGAACCCGGGAACCCGGGCGTGGGAAACGAGAACGCTACCGCACGACCACGAGATGCGGGCAATTTGACTGAAGTTACGTAATTCATAGTTAAATTTTTTCTTGACAACAATAAAATTTTGCAAAGTTTTACGTTGATGGTTTTTGGGATGGATTATAATCAGTAATGCAATATTGCTGGCAAAATTAATTATATTCTGAAAACGATTCCTCAAATATTTATATTTACTGTTGGTAATGAAATGATTTTAAAAACGTTCAAATGGGGCTTACATTTTACAATAATCTTACAACTAGCACTGCTCAAATTCTTATGATAATAGTTAGCTGATGTCTCTGTACATCCGTTTATAATCTCTTGTAAATCATAGCTGGTGGCTGGCAGGCACACTGCTCCTTTCAACCCCTCGCTTCAGACCTGCTTCCGACTCGCTTCACATCTCGCTTACTACTAACTTCCTACGAACGCTGAAGTGCGGTCTCTCCCGCCAACAATGCTTTCTGGTGCAGACAATCCCTCCTACCATTACAAAATGTATCAATGCGCAGTCTTTCCCACTCTTTTCTTAAAATGTATCCATAGGCGGTCTCTCCTGCCCTTTTTAAAATTATATCAATGTGCGGTCTCTCCCGCCAACAATAGTTTGATGCAGACATTCCCTGCTATCACAATTATTTCCAAAATGACAAATATTAATTATACCTACTCAGTCCTATTGATAAAATATGAACATCTTTCATAAATTGTGGTTTGACAGTAGACAATAGAAATTTACACAAGTGTACTAGAAAATTATAAGTTGCATCCAAAACGGCAGCACGCAAGATAACCGCGATGTCAGTAACATAGTCTCACAGGGTTTCTACCTCTTCTACCTTGTTGTTGTTGTGGTCTTCAGTCCTGAGACTTGTTTGATGCAGCTCTCCATGCTACTCTATCCTGTGCAAGCTGCTTCATCTCCCAGTACGTACTGCAGCCTACATCCTTCTGAATCTGCTTAGTGTATTCATCTCTTGGTCTCCCTGTACGATTTTTAACTTCCACGCTGCCCTCCAATACTAAACTGGTGATCCCTTGATGCCTCAGAACGTGTCCTACAAAACCGATCCCTTCTTCTAGTCACGTTTTGCCACAAACTGCTTCCCAATTCCATGAAATACCTCCCCATTAGTTATGTGTTCTACCCATCTAATCTTCAGCATTCTTCTGTAACACCACATTTCGAAAGCTCCTGTTCTCTTCGTGTCCAAACCATTTATCGTCCATGGCTCACTTCCATACAACGCTACACTCCATACAAATACTTTCAGAAACGACTTCCTGACGCTTAAATCTATACTCGATGTTAACAAATTTCTCTTCTTCAGAAACGCTTTCCTTGCTATTGCCAGTCTACATTTTATATTCTCTCTACTTCGACCATCATCAGTTATTTTGCTCCCCAAATAGCAAAACTCCTTTACTTAAGGGTCTCATATCCTAATCTAATTCCCTTAGCATGACCCGATTTAATTCGACTACATTCCATTACCCTCGTTTTGCTTTTGTTGATGTTCTTCTTATACCCTCCTTTCAAGACACTGTCCATTCCGTTCAACTGCTCTTCCAAGTCCTTTTCTATCTCTGACAGAATTAAAATGTCATCGGGGAACTACTTTTACCTTACACTGGTTTAAATTTCTGTTTATCCACCAGTTTTTATTTTATGGGGTGGCTCTACATGTATGGATTTGTTTGGTGTTACTGTTAGAGCTGTTAAAATGTTGCTCAGACGCATGCTTACTGAAACGACGTTGTTGTTGTTGCAGGAACGAGTACAGCCCCGTTTTCCGATGCTGGGACTGCGTGCTGTGGCTGGACCGCTGGAAGAAGAGTCTGCTGTACGCCGTCTTCGCCGCCGTGCTTCTGCTCAAGCCGCACAGGCTGTGGCTCTCGTCCGTTGCAGGTAGCCGTAGCCCACGAGGCAGACTGGTCACTTATTGCTGCCACAGTCACTGTCTTGCACCATCTACAATTTCTGCGTTTCAGTCTGCTGCCTATTGATTCTAACGCTTAGGGCAGAGAAGGTGACTCTCCCTCTTATGCTGTTTTGTCCAGGATTCTTAGGTATTTTGCTGCGTTTACAAACACTACAATGGAGTGCATAGTCATATTTGGTGCAGGTGTGGGGCTAAGGTAACGCGTAAAGTAGGGAAACATAATTGGCGATATTTTATTATTATTATTATTAAATTCTTATCTGCAGTTTCAGAGTTATGAATTATTATCACAATCGCTTGAAAAATGCGAATAAAGAATAGGGACTGTGAATATAGAACGGTTACCAAAATGGGATGGTAATATTGAAATTGGAGAATTGAGAAAAGCAAGTTCGTCTTGAATAAGTGATAAGGCACGTCTGCGGCTTATTACTATCGTCGGTGTACGTAGAAGTAGCAACGAAAGGGTAGAAAAATAATTTTTGAACAGAAATAACAGCGCAGTCGGGAAAAGGTACACTAGTAAAGAACTGCTGACATCGTAGGACTTCTGTCTGAAGCTAAGAACACTGATTGAACCTATTCAACGAAATGCACTATCTTCACACAATGTAATTTGCATTTAAGTTAAACAAGGCGAAAACAAACTCCTGAAAAGTAGTACACATAAATGTGGACACAAAATTTATAGGCATTAGAACTATAGAAAGCTTTGTAATGCAAGAAGTAACGAAATTCTCATACCGCAGGACTAGCAGAGCGCAACATTTCGTTTTTAATTCTTAATAAGTTTTCTGTCTGCTACTTTCGATTGTACTTTGTTGTTTCTTTCTAGTTCTTACCTTATTTCTGAAGATCAAGCTGTTGTCGATTTCTTCTTTCAGAAATACAGGAACATTCGTTTCATTAGCCTGCTCTCATTCATTCGGTTCCTTTGGCCATTACTTCTGTTAATTTCTCTATATTTTTATACGTCTCCTCATTAGTTCTCATTTTAGAGCTGTTATGTTTCTAACAATCCGTCTTTCAGGTGCCTATATTTTGTCCAGCTTATACTTCATCGTTATGCGTTCACATCCATATAAACATTCTGATCGCACCATAGGGATATAGTGTTTTAGTTTAGTTTTTCTAAATATGGATTTCTTGTTGTAAATATTCTTTGTCAAACCGTATGTTTTATCCATTTTGTTAACTCTTATACCTACTGCATATTTTTCTAGTTCCTTCTGTTGTGTAGTTTCTCCAAGACTCGCTGGACACTGAGGCCATAAAAACCATTGGATTGCGATTTCTCCAAGATTTGCTCTACATTGAGGTCATAAAAGTCATAGGATAGCGATATACTGCGGTAGTATTCCGTGCACGAGATGTGAAAGGGCAGTGCTGTGCATTGTCGGTGCTGTCATCTGTACTCAGGCGATTCATGTGAAAAGATTTATGGCCACACGACGGTAAATGAACGTGGAGTGGTAATTGGAGCCAGACACGTGGGGTATTCCATTTCTGAAATCGTTTGGGAATTCAATATTCCGAGATTCACAATGTCAATAGTGTGCCGAAAATACCAAATTTCAGATAATACCTCTTTCCACGGGCAACGCACTGGCCGAAAGCATTCGCTCCACGGCCGCGAGGAGCGCCACTTACGTAGAGTTGTCAGTGCTTACAGTCTGGAAACACTTCTTCCAATAACCGCAGAAACCAATGTGGGACGTACGACGAATGTATCCTTTAGGGCAGTGCGGCGAAATTTGGTATGGCTCTGGCATCAGCATATTCAAAGCGAGACGAAAATCTAATACTCATGAGGGACTGGAATGCAGTTGTAAGGGAAGAACTAGAAGAAAAGGTTAAGGGAGAATATGGACTTGGGACAAAAAATGAAAGAGGAGAAAGACTAACTGAGTTCTGCAACAAATTTCAGCTAGTAACAGCGAATACGCTGTTCAAGAATCACAAAAGAAGGAGCTATACTTGGGAAAGGCCGGGTGGCACGGGAATATTTCAGTTAGATTATATCATGGGCAGACAGAGATTCCGAATTGAGATACTGCATTGTAAGGCCTACCGAGGAGCAGATACAGACTCATATCACAGTTTAGTAGCGATGAAGAGTAGGGTGACGCTTAAGAGATTAGTCGGGAATAATCAATACGCAAAGAAGTGGGATACGGAAGTACTAAGGAATGACGAGGTATGCTTGAAGTTCTCTAAGGCTGTAGATACAGCCAGAAAGAACAGCTCAGTATCCAGTACAGTTGAAGGGGAATGGACATCTCTAAAAAGGGCAATCATAGAAATTGGAAAGATAAACATAGGCACAAAGAAAGTAACTGCGAAGAACCATGGGTAACACAGGAAAAAGTTCAGTCAGTGCGGCTCTCGCAGCCGAGCGAAGCGGACGTGCGGTGTGTGCTCTCCACTGGCAGAGAGGGCCCGCGCGCCTTGTTTACTTTCTTCGGCCGACACTAACGTGACGCCGTAGCGCTACAAGACCATGGCAAACCAATACAGAAGATCAACCTTAAAATTCACATTTCGGAACGACTTTACCCGACCAAAGGCGCTCGAAGTCGAACGTTTTTTAAAAGAGGAAGCCAAGATCCCGGCTGCCGACATTGTCGGCATTCACTTTTCGATCGTCAGTATCACGGTCTATAAACGAAACTACTTGCGACCAGGTGCTTCGAGAGATGAAACAAGAACTCCGCTTCTGCCACGCAGATGGCAATGTTGGCAACGTCGAGGTCGGCCATGCCGCAATGGGACTGCAGACTATACGCATCTTCGAACTTCCATTTGAACTCCCAGCGGCAGAAGTTGTAGCGGCGCTCCGCCCATACGGCACGGTACACGAACACGTGGCTGAAAAATGGACCCAGTTTAAGACGTATCCAGTACTCAATGGAGTACGCCAAGTGGGCATAGATCTCCAACGACACGTGCCATCCTATCTACAGATAGCTGGATGCCGGGCCATAGTTATTTATGACGGCCAACCGAAGACGTGTTCCGGATGCGGTAAGGAAGGTCACCTTCGTTCCGAGTGCCTCCAGCGTCGGATCACACAACTCCCACCGAAGGACGTTGCACCACCAGCGGCGAAGACTATTCTACCCGTTACTTACGCGGCGGCGCTCACGACGTTCTCCACACAACAGACACGGCCGACCGCTTCAGCGGTACAAGAATCACTTTCCACGGACAAAGACCTGGATGGTCCGCCGACCTGGCCAGTGGTGGAAAATAGCACTACGAATCTGGAGCTACCGAACGCGACAGACATTGACGCCAGTAAGATGGCAATTGATTCTCTTTTATTGTACCGACCGCAGCGTTTGTTCCGGCGGAGCAAGAGTCAGTGCCGTCTTCTGACAATGAAGGCCACGTACGGAAACAGCGATGACCGAAACGCCGAAAGCGGCGTCGTCGGACCGTGTCGGAACACAGCGGTTCGCATTCGGCAGGGGAAGAACGACTGACCACTCAAGAAGCCAGCCGCGAAGCTGAAGCTGTTTCCACTGACTCCAACCTAGCAGAACAGACAGAAAAACATGCAGCTTTCGATCATCAGCCCATTGACAGAAACAGTGAGCAGCGGGAAGGTACCAGTGCAGGCAGCGAAGTCGTCCGGTCCCTTACTATCAAACATTCCGAGGCTATGGACCATGAACAGACATCCGCGCCCCCTTCGTGGGCCGAGGACGTCGAGACACAAGATCCCGACCCGCGGCCAGCTGAGGCGCCGCCGGATCATGCAGCATAAGCAGCACAAGGAGGACCGCGTTCGGCGGGGGGTGACATCACTTCCGATGTTCGCTTCTCTCCACCTTCGCCATGGATAACCTCGTCCTAACAACTCGTTGCCAGGCTTACCGCCTGGCGACAATGAATATCAACATGATCAGTTCTCCTGTCAAGATCCAACTTTTGAAAGAAACCATACGAGCCATGGGGGTTGACTTTGCTTTCCTACAAGAAGTGAAAACGACTGCACTCCCGCACTTTTACGGGTACACCACACATGTGACGTCCGGTAGCCCTGCAGATACCGGAGTGGCAATATTAGTGCGTGAAGGTATTGAAGTTACCGACATCACGTTTCTTCCCTCCGCGCGAGGGATAGCATTTACGGCACTCAACACCCGATTCATTAATGTTTACGCGCCGTCGGGTACCACAAGACGTCACGACCGCGCCAGATTCTACTCCACAGATGTCGCTCCCCTTTTCCTTGGACGATACGACCACAGCGTCTTCGCCGGCGATTTTAATTGCGTACTTCACCCCAAGGACCAAATCCCACATTACATGCCTTGTCCGGAACTGGGTGCGATGATCCAAGAACTTCACTTGTGCAGGGCCGGCCGCGGTGGTCTCGCGGTTCTAGGCGCGCAGTCCGGAACCGTGCGACTGCTACGGTCGCAGGTTCGAATCCTGCCTCGGGCATGGATATGTGTGATGTCCTTAGATTAGTTAGGTTTAAGTAGTTCTAAGTTCTAGGGGACTAATGACCACAGCAGTTGAGTCCCATAGTGCTCAGAGCCATTTGAACCATTTTTTTTCACTTGTGCGACACGTGGGAAAAAGTCCACCGTAACCGCTCTGGCCACACTCATCTTACTAGTCATTCGGCCAGCCGACTCGACCGCATATATGTGTCACAAGATCTCACACAAGGTGTGGTGGACGCCGAACTATGGCCTCAAGCCTATTCTGATCACAGTGCCTATATCTGCACTATACACCTACGCCCCCAACAAGTCTGGCGCAGCAGTGGCTTTTGGAAGCTCAACATAACTCATCTTCAGGACCTGGATTGCCGTCGGCAAGTTGCAGCAACGTGAGCTGACTGTGAACGCCGCCACCCACGATACACCTCGACCCTGGAGTGGTGGCTCCTCTGTGCCAAACCGGCAATCCGTAGGACACTTATGCAATATGGCAAGGACGTGACTGCGTGGCATCGACAGACCCTCGATTTTTACTACGCGGCACTCAGGGACCTCGACGCCTTACCCCCTTCCCCGGAGAGACAACATGATCAAAGCAGAATCAAGGCTCACATACTGTCATTGACGAAGCGCCGACTAGAAGGTGCAGTCGTCCGCTCGCGACTGCACGACCGAACGTTTGCAGAGGAACCCACTATGCACCACGTTGTGAAGGATAAGCGCCGACAACGCCAACATTTAATCACACAACTCAGGAAACACGACGGTCGCTTATGTACGACCCAAGCAACCATAGTAAAGGCGGTGGAGGATCATTTTCGCCATCTTTACAAGGAAAGAATCGTCGATGACGAGGCCACTACTGAAGTGTTACAGCAGGTAACACGTACTATCGACGAGGCTACCGTGAATGCATTAACAGAGGAAATCTCAGTCGAAGAAGTCGAAGAAGTCGAAGAAGTCGAAGACGCCGTGGACAAAGGTGCGGCCAATAAGTCTCCTGGACCTGATGGATTGCCCATCGAATTCTACCGGACTTTCCGTGACATCATGATGCCTCGCTGGGTTATAATGTTCCGCGAACTAATGTCTCCAGACTGTGTTGTGCCGCCAGCGTTTGTAGAAGGTCTTCTCATACCGGTACACAAGCCAGGTGGAGGGCTATTGATTAACGACTATCGGCCGCTTACAATGCTGAACGCCGATTACAAGATTTTCACCAGGATTATGGCGAGCCGTATTAAAACGACTTTGCCGATGATCCTCGCTCCAGAACAGACGTCGCAGGGGGGAGAAGCCAACATACACATGGCCACTGGTGACTGCAGGGACTTAATAGCAATCGCTTCTGCGTGCCGTCTGAGAGCTGCGATCGTCTCCGTAGATTTCAACCGCGCCTTTGATAGAGTGCACCACAGCTTCTCCTACGAGTGATGGACTGTATGGGATTTCCCCCGGGCCTCATCGACACCCTAAGGTGTCTTTGGACCGCAGCCAGCTCACACGTCCAGGTCAATGGAAGGACGGTAGGGCCAGTACCCATTAAGAGATCTCTACGACAGGGTTGTCCCCTTTCTACCTACCTTTATGCCATCGCACTCGAGCCACTCCTAGGGGGCCTTAACCACCGCCTATCTGGCATCACGCTGCGGGACGTCTCCTTTCGCTATAGGACATACGCTGACGACCTGCTACTGCTGGTTCGTTCCAATGACGAAGTTCAAAGCGTACTAACCTGGATTGAGCGATACGGACAGGCCGCAAGGAGTCTTCTGAACATAAACAAGTCGGCGGCGTTGGACATTGGGCGTGGTCTCGGACCGGAAGCCCTCGTTCCCCTCCCACCAGTTTCTGATCTGCGATGTTTGGGAATCACGTTCAAGAAAGATGTACGTAAAACAGCTGCAGCAAACTACCGATGGTTATTACAGATCATACGCGCAATGGTGCGACAGAACCTGTTCCGGGACTTGAATCAGCTACAACGTCTTGAATACCTGAATCTCTACGTGGCATCAAAACTCAACCACGTGGCACAAGTCCTCCCACTACCGATGCAGATAGGTCGCCGGCTTCAGGCGGCCTTCAGTTACTACGTTTCCGCAGGTCATATCTTTAAAGTACGATACGACACTCTTACCCTCCCAGTGCACAAAGGAGGGTTGGGATTGGTCAACGTCAGGGCGAGAGCAGCTAGCCTTTACATGAGCAACATGAGGAAACGATGGAAAAGTCACTATACCTCTCCCACGGGTCGTTTACTACAGGTTCTGATGCCAGTCTCTAACGTCCCGCCGGTGTCGGTTGCGCACGTCGCACCACAGCTCTCCCATGTGTCGACCTTCATTCTTGATTACAGCTATGTCAGCTCGAACCTCTCCGCCACGCGTCCACCAAAGGCGAAAGATTTTTATACCAACCTTCTGCGTGCTGTTCCCCATAACGTGGTGGAAAACAAGTACCCTACGGTTCACTGGCCACGAGTGTGGATAACGATACACCACAACTTTCTGTCCTCCACGGTGCGTTCGAAGTGGTATCAGATCGCCAACAAAAAATATGCCACACTACAGCGACTTCACACTATTGGACTGGCAGACTCCCCTTATTGCCCAGATTGCCGTCTTTTGGATACTGATGAACATCGTTTTACTTGCGCATCATCGTCCGGAGTTTGGCGACTAACACAGAAGATATTGGCTTGTTACCTCCGGGTCACACCTGATATGATTGACTCTCAGACCCTACTCTGTCCCGATGGAACTTACTTTCCGGCTGCGAAATATCATGCGCTTACATGGTTCAAAGGACTTACCGTCGCCTATATCTTTAGCGACGGAGAGAAAGAGCAGCTTGATTACTGGTGGTTCCTGCAAAATGCTCACAATGCCCTCGAACGCACACCGAAATACCGTACGCTCTTCGCAAATTATTTACGCAGCGTTTTCGTTAACCCCCCACTCAGCTGGGGAGTGCCAGGCTGCGGTTAATGTTCTGTGCCGCATCACACAAACGGCTGAACGTTCTGCCTTGTCAGTCATGAGCGAAGGAAGAGACAAGCTGCTGCAAGGATGTTGTTTTCCTTGAGGCACTTGCGACGCTGAATGCCTCCGTTGCAGATGCCCTTCAAAGGCGCAATTGGAGATATCAGATAACGATGACGAGGCTCCAAGTGGAACCAGTTACATTATTGAAGAACCTTTTAGTTGGAATTACATCAGTGATTTATGTTTTTATTTCTGTATTACTCTTTTATGCCACCTTTGTTGTTGTAACACTTACTTGTAACACTTAGTTACTAGAATTCCCATTTGTACACGTTCCCTAAATGTAATCATGTAACAAAAAAAAAAAAAGAAAGAAGTGGCAAAGGATAGCCCACACCTTGATTTCCCATATTTCCCCTGATATATAGGCAGCTCTCTGGGATGGGTTTACTCAGGAGCCAACGCCTGAAAAAAAAGGGGCAGAGTCTTTTATTCATAATCAAAACGTCTACGGTCCCGGGTTCGATCCCCGCCACTGCATAAATTTTGATATACAATCAGCATTGGCGGCCGAAGACTTCCGGCATAAGAAGTCAGCCTCATTCTGCCAACGGCTTGTCAAAGAAGGGCGGAGGAGCGGATAGAGGTTCAGGGCACTCTCTTGTCCTAGGGGTGGGAAATTGCCCCTAAAGGCGGAAGAATCAGCAATGATCAACGACATGAGGATGCAAAAGGCAATGGAAACCACTGCATTAAAGACACGTAACGTGCGTCAACAGGACATGTGGCCTGTAGTTGAAGAACTGTCATGATGATCGCTCCATTGGCAAAAGATTCCGGAATAGTCCCCCATTCGGATCTCTGCGAGGGGACTGCCAAGGGGGAGGTTACCATGAGAAAAAGATTGAATAATCAACGAAAGGATAATGTTCTACGAGTCGGGGCGTGGAATGTCAGAAGCTTGAACGTGGTAGGGAAACTAGAAAATCTGAAAAGGGAAATGCAAAGGCTCAATCTAGATATAGTAAGGGTCAGTGAAGTGAAGTGGAAGGAAGCAAGGATTTCTGGTCAGATGAGTATCGGGTAATATCAACAGCAGCAGAAAATGGTATAACAGGTGTAGGATTCGTTATGAATAGGAAGGTAGGGCAGAGGGTCTGTTACTGTGAACAGTTCAGTGACCGGGTTGTTCTAATCAGAATCGACAGCAGACCAACACCGACAACGATAGTTCAGGTATACATGCCGACGTCGCAAGCTGAAGATGAACAGATAGAGAAAGTGTATGAGGATGTTGAAAGGTTATTGCAGTATGTAAAGGGGGACGAAAATCTAATAGTCATGGGCCACTGGAATGCAGTTGTAGGGGAAGGAGTAGAAGAAAAGGTTACAGGAGAATATGGGCTTGGGACAAGGAATGAAAGAGGAGAAAGACTAATTGAGTTCTGTAACAAGTTTCAGCTAGTAACAGCGAATACCCTGTTCAAGAATCACAAGAGGAGGAGGTATACTTGGAAAAGGCCGGGAGATACGGGAAGATTTCAATTAGATTACATCATGGTCAGACAGAGATTCCGAAATCAGATACTGGATTGTAAGGCGTACCCAGGAGCAAATATAGACTCAGATGACAATATAGTAGTGATGAAGAGTAGGCTGAAGTTCAAGACATTAGTCAGGAAGAATCAATACGCTAACAAGTGGGATACGGAAGTTCTAAGGAATGACGAGATACGTTTGAAGTTCTCAAAACGCTATAGATACAGCAATAAGGAATAGCGCAGTAGGCAGCACAGTTGAAGAGGAATGGACACCTCTAAAAAGGGCCATCACAGAAGTTAGGAAGGAAAACATAGGTACAAAGAAGGTAGCTGCGAAAAAACCATGGGTAACAGAAGAAATACTTCAGTTGATTGATGAAAGGAGGAAGTACAAACATGTTCCGGGAAAATCAGGAATACAGAAATATAAGTCGCTGACGAATGAAATAAATAGGAAGTGCAAGGAAGCTAAGACGAAATGGCTGCAGGAAAAATGTGAAGACATCGAAAAAGATATGATTGTCGGAAGGAGAGACTCAGCATACAGGAAAGTCAAAACAACCTTTGGTGACATTAAAAGCAACGGTGGTAACATTAAAAGTGCAACGGAAATTCCACTGTTAAATGCAGAGGAGAGAGCAGATAAGTGGAAAGAATACATTGAAAGCCTCTATGAGGGTGAAGATTTGTCTGATGTGATAGAAGAAGAAACAGGAGTCGATTTAGAAGATATAGGGGATCCAGTATTAGAATCGGAATTTAAAAGAGCTTTGGAGGACTTACGGTCAAATAAGGCAGAAGGGATAGATAACATTCCATCAGAATTTCTAAAATCATTAGGGGAAGTGGCAACAAAACGACTATTCACGTTGGCGTGTAGAATATATGAGTCTGGCGACATACCATCTGACTTTCGGAAAAGCATCATCTACACAATTCCGAAGACGGAAAGAGCTGACAAGTGCGAGAATTATCGCACAATCAGCTTAACAGCTCATGCATCGAAGCTGCTTACAAGAATAATATACAGAAGAATGGAAAAGAAAATTGAGAATGCGCTAGGTGACGACAGGTTCGGCTTTAGGAAAAGTAAAGGCACGAGAGAGGCAATTCTGACGTTACGGCTAATAATGGTAGCAAGGCTAAAGAAAAATCAAGACACATTCATAGGATTTGTTGACCTGGAAAATGGTGCAAGATGTTCAAGATTCTGAAAAAAGTAGGGGTAAGCTATAGGGAGAGACGGGTCATATACAATATGTACAACAACCAGAGGGAATAATAAGAGTGGACGATCAAGAACGAAGTGCTCGTATTAAGAAGGGAGTAAGACAAGGGTGTAGCCTTTCGCCCCTACTCTTCAATCTGTACATCGAGGAAGCAATGATGGAAATAAAAGAAAGGTTCAGGGTTGGAATTAAAATACAAGGTGAAAGGATATCAATGATACGATTCGCTGATGACATTGCTATCCTGAGTGAAAGTGAAGAAGAATTAAATGATCTGCTGAACGGAATGAACAGTCTAATGAGTACACAGTATGATTTGAGGCTAAATCGGAGAAAGACGAAGGTAATGAGAAGTAGTAGAAATGAGAACAGCGAGAAACTTAACATCAGGATTGATGGTCACGAAGTCAATGAAGTTAAGGAAATTTGCTACCTAGACAGTAAAATAACCAATGACGGACGGAGCAAGGAGGACATCAAAAGCAGACTCGCTATGGCAAAAAAGGCATTTCTGGCCAAGAGAAGTCTACTAATATCAAATACCGGCCTTAATTTGAGGAAGAAATTTCTGAGGATGTACGTCTGAAGTACAGCATTGTATGGTAGTGAAACATGGACTGTGGGAAAACCGGAACAGAAGAGAATCGAAGCATTTGAGATGTGGTGCTATAGACGAATGTTGAAAATTAGCTGGACTGATAAGGTAAGGAACGAGGAGGTTCTACGCAGAATCGGAGAGGTAAGGAATATGTGGAAAACACTGATAAGGAGAATGGACAGGATGATAGGACATCTGCTAACACATGAGGGAATGACTTCCATGGTACTAGAGGGAGCTGTAGAGGGCAAAAACTGTAGAGGAAGGCAGAGATTGGAATACGTCAAGCAAATAATTGAGGACGTAGGTTGCAAGTGCTACTCTGAGATGAAGAGGTTAGCACAGGAAAGGAATTCGTGATGGGCCGCATCAAACCAGTCAGTAGAATGATGACAAAAAAAAAATGTCGCTGAGGAATTACATAAATACGAAGTGCGGCGAGCTGAGATTGAAATGGCTGTATGAAAAATGTGAAGAAATGATTGTCAGAAGGATTTGCTCAGCATATAACACGGTCAAAATAACCTTTGGTGAAATTAAAAGTATGGGTAGTAACATTAAGAGAACAACGGAAATTCTACTGTTAAATGCACAGGAGAGAGCGGATAAGTGGAAACAGTACACTGAAGGCATTTATGAGGGGGAAGATTTGTCTGATGTGATAGAAGAGGAAACAGGGGTCTGTTTTGAAGATAAAGTGTATCCAGCATTAGAATCAAAATTTAAGGACGTTGGAGGACTTAAGATCAAATAATGCAGAAGAGATAGACAACATTCCATCAGAATTTCTAAAATCATTGTTGGAAGTAGCAACAAATCGACTATTCACTATAGTGTGTACAATATATGAGTCTCCGACATACCATCAGGCTTTCGAAAAAATATCATCCAGCAATACCGAAGGCTACAAGAGGTAACAAGTGGAGGCATTATAGCACAGTCATCGTAACAGCTAATGCATCCAAGTTGCTGACAAGAATAATACACAGAAGATTAGGAAAGAAAATAGAGGATGTGTTAGATGACGATCAGGTTGACTTTACGAAAGGCAAAGGCACCAATGAGGCAATTTTGACCTTGAAATTGATAATGCAAGCAAGACTAAAGAAAAATCAAGATACGTTCATAGGATTTGTCGACCTGGAAAAAGCATTCGACAATGTGAAATGGTGCAAGATGTTCGAAATTCGGAGAAAAATAGTGATAAGCTCTCGGGAAAAAAATCGAGATTTGTGGTAAGGTTATGGGACCAAACTGCTGAGGCCATCGGTTTCTAAGTTCACACACTAGTTAGTCTAACTTAAACTAACTTACGCTAAGGACGACACGCACTCACATGCCCGAGGGAGGACTCGAACCTCCGTCGGCGGAAACCGCTCGGACGGTGACAAGACGCCTCATATAGGAAAAGTCGGGTAACATACAACATGTACAAGAACCAAGAGGTAAGACTGGACGACCAAGTACGAAGTGCTCGGATGAAAAAAGGGTGTAAGACAGGGACATAGTCTTTCCGGTCTAGTGTTCAATATGTACATCGAAGAAGCATGATGGAAATGAAAGAAAGGTTCAAGAGAACAATTAAATTTCAAGGTGAAAGGATGTCAGTGATACGATTCGCTGATGACATTGCTATCCTGAGCGAAAGTGAAGAAACATGATCTGCTGCATGGAATGAAAAGTCTAATGAGTACAGAATATGGACTGAGAGTAAATTGAAGGAAGACGAAAGTAATGGGACGTAGCAGAAATGAGAACTTCACATCAGCACTGAAGATCACGTGGTAGATAAAGTTAAGGTTCAAATGTGTGTGAAATCTTATGGGACTTAACTGCTAAGGTCATCAGTCTCTAAGCTTACACACTACTTAACGTAAATTATCCTAAGAACAAATACACACACCCATGCCCGAGGGAGGACTCGAACCTCTTTCGGCACCAGGCGCACAGTCCATGACTGCAACGCCTCAGACCGATCGGCTAATCCCGCGTGGCTGAAGCTAAGGTATTCTGCTACCTAGGTCGCAAAATAACCAACGCCGGACGGAGCAAGGACGACACGATAAGCAGACTACCACTGGCAAAAGGCATTCCTGCCCATGAAAAGTCTACTAATATCAAAGATAGGCCTTAATTTGAGGAAGAAATTTCTGAGAATATATGTCTGGAGCACTGCATTGTACGGTAGGGAAAGGCGGACTGTGGGAAAACTGGAACAGAAGAGAATCTAAGCATTTGAGATGTGGTGCTACAGATGAATGTTGAAAATCAGATGGACTGATAAGGTAACGAATTAGGGGGTTCTGCGCAGAATCGGAGAGGAAAGGAATATCTGACAAGGAGAAAGGAAAGAATGATAGGACATCTTTTAATACATCAGGGAATGACTTCCATGGGACTGGAGGGAGCTGTAGAGGGCAAAAACTGTAGAGGAAGACAGAGGTTTTAATACATCCAGCAAATAATTGAGAACATAGGTTGCAAGTGGTGCTCTAGATGAATAGGTTGGCACAGGAGAGGTATTCGTGGCAGGCCGCACCAATCCTTTGTGAAGACTGATGGCTCAAAGAAAAAAGGGCTCGTGACCATTTCCGTAGGACATTAAACGACTGGATAACCCTGGCCTGGTCATGTGAGTCCTTATTTTAGTTGGTAAGAGCTGATGGTAAGATTCTATTGTGACGCAGACCCCACGATGTAATCGACACAAGTTGCCAACAAGGCACTGTGCAAACTGGCGTTGCCTTCATAATGGTGTGAACTGAGTTTCCATGTAATGAAATGGTTCCTCTGGTCAAACTGAAGCGATAGTTACGGAAACGCTTGTTTTCGGCTACTTGGAAACCATTTGCAGCGGTTCATGGACTTCAAGTTCCCAGACAACGATGGAATTTTTATGGCTGATAATGCGCCATGTCAGCGGGCCACAACTGTTCGCGACCTCTGAAGAACGTTCCGGACGATTCAAGCGAATGATTTGGACATTCATATCGCTCGACATGACTCCTGTTGAACATATATTGGCCATAACCGAGGGGTCAGTTCGTGTACAGTATCCTGCACCGGCAACACTTTCAGAATTATGGACTGCTACAGAGGCAGCATAGGTCAATCGTTTTGCAGGGAACTTCCAATGGCTAGGTGAGTCCATGCCACGTGAAGTTGCTGCACTATGCCTGGCAAAAAGAGCTCCGACACGATATTAGAACGTATCGCATGAATATATTTTACCTACTTTTGTTTCTATGAATTTTGGTGCGTCTTTAATTTGTTTCATTTTTTTCTCAGCTGAAATTTTGAGACCGGTTCTATTTTCTACTTCTTCCAGAAGAAGTATTTTATTAGCTGCGTCTGTTGCTTCTGAAAGTATTACGAAATTGCCTGCAAGAGACAGATTTTTTATCTTAATTCCACTTTTTTCTTTCTAGAATTATTGGTTCAATTACGTAATTTTTTGTTCCAAATTCCATATCCATATCGTTACAGTTTTTTCTAGAAGGCAGTTGAACAGTATAGATGATAAACCTATCCCTTGTCGAGCACTAATTTTTATTTCAAATGACTGAAATACTTCTCCCATAAATTTAACTTATTGTATTTGTTAGAGTTTTATGAATCATGTTTGGTAGTTTTGCTTTAACACAAAATTTCTAATATTATTATTTATTGTTTCTCAGCCAGTCGAATCAAATGACTTGTTGAAATCAATAAATGATACTATTGTAGGTTTATTGCTTGTTACTACTGTTGTTTCGAATATTTCCTTTTACGAGGACTTATGAACTTGAGTAGGCACGATTTTTTCCTTGTTCCTATGATCTTCCTAAATTCTCTTCATAAGCTCACTGTGTTCTTTCTTGTTTTCTTTCGACCATTTATTTCCTATCGTCTTTTCTGTTAGTTTTTGTGAGTGAATGTTTCTTATTATGTTTCTGAACTGCACTCGATTGCGCATGTTATTTTTGTATGTTATGATTCTCACTTCTTTAATATCATCGTTTGTTTCAATGATCTGTCCGCAACTCGTGGTCGTGCGGTAACGTTCTTGCTTCCCGCGCCCGGGTTCCCGGGTTCGATTCCCGGCGGGATCAGGGATTTTCTCTGCATCGTGATGACTGGGTGTTGTGTGATGTCCTTAGGTTAGTTACGTTTACGTAGTTCTAAGTTCTAGGGGACTGATGACCATAGATGTTAAGTCCCATAGTGCTCAGAGCCATTTGAACCATTTTTCAGTGATTCATTGTGTCTTATTGTTGACAGTATTTACTATCTCGATGATTTGCCTTATAAGCCTGGTCTTGTTCACTGTGTAGATATGTGAATAGCACTTCACCCTTCTTTGTCTAAATGTGTCCGTTACTGCTTTTATTTCAAGATCTCTCGTGACGATCTCTTTATGCAAATTCTTCCCCGAAAATCTGGTCCAAATATTTTACTGAGAATTGATTTTGCCTGGTTTTCAAAGTCTGTAATTTTTTGTTTAACCAAGCAATACGATGAATTCTGCAGCGTAGAGTGGTTCCGGTAAAACTACTCTCTTGTGATGCATTAATTTTGCGTTGACAGAAACATGTGATTTATTGTAGTGACTCCACGTGAACTAAAATGCTTATTTATTTTCATCAATATGTTCTTTCCTGTATGGCTATTGTGGTTATTCCTGATGACTGAAGGATCGCTACTACATATTTAAAGTGTGTAATCTATCACAGTTCGCTGTACCGAGTTATAATGGAGAGATTATTTACAGTATTGCTTTCATGTATTGAGTATTTTCATGTGAGATTTATAGGCCAGTTTTCAGTGAAACTTCTCCAGGGCAAATTTCGCTTCTTCTCTATTGTTCGTGAGAATAATGAGATTGTCTGCGAAAGCCAGACATTTCACGTTGATTCTCTGCTATTTTTTAATTAAGAGTTGGATTCCCTTTATTTGCTTTTCCCTTGTGGTCACATTTTTTTTTGCAGCATTATTTTAAATAGCAGGGATGAGAGTCCGTATCCATGGCGAACGCAATCCTGGATTTAAAATGATTCTGATATATCTCTCATGAATTTAGCTTTAGAGGTTGTGTCCATTAACCTCTCGTGGCTAACTGACCTTTATTTTCCTGTCGATTTTAAATTCTTATTCAATAGCGTTTGCGTATCTATCGAATCATTAGACTTTTTGAAGGCGATAAAACTTACTAAGGTATTTATACATCTTCTTGTTTACAAAACTGTCTTTGGGTGTTATATCTGTTCTACGAGGAATTCTGTCTTACACCGTCGTGTTAATGGGACTGTCTGTTCTTCGAGCCGACTTGACATTTCGTTTGAAAGAATTTTGAACACACGGGGACTGTCATGAATCCCCAATAATTATTCTGAGTAGCCTTCCTGCTGTTTTGTAAAGAGGACGAATTAATGCACATTTGCTCCCTGTACGTATTTTCTCAGTTTCCAGATGTTTGATTTAAATTTGTGGGTTGCTTGTGTGAGATGAATGTCATTTAAGTTCCACATTTCTGCTATGTTTTTGTCTTTCCCGGGAGTTTTTTTATTTTGCAAATAATTGGTTATTTCCTTTAGTTTCTCGGGAGAAAGTTTATCGGGAAATGATGGTTTGAAATCGTGACTGGATGGAGGTTTTTCAAAATAAGATTTTTCTACCGGATACTGACAGTTGAGCAGTGAGTAAAAGTACTTAGTTGACAGTTATTTTTCCTTCTGGTATCCAATGATCCGCTAGACTGGTTGAAGCAAAGGTGAGGTAGTTGATACTCTGTTAAGTTTTCTTTAAAAATGAAGTAATTTTTTTGTGTTGTTCTGATGAAGTCTTGTTCAGTTTCTTTAAGCCGGTTTGTATCATACCTTTGACCTTTGTGTTTCTCTTCTTGTTGCCTTGGAAGATCCTTCACGCATCTTTTAAAATTCCTGCTGCTTTTCTGTGATTTTGTTGCTACTGTTAAGTCTCCCATGTGTGTATTCTCTCCTCTATTGCCTGATTGCAGGTAATTCCACCGCCTGTGTTTCCTCTTTTCTTTCTAGGGAGTCTATCCAAACTCTTGGTGTTTTTCAGCATGTCTGCAAGTTCCTTACAAAACGTGATATTTCCTGAATAGTTGCTTCCTTGATGAGTTACAGGTAATTTGGATCAGTTCTGAGTGTTTTGTTCATTTATGTTTCCTTTCTGTTAGGTGGTTGTGTAAGACTGTGGTCTTACTCAAAAGATTTCTTTCTTATTCGCACGTTATGGATTTTGTTACTCTCCCGCACCACCGATTTTATTTGTTCGCTTTTGAGACTTGAGAACTGCGGTTTTCCTGAATTTTTAGCTTTGTTGAGCTGTCCATTGAAGTATCGTAGTAGACGTTTCACATGCTGTTTAGAGATTTTATTTGTCGTGTCCTCCAGTGACCGCCGAGTAGTAAACGCGACAGACTCTCATCCGGGGCTTGGGTTCAATTCTCGACACTGCCAGGTCGTTTTCCTTGGTCGGAGGATTGGACCGAGTTGCCACCTGTCACTTGAGGAGCTACAAGATTGAGGTGTATCGGCGCCAAAGTTGAAACGTTGATAACAGCTGGGAGTGTGGTGTGCTGACCCCATGCCCCTCCATACCGTGTCCGATGATGAATGACTGAGGATGACAAGACGGTCGGTCGACAAGGACGTGGTCTTCAGGGCCTGATCGCGAGGTTTCCCAGAAGTCTCCTAACGCATGTGAATCTTTTCTATCGTAGTCATTTGTTGGGCCGCGTCCATTTATCAGAATGTAAGCCTTGTTTCCAGGTTTAGTGGAATTGTGATTCTTCTTTTTAAAGTTGATTTGGAGTTTATATATGCTATCATGCAAGATCAATTCAAAATTCTTACTGAAAGTGTCTTATAGTCAGGAGATCCTCAGATTATCTGACTGCCAGTATGTGCTAGTTCATTTAGCGTTACCCAGGGTGCACGTGTAGTGTTGTACTACGGACGCGAACTAGCTTTACACCCCGGTGGTCCACTCTAAATAGGACTAGAACTCGTCATGGCAGATGTGCTTGCTCCCTGTATAAATGGGGTAAAACACTATCCCCTCAGTGTGACTGCGGAGAAAGTGAGATCATCAGCCACATTGTTGAAGAGTGTTCTTGAAGAGCCTATAATGGAAGCCCCGATGACTTCCTGCTCGCAACTCCAGAGTCGATAGATTATAGTAATAGACGTGATGTTTGTTTGAAATCCTTGAACTCTGTTATATTAGTAATGTTGGTGTGCAATTATTAACGTTTAGTATATTAGTTATTTGCCTGTTTCTTTCTTATGTGTCTCTATTGCCATACGATAAATAAATAAAATAAATATAAAACTTCCAAAAATATGAATGTTGAGCCGGTCGATGTATCCGAGCGGTTCTAGGCGCTTCAGTCCGGAACCGAGCGACTGCTACGGTCGCAGGATCGAATCCTGCCTCGGGCATGGATGTGTGTGATACCCTTAGGTTATTTAGGTTTACGTAGTTCAAAGGTCTAGGGGACTGATGACCTCAGAGCCATTTGAACCTTTTTACGAATATTGAACAAAGAAAATATCTGCAGCAATGCGGTCAAACTCTTCTGTTTGTTTACATCTTGTAATACACGTGTGAGTTATTATCTGTGGCTAAGTTTGTGCAGCACTATGTAATCAACATTACTATTAAATATAAATTTTACAAAGTGATTTCTGTCCATAGATTAAACCCATTAATTCAAATAACTGTAAGTAATCCCATCAAGACTTCTTTATGCTGTAAATAATAACAGATGGCTCTCCACATTCAGTGTTTACTTGTTTCGATTTTTCTGCCTTTTCACAGTTACACAACGACCTTCACAGTACTACAAACAACCCGCAAACACTGTGTACCATCATATACTGAGTTTCTGGGTGACTTGAAATCGATAATGGTAAAATATAAATTCTACCATCGCAAGTGTCAACTGGTTTATTTCTGAAAATCTTAA
Source organism: Schistocerca gregaria (assembly GCF_023897955.1). Classification (NCBI taxonomy): domain Eukaryota; kingdom Metazoa; phylum Arthropoda; class Insecta; order Orthoptera; family Acrididae; genus Schistocerca; species Schistocerca gregaria. The sequence continues at coordinate 994,226,611 of NC_064920.1, forward strand.
TTCTCTGAATACATTCTGTCACACTTCCACCATTGAATGTATTAAAATCTCCGTTTACTTTGTTTTCATTACTGCACAATTTCAGCTGTGATCCCATTTTAGCATCATTCTATAAAAATTAACATTGTCAAAATCGCAAAGAATTCTCACATTTTTATACACTGTCCAGTCACATTAATGTGACCGCCGCCTGTGTTAGGCGTCAACTTCCAATAACCACTCACAGACGGCAGGTGGCAGCACTATCAGTGGAGAGTATATACACTGATGTGACGAAAGTCGTGGGATAGCGATGTGCACATATACAGAAGGCGGTAGTATCGCTTACCCAAGGTATAAAAGTGCAGTGCATTGGCGGAGCTGTTTCATGTGAAAAGATGCCCGACGTGATCATGACCGCACGACGGGAATTAACAGACTTCGAATTCAGAACGGTAGTTGGAACTAGGAAAATCAGTAGAGAATTCAATATTCCGAGATCTATAGTGTCAATAGTGTGCCGAAAATGTCAAATTTCATACTTTACCTCTCACGACGGACAACACAGTTGCCGACGGCCTACACTTAACGATCGAGAGAAGCGGCGTTTCCGTAGTCAGTGGTAACGTACAAGCAACACTGCGTGAAATAACCGCAAAAACCAGTGCGGGAAGTACGACTAAAGTATTCGTCAGGAAAGTGCGGCGAAATCTGGCGTTAATTGGACATGGTATCAGGTGACCACCGCGAATCCTTCTCAAACGGCACAACATCGTCTGCAGCGACTCTCCTTGGCTCGTGACCTAACCGGTTGGACCCTAGACAACTGGAGGACCTTGTCAGTCCCGATTTCAGATGGTAAGGTTCGGGTGTGACTCAGACTCCACGAAGTCATAGACCCAAGTTATGAAAAAGGCACTTTGCAAACTGGTGGTGCTTCCCCAATCATATGTGGTATTTGGAGCCCATTTGCAGCCAGTCATAGACTTCATGTTCCGAAACAACAATGCACCATGTTACCGGACCACAATTGTTCGCGACTGGTTTGAAGAATTCTGGACATTCCGAGTGGATGATTTATTTTGCTACTCAGATAGCCCTACGTGAATCTCATCGAACATTTATGGGATATAATTCAGAGCTCAGTTCGTGCACAAACTCCTGCACCGGCAATGCTTTCAGAATAATGGGCGGCTGTAGAGGCAGCATGGCTCAGTATGTCTGCAGGCAACTTCCAGCGACTTGTTGAATCCTTGCCGCGTGGAGTATCTGCACTATGCCGGACAGAAGGGGATCCTACACGGCACGGAATATTTGGGGGAAGAGACCAAACAGCAAGGTCATCGGTCTCGTCGGATTAGGGAAGAACGGGGATGGAAATTGGCCGTGCCCTTTCAAAGGAACCGTCCCGGCATTTGCCTGGATTTGCCAGGAGCGTATTAGGGAAATCACGGAAAACCCAAATCAGGATGGCTGGACACGAGATTGAACCGTCGTCCTCCCGAATGCGAGTCCAGTATGAAGCAGTATCTCATGACTTTTGACACGTCAGTGTATGTTGTAGGCGTCATTTATGAAATGATTTTTGGAAATTGCTCCCCTAAGGGAGCGAAAGAAGGGTTGAAAAGGTTTTGAAAATATGCCGCTATCAAGGCAATTTCGAAACTATAACTACGAAAAATGGTACTTGGTTTCTTAGTCGGAAATAAAATTAAAAAAAAGACGAGAGAAAAATCGCAACACCAAAAAATTATTGATGTAGGATAATGAAATTTTGGGGATACTTCTGTGTAGTAACAGATTCAAATGATTAAAATTGCAAGATATCAGATTAATGCAAGCACGAAATAAGTTATTGCAAATATGAAATGCTGGTACACTAATAACCAGTGTAACCAACAGAAAGTGGAATGAAAGCATGCAAACATGTACGCATTGTGTTGCACAGATGCCGGATATCAGTTTGTGTGACGGAGTTCCATGCCTTGGTCGGTCAATACAGTGACGCGTAATGTTGTTTGTGGACGACACTGGAGTGGTCGTAAGATGATGTCCCATATGTGCTCACTTGTGCACAGGTCCAGTGCTCGAACAGGCCAAATCAACATGTCGACACTCTACACAACATTTTGGGTTGTGAAAGTGGTATGTGGGCGAGGGTAATCCTACTGACAAACGCTTCCTGGACCGCTGTTCATAAATGGCAGTACAACAGGTTCGAATCACCGTATAGACTTGCAGCGAGGGTGTGTGGGATAACCACGTCATAGGAAATGGTACCTCAGACCATAACTTCAGGTGTAGGTCCAGAGTGTCTTCCACGCAGGCAGGAGGCAGGGTGGTTGCAGGCCCTCAACAGGCCTCCTCGTATCCTCGTAATCAACACATTGTCACCACTGACACGTAGCCTGAAATAGCTTTCATCAGCAAACCACCCTGCCCACCAATGAGCTCTCGCTTGACACCATGAATGTCGCAAATGGTGTGATTTGGGATCAGGGGGATGCACGCTACAGGACATCTGGCTCAGAGCTGTCCGCCGGCCGCGGTGGTCTCGCGGTTCTAGGCGCGCAGTCCGGAACCGTGCGACTGCTACGGTCGCAGGTTCGAATCCTGCCTCGGACATGGATGTGTGTGATGTCCTTAGGTTAGTCAGGTTTAAGTAGTTCTAAGTTCTAGGGGACTAATGACCACAGCAGTTGAGTCCCATAGTGCTCAGAGCCATTTGAACCATTTTGAATCAGAGCTGTCTTTCAAATGAACGATATATAACAGTTCGTTGTGTGACTGTGGCGCCAACTGCTACTCAATTTGCTGCTCAGATACAGTACGATGCGACAGAGCCATACGCCGTGTACGATGGTTATCCCTCTCTTGCGGGCGTACATTGTCGTGACTACCGCTGTCAACAATCATGACTAGTGACCAAGTCTTTCTGCAGTATCACAGAAGGAACGGACAGCTTCTCGTAGCCATAGTACATGACCGCGTTGAACTTATTGTCGCTTTAAAGGCATTGTTGACTAAAATCGACTCACCGTGTCCAGTCTCAAAGATAACTCAAGCTCGCAACCGGTGCAGCGTGTATTTAAAGCAAACCTGATTTGCATCCTCATAGTGGCGCTACCCGCGTAGCTCTTATGCGAGTCGCGCGAAACTTGAATAGATATCATCTTCGAGATGTAGAAACACGCCTACCAACTGTTGTCTATGTCGCACGACTCCTTCTGGGTGTTGCGATTTTTCCCCTTAAGTGTATGTGTGTCATCAGTTTTGGAAATTCAACCTCTAAGGGGTGAAATAGTGGGTGAAAATTGTTTTCTAAAATATATTATTGTTAAGGAACTAGGAAAGGAACTTTAAAACTATATCTACGAACATTAATAGTTGATTTCTCGGTTATAAATAATTAAAATACGTGTTCCTGTGTTTTCGGAAATTGAACCCCTAAGGGATAACACAGTGGATGAAAAAATTGGAAATTTGTGGTAAGTTCTTATGGGACCAAACTGCTGAGGTCATCCCTTCCTCGGCTTACACAGTACTTAATCTAACTTAAACTAACTTACTCTAAGGACAACACACACGCTCATGCCCGAGCGAGGACTCGAACCTCGGAGCCGCGCGAACCGTAGCAAGGGGCCCCAGACCGCGTGACTACAGTGGCTGAAAAGTTTTATAAAAATATTTCATCATGAAAACATTTTTAAAGGTAAATATGTCATCATTTGTATTTGATTTCTCGGTTAGAAAAAAAAAAATCGTGTTTCAGTGTCTTTGGAAATCGAACCTCTGAAGGAGTGAAATAGGAGATGAAAGTTTTAATGAAAATATTTCGTTATACTAAAAGATTTTAAATCTAAATCTATGAAAATTGGTAATTGACTTCTAGGTTAAAAATATAGAAATATGTGTTAGGGGATGAAAGTTTCTGTGGAAGTATTACCACAAGAACTTAAAAGGCACGATTAACAAAACCCCCAACTTCAGCTACTGGAATATCTTTTTGATCAATTGCGTTCGGAAAAGACTATGCTTCTATGGGCATAATTACCGTGAAAATTTTAGAAAGTGTTGAAATTTGTGAACGAAATCAAAGAGAGATATTTAACAGTCATCACGACGAATCTGTTTTGTCACAATTGCATGGAAAAAGAAATGCATCTTTAATATATTAATTTTTCGGTAAGCGTAATATATGTTTATCGAATTATTTTTGTCGTAATTACTACGCAAACTAATCATTACTGATGACAGCATACATACCAAGTTCAAGAGTCTTTCCAAGTACAGAAATATCCATTTGAGACGGTCACTTACACTGTTAGTAGATTGTTGATTTGTATGTAATCTGTGTCCGTAAAATATACAAATTCAATTAATTTTTTAAAGAAAGTTTTAACCTCCCCCTCAGTTACCGATCTTAATGACAGTGAAAAATTAAACTGCGTGTACCTAATGGAAATTTGGGAAAAAGAAATCGTCACCGAAGTTAATCTGTCGGTAAAGAGGGAGGAAGGGTTACATCTAAATGAAAGGAAAAATGCAAATGAGAGTGGTGGAAATTAATTTTGAGAAAAGGGTAAAATTAATAAAGAAAGTAAATGTGCAGTTGTTACGTTAAAAATTAATTGGCGTTAATTAGATATTTGAGATTTGGGGAAAATTACGGTCGCCAGTCCTATGGACAACTACTATAATAACTGAAAAAGAAAAGTTATTGCACATACAATTAGCACTAAAAGCGTGGCAACTGATGGTTGACACGTGTTCTGTGAAAACTGGAAGCTTTTCAGAAGTAATAAATTTCGCTACTCTCTCACTTCATTTAGCAAAAGAATTAAAAAACCGAAAAATTGAAAGTTAATTTAGTGACTGAAATTAATAGTGAGATTTGTTTCTGAAGCACTGCGAAATTCAGTAAAATAAGGTTAGCCTTGGTCTACCTCAACAATCATTTCAAAAGCTACTTGAATCTATGCAATTTAGAAATAAGAGATTTAACTTTGAACTTGAATTAAATGATTCTGAACAATTAACATTTAGTACGTACCAAGACGAGCTGCAGTCACAGGTAAGCTAAAATATGGTAACAAAATTCTCACTCTTAATTTCTGCTTGCGTAATCTAAATATTGTAGTCAGATATGAATACTTTAACTGAACTTTGAAATTAAAGCAGCGACATGGAATGATATTACTTTAATGCTGGCGTTTGAATTTCAACGACACTCGGGTTCATTTCAGATAAGGAAGGGACCCTGCTTGGTAATGCAATTGGGACAATGAGCAACAAAGGTGCATGCTACGTTGCTGTAAATTTGAAACAGTTTGAAAAGCTGAGGTCCCCCATATAGTTCTAAAACTTTACGTGCTTCCAGTCTTCCTTGTTGGTTGACTGAAGGTTTGAAGCCATCGATCGAGGAGGCGGGGACAGTCACTCATTGTCGGTCGTCGCTGTTGCAGAAGCTGGATGTTGGCGCGCCTTCTTCTCGACACGGTCTCCATGCGAAAGGGGCTCTTGATGTGCGCCAGCTAATGCTTCCCGTCCGCGACACCGTGTCAGAAACTATCATAGCAAGTCGAGCGCAATTACATGTTGCCAAACCCCGAAAGCTCGGCAACTCGCGGGAGCGTCACACAACACACTTGCTTCACCGCACTATTCCAGCCAGAGTGCCCCTGCTCTGTCCGCGCTCCACGCGGCAGAGTTAACGCTACCAAAGATCCTAAACACTTTGGTTCTCCACACGATCTATTGATGTATTCGTTCGATAGCATAGTTTTCCCTAGGCAAGACCCAGCGTAAAAATACAAATAATATCTACAAAACAAACCAATTATACATCGACATAAATGCATATATATATATATATATATATATATATATATATATATATATATATATATATATATATATATATATATAGTAAAACAATTACAATATATGAAGAGACAGAAATGTCATATATTCAGGTAACAAAGTAAAGAAAAATCTATAGTACAATAGATGGAAATAGGAGGATATGCATTTCTGGCGTACAAAGTGTGCAAATATTATACGAAGAATACCTTTATTAAAATTTAACCTTTCATTGGCTAGATACACTGATTGCAAAGTATGTAGATTAACATATGGACAATGGGCGTAACAACATACAAATTTAATTACGGTAAAACAAAAAATGTGTCCGGGCGATTCTGTCTATGTGACCCAAGCAGTGAGCTCCAAGCTCTTTTTTTTCCTTTTTTTTATATACGCATCAGGCTTCTGACTGGTTTGATGGGGCCCGCCAAGAATTCCTCTCCTGTGCCAATCTTTACATCTCAGACTGGCACTTGCAACCTATGTCCTCAATTATTTGCTGCATGTATTCCAATCTCTGTCTGCTCTCTCCAGTACCATGGAACTTATTCCGCGATGTGTTAATAAGTCTCCTACCATCCTGTACCTTCTTCTCTCCGGTGTTTTCTATGTATTCCTTTCCTCGGCGATTATGAAGATAACCTCCTCATTCTTTACCTTATGAATCAACCTAATTTTCAACATTCTTCATCAGCACCACATCTAAAATGCTTCGACTCTCTTCTGTTTCGGTTTTTCCACGGTCCATGTTTTTACTACCATACGATTCTATGCTCCAAACGTATATTTTCAGAAATTTCATCCTCGAATTAAGCTCTGTGTTTGGTACTAGTGGTCTTCTCTTGGCCAGGAACGCCCTTTTTGCCAGTGCTAGTCTGCTTTTGATGTCCTCCTTGCTCCGTCTGTCGTTGGTTATTTTGCTGCCAGAAGTAGAATTCCTTAACTTTATCTACTACGTCGCCATCACTCCTGTTAAGTTTCTCGTTGTTCTCATTTCTTGTACTTATCATTATTTTTGTCTCCGATTTGCTCTCAGTCCATACTCAGTACTCAATTAGATTGTTCATTCCATTCAACAGATTCTATAATTCATCGACGCTTCCAACATGGATAGCAATGTCGTCAGCGAATCTTATCTTTTTGTATTTTAATCCAGATCTTGAACCCTTCTTTTGTTTACATCATTACTTCTTCTGTTTATAGATTGAAGAGCACGGGGAAAAGACTACATCGTTGTCTTACGTTCTTTTTAATCCGAACACTTCGTTCTTGATATAAGGTAAATGTAAATGTCGTGTGACTAGGGCCTCCCGCCGGCCGAAGTGGCCGAGCGGTTCTAGGCGCTGCAGTCTGGACCGCAACGGTCGCAGGTTCGAATCCTACCTCGGGCATGGATGTGTGTGATGTCCTTAGGTTAGTTAGGTTTAAGTAGTTCTAAGTTCTAGGGGACTGATGGCCTCCGCAGTTAAGTCCCATAGCGCTCAGAGCCATTTGAACCATTAGGGCCTCCCGTCGGGTAACCGTTCGGCGGGTGCAAGTCTTTCGATTTGACGCCACATCGGCGACTTGCGCGTCGATAGAAATCAGATGATGATGAGTAGGGCAACACAACACCCAGACCCTGAGCGGAGAAAATCTCCTACCCAGCCCGGAATCGAACCCGAGCCCTCAGGATTGACATTGTGTCGCGCTTACTGCTCTAAGGTAATCGAGCATATATGAAATGCTATTGACCCCATGAAACTAGCAATAACTGAACGACAACAGTAAATTGTGGGAAACGCTGCGAGGTGCGGGATCATTATCTCTCCACAACGTTTCCAACACTATATAGTGTTCACGTCTCGACATCTGACTTAAGCTTTGGGGACTCGCGGGAGAGCGACTCGCAAACGCAGGGCCCTCTCTCGACGTTTGACTATTCAGTTGGTGGTTCGCGTGTTGAGACAGGTAGTGAGAGTGCTGTACCCACCAATGTGTCTCTGGTTTTGCAGGGGCGATGCTGGTGCTGCTGGCGCTGCTGCACCTGGTGCTGTCGTGCCGGGCGCGCTCCACCACCAAAGAGACGCTGCTGCACAACCGCGAGGAGAGCTTCGACAGGTAATGCCACACTCCTCTTCTCTATTCTCCTGCTACTGCAGTTGCTGCACACTGGCAAAACAGACACTGCTGATGACGAGCGAGGATAGCCATGTCATCTGCGAATCTTATCATTGATAGTCTTGCTGCTGTTGTTGTTGTTGTTGTTGTGGTCTTCAGTCCTGAGACTAGTTTGAGGCAGCTCTCCATGCTACTCTATCCTGTGCAAGCTTCTTCATCTCCCAGTACCTAATGCAGCCTACATCCTTCTGAATCGGCTTGGTCTCCCTCTACGGTTTTTACCTTCCACGCTGTCCTCCAATACGAAATTGGTGATCCCTCGATGCCTCAGAATATGTCCAACCAACCGATGCCTTCTTCAAGTCAGGTTGTGCTACAAATTTCTCTTCTCTCCAGTTTTATTCAATACCTCCTCATTAGCTATATGATGTACCCATCTAATCTTCAGCATTCTTCTGTGGCACCACATTTCGAAAGCTTCTATTCTCTTCTTGTCTAAACTACTTATCGTCCACGTTTCACTTCCATACATGGCTACACTCCATACAAATACTTTAAGAAACGACTTCCTGACATTTAAATGTATACTCGATGTAAACATATTTTTGTTTTTCAGAAAAGCTTTCCTTGACATTACCAGTCTACATTTTATATCCTCTCTACTTCAACCATCATCAGTTATTTTGCTCCCCAAATAGCAAAACTCCTTTACTACTTTATGTGTCTCATTTCCTAATCTAATTCCCTCAGCATCACCTGACTTAATTCGACTACATTTCATTATCCTCGTTTGGTTTTTGTTGATGTTCATCTTATACCCTCCTTTCAAGACACTGTCCATTGCGTTCAACTGCTCTTCCAAGTCCTTTGCTGACTCTGACAGAATTACAATGTCATCGGCGAACCTCAAAATTTTTATTTCTTCTCCATGGATTTTAATACCTCCTCTGAACGTTTCTTTTGTTTCCTTTACTGCTTGCTCAATATACAGATTGAATAACATCGGGGATAGGCTACAACCCTGTCTCATTCCCTTCCCAACCACTGCTTCCCTTTCATGCCCCTCGACTCTTATAACTGCCATCTGGTTTCTGTACGAATTGTAAATAGCCTTTCGCTCCCTGTATTGTACCCCTGCCTCCTTCAGAATTTGAAAGAGAGTATTCCAGTCAACATTGTCGAAAGATTTCTCTAAGTCTACAAATGCTAGAAACATAGGTTTACCTTTCCTTAATCTTTCTTCTAAGATAAGTCGTAGGGTCAGTATTGCCTCACGTGTTCCAACATTTCTACTGAATCTAAACTGATCTTCCCAAAGGTCGGCTTCTGCCAGTTATTCCATTAGTTTGTAAAGAATTCGCGTTAGTATTTTGCAGCTGTGACTTATTAAACTCATAGTTCGGTAATTTTCACATCTGTCAACACCTTGGAATTATTATATTCTTCTTAAACTCTTAGGGTATTTCGCCTGTCTCATACATCTTGCTCACCAGACGGTAGAGTTTGGTCAGGACTGGCTCTCCCAAGGCTGTCAGTAGTTCTAATGGAATGTTGTCTACTCCGGGGCCTTACACCTTCAATTTTAATGCTTCTCTTGAACCTTTCTTTTAATTCCGTCATTGCTTCTTCGATGTATAGACTGAACTGCGTGTGTGCACTGAATGGAGACCACTGACGCATCTGATGCAGTTTGGGGTAAATGGTCAGTGATAGAAAGTGCTGCGAGAAGACGAGGTGTGGCTGATGAGTCCTGGCTCTATGCCAGATGCACACATCTTCATCTGATCGCCTCGCAGTTCAGTGAAATAGTACACTAATGTGCACTGGCACCAAGGCTCAGAGAGCCGGGTGATATGGATCCAGTCTCTCTAAACTGGATCCATATCACTCGTTCAGGGGCTGAAACTCATTGCTAAAAGTACAAGAATATCCATACCTGTCTACATGTCATAGAACGAGAGTCGTTCAATAAGTAATTTTTAAGATTCAGAATTTGGTGACAACATACAGTACATCAACATGTCTTCTCCATGTCCTATTTTTCTACGTAGCCTCCATCGCGTTCTGTGGTCGTACGCCAACGTTGTGGAAGAGCATGTATTCCCTGATGGTGAAAGCTCTTGTCCTCTAGGCATATCCATTTTTTCACTCCATGATTGACACTCTCGTCATATTCAAAGTGTGTTCCCCGTAAAATCTTTAAGCGGTCCAAAGTGTATAATGTCATCCGCACGATTCAGCAAGTTTGGAGCAGTGGCTGCGACAGGGCGTCCAGAGCGTGGTTGATCATGGAGCTCTGTTTGTGCCTTTCCTGAGCCTGTAACTTTCTTTACCCATCGCCCAAATGTACTTCTACTAACTGCAGCATCGCCATACACTTCACACAAACGTTTATTGATGTTCACAACGGTTTCTTTTTCTACACTCAAGAATTCAATAACAGCACGTTGCTTGTAACGTGAGGCGCATGTAGACGCCATTTTAACGATGTACTAAGGCTCTGACATCTGCCATAGCGGATCGAAACTTCACCGGCGCACGGAAGAAACATTAAATGTGAAGCACCAACAAGGATGTTTGTCTATGTATATTAATGGCTTTTTTTTAAATGTGGGGCATTACTTAATTAATGATCCTGGTAACTTGATGTAATATTACTAAATAGTAAGTGTTATATTATTATATATTATATATATTATTATATATATTATATAGTAAGTTTTATATTATTACAATGCCGTAAACATATGTAGCAAAGCACAGACAGCTCAACAATATTAACATACATTTAGCGTATATCGTAATTCTTAGTTATGATAAACAGTACGCTACCATATTACCTCAACACGTAGATACAATTTACTAAAAGACTGACGTGACGTAACTGGTTAAAATTCTCACCTTGCTATAGTACCTAGGCAACAGATCCAGCCAATGCCAGCAAATAAATAAAGAAAATATATGCTCAGTAAATGTACCTTTGATGAATTGATATAAAACCTGAGCCTGATTTTTTTGTCGCTCGGCCAAGATAGTAAGTTCGCTATAATGATCGCAGTAAGCATTCGTATCGAATATTATAAACTCTGTTGTTCTCCACACGTTTTATTCTACTTCTCTGATGCAGAATCAAGTAACAGTAAGTGCCAAAGTTTCTTATACTTCTCCATCACGTCGTTATTGGTTTTCTCTTTCTTAGTTTTTATCGGGTATGGATAGCTTCAGCTCTGTTATCCTGGCTTCCATAGCCGACATGACCAAGTCATCCGTTAAAGCATGGTCTTTTCCGAACGTACTTCTGACCAAAAAGATATTCTGGTAGCTGGAGTTAGAGGTTGTGTTAATCATGCCTTTTAAGTTCTTGTAGCGATACTTCCACAGAAACTTTCATCTTCTAACACATATTTCATTATTTCTAACCGAGAAGTCAAATACCGGTTTTCATAGATTCAGCTTTAAAAATGTTTTAGTATAGTAATAATATGAGGGTATGGCATTGGTGGCGGGGCGGTTCGGCCGCCGTTCCACAAGTTTCACAAGATGAAAGACACACAACACCCAGTCATCTCGAGGCAGAGAAAATCCCCGACCCTGCCAGGAATCGAACACGGGACCCCGTGCAAGGGAGGACCCCGTGCGAGAGAAGCGAGAACGCTACCGCAAGACGACGAGCCTCTGACTTCTGGTATAATGAAATGGTTTCATTAAAACTTTCCTTGCCTTTACTTTTCACGCGTGTTACGAAAAATATTATTAAGTACAATATACTGAGTACCGTTTTTTTTTTTTTTTTTTTTTTTTTTTTTTTTTTTTTTGCATTGTCAGCATCGTAAGAATTGAAAATAAAAGAAAGCTTCCGAGTATGAACTTGATCCAACGACATCATGATTACTGTTCTGAATGTGACCTTTTTCCAAAAAGTGAAATTTGTTTATAGGCGTCAATGTTGTTCCTCGAGCATAGTGTACCTAGATACACATGAAGCTCTTTGATCAGTGTTTCAGTCTAGTGACTGGTTCTAGAAACACATGAAGAATTGCCCGCTAGAAACTTCCGCAGACAGCTTTTTGGATATAATGTTTGTGAGACATGAGTTTTGTGTTTTGTGCAGTGTTTGTAAGTATTTAGATTTCTACATTTTGTAGTGCCGTAGAATGTATTGAAGATATTTGAAGGACGCTGTTAATTCTTCAGTTACTGATTTCTGTGTTGAGTAAAATTCAGTGTAGTTTTTAAGACGGATGGCATAACGTGTAGTTGGTAAGGCCGTACTTCGTCGGTCGTGCACCATCTTGTGCCTTGAAAAGGTTCAAAAATGGTTCAAATGACTCTGAGCACTATGGGACTTAACATCTATGGTCATCAGTCCCCTAGAACTTAGAACTACTTAAACCTAACTAACCTAAGGACATCACACAACACCCAACCATCACGAGGCAGAGAAAATCCCTGACCCCGCCGGGAATCGAACCCGGGAACCCGTGCGTGGGAAGCGAGAACGCTACCGCACAACCACGAGATGCGGGCGGAAAAGGAAGAAAGTGTTCTACCTTAGAATACGCGATGTTTGCAAATGAACTGAGCTCCTTTAATGTCTTAACGATTTTCCCTGTGTTGAAAATGGATACTCGTGTTAGTTGCCAACAGCTTGCATTTCAAAATGTTTTTAAATTGTAATTAGGTTTTGATAGTATTGCTTCTTAATTTCAAGTTACCTACTAATTACTGGCGCGTAGCAGATTATTAATGTAACACTTGGACTATTAAAAGCAGTGCTGACAAGATTTTTCGATTGAGGCACATTTTTAACACTTGTTTCTAGATACAGTACGATGTACCTTCGAATGTTTTTACATTTGGAAAAATATTGCTTTTCTTGAGTATTTTTGCAATTTCAGATGAAGACTGCAGCACACTTACAGTAAATGCTATAATTTCAAAACGGAATCTATTAAACTCCCTTTACAAGTAAGAAAAAATTGAAATTGCAAATAAATTTCCAAGGAAGTATTGTACAAGGGGCGATCGAAAAGACCGCGCAGTCCAGAAGTGGTATGCCAGTCAGACGCAATCGCATTGGGCATTGAGGCAACCATCCCGCCGACGCACCAGGATGTAGATACTTGTTTGGTAAACACCGTCTCCTGGTGTTTGAAGAAGTTCATAGGTGCCTTTTTCACATCCTCGTTCGACAGGAATCGTCGACACTATAAGTCCTTTTTTAAGGGAATGACGGCGTGCTGTTGTCCTGGAGAGAGATCAGAATTGCAGGGTGGATGTTCGAGTGTCTCCAATTCGAAGTCTCCCAGTTGAGACTGGCATCCCAGGTCGCGCGGCGTCTTGTGTCGATTCGCGAACTGCACGGAACAACGGTAGCCTGCGACAGATTCCTCATTCTCCGATGGATGTCTACCGGAAGCCAAGAAAAGAATGACAGCATGGTGGTCCAGTATGAACGCATTTGGAAATAACGTCGCCATAGTCCATTTGCTGCAGGCATGCTATTTTTTTAAAACTCTTGGCCATTGCAGATTCCACTTCTGTCACTTTCCTTTGCGGCCAAGCCCCGGTCATATAATAAATTTGGACGAAATCGATGGTGACGAGTAGGCTCAGGCCCTCTGTGAACTTCAAACGACCTTTCGAAGCGCTGACAGACCGCGCAGTTCACACAAGCCGCATTGCCTCGTGCACAGTTGGAACTGCACTGAGGGGAATGTAAGCCTGCGTTGAAGTGAAGTGGGGAATGAAAGAAACATGCTTATTAAACTAAGAAGTTAACTGTGAAACAAAATGAAAACAACAGCTTTGCATTTATCCCGAATCTCTCGCCCAGGACGAAGTCCCAACCGACTACTAAAAAGCTCCTTAGCCGATATCGCTAAAAAATCTTTATTGTAGATAACCCCATTCGGTGAAACTAAGTTATTATCTTCAGATCTTCATAAAGGTTACTGCAGATATCATGTGCCAGCTACACATAAAATCTTTTCGTTGAATTCCAGGTACATAATGTAAACATTTTACGTGTAACTGGCACAAGATGCTTTTAATAACCTTTATGAAGACTGAAGATGGTATGTTACTTTTACCGAAACTAGTTGTGTACAATAAAGTTTTTTTTGTACGGGTCTGTGCCAAGATGTTCTTCTCCTAAGTAATCGCTATAGACGGCTCCTTCGAGCACAACATGAGTAAATTAATAGACAGATATCCCTATCATGAGTTCGCTGCAGAATTCCTGTATACATTGTGAGTTCGAACATAATAAATTTACTTGAGACAGAAAACTTTATGTCCACAAGTCGGCACTGATTTAGAAAAGTGCGAGACTCAGCTTGCTCTTTTCTCGCATATCCGAAATGCCACGGGTGGAGGGCAACAGGCAGATTCTATATTCCTAGATTTGGCGTGTGTGCATCGGATACAAAGTTATCGTCAGGAGTGCCCCAGGGAAGTGTGAGAGGATCAGTCTTAATCTCTATCTACGAGGGTTGGAATTTAAATAGTGGCAACTATTTATTTACAGCTCGTACAAAATAGATACGTATTTCAAAGTTTTACTGACCTTCAAAGTAGTCACCAGTATTGCGTACAACCCGTTGCCAGCGATGTGGAAGTCGTAGGATACTCTTAGCAGTGCCAGTTGTGTTACCAGTTCGAGCGGCGCTCTCTGTTCCCCGACGAAATTTTAGCAGTTCTGAAGCGAATGCCGGGAAGTTTTAATTCAGTTTAGAAATCGAGTTGAACTCACGAGGGCTTAATTCAAGAGAGTGCAGTGGATGGTTTAGCACTTAGCAGCCACATCAGTCAAACAAATCAGGAACAGCTTGCACTGTACGTTTTTGAGCATTGTCCTGCAAAATGATGGTTAGGTCGTGCAGAAAGTGTCATCACTTTTGTCTCTATGCTGTTCATTTTTGGAACACAACCTACGACCAGCTTAGAGACAGAAGTGATGACACATTCTTTAGGACCGGACCATCATTTTGCGGGACAATGCTCAAGCACGTACAGTGCAAGCTGTTACTGATTTGTTTGACTGAAGGGGCTGCTAAGTGCTATACCACCTACTGAACTCCCCTGACTTAAGCACTCGTGAGTTCAACTCGATTTCTAAACTGAAGGAAACACTTCACAACATTCGTTTCAGAACTGCTACAAATTCGTATGCAACAGACCGCGCCGCTCGAACTGTCAACACAACTGGCACTGCTAAGAGTATCCTAAGACTTCCACATCGCTATCAACGGGTTATAGACAATGCTGGTGACTACTTTGAAGATAAGTTAAACTTCGAAACACGTATCTATTTTGAACGAGATGTAAATAAATAGTTGCCATTATTAAAGTTCCAACCCTCGTACATAAACGACCTGGCGGACAGGTTGTATGGCCTACAGCGATTTACGGCAGACTTTGTTGTGTACGGGAATGTGTCGTCCTTGAGTGGCTATAGGGGAATACAAGGCAACATAGACAGACTTCCTAGTTCGTGTGATGAATTACAGTTTGCTCTAAATGTTGAAAAATATAATTTAATGCGGATCAATGGGAAAAACAATCATGTAATATTCGAATACAACACTAGTAATGTGCTGTTTGACACAGTCACATTGATAATGTAACTAGGCGTACTATTGCAAAACACTGTGAAATGCAGTGAGCATGTCTATGTGGAAGTCGGAAGGGGAATGCTCGACTTCGGTTTATTGGAAGAATTTTGGGAAAGTACACTCCTGGAAATGGAAAAAAGAACACATTGACACCGGTGTGTCAGACCCACCATACTTGCTCCGGACACTGCGAGAGGGCTGTACAAGCAATGATCACACGCACGGCACAGCGGACACACCAGGAACCGCGGTGTTGGCCGTCGAATGGAGCTAGCTGCGCAGCATTTGTGCACCGCCGCCGTCAGTGTCAGCCAGTTTGCCGTGGCATACGGAGCTCCATCGCAGTCTTTAACACTGGTATCATGCCGCGACAGCGTGGACGTGAACCGTATGTGCAGTTGACGGACTTTGAGCGAGGGCGTATAGTGGGCATGCGGGAGGCCGGGTGGATGTACCGCCCAATTGCTCAACACGTGGGGCGTGAGGTCTCCACAGTACATCGATGTTGTCGCCAGTGGTCGGCGGAAGGTGCACGTGCCCGTCGATCTGGGACCGGACCGCAGCGACGCACGGATGCACGCCAAGACCGTAGGATCCTACGCAGTGCCGTAGGGGACCACACCGCCACTTCCCAGCAAATTAGGGACACTGTTGCTCCTGGGGTATCGGCGAGGACCATTCGCAACCGTCTCCATGAAGCTGGGCTACGGTCCCCCACACCGTTAGGCCGTCTTCCGCTCACGCCCCAACATCGTGCAGCCCGCCTCCAGTGGTGTCGCGACAGGCGTGAATGGAGGGACGAATGGAGACGTGTCGTCTTCAGCGATGAGAGTCGCTTCTGCCTTGGTGCCAATGATGGTCGTATGCGTGTTTGGCGCCGTGCAGGTGAGCGCCACAATCAGGACTGCATACGACCGAGGCACACAGGGCCAACACCCGGCATCTTGGTGTGGGGAGCGATCTCCTACACTGGCCGTACACCTCTGGTGATCGTCGAGGGGACACTGAATAGTGCACGGTACATCCAAACCGTCATCGAACCCATCGTTCTACAATTCCTAGACCTGCAAGGGAACTTGCTGTTCCAACAGGACAATGCACGTCCGCATGTATCCCGTTCCACCCAACGTGCTCTAGAAGGTGTAAGTCAACTACCCTGGCCAGCAAGATCTCCGGATCTGTCCCCCATTGAGCATGTTTGGGACTGGTCTGCGGTCTGCGGTCTGCACGTCCAGCACGAACGCTGGTCCAACTGAGGCGCCAGGTGGAAATGGCATGGCAAGCCGTTCCACAGGACTACATCCAGCATCTCTACGATCGTCTCCGTGGGAGAATAGCAGCCTGCATTGCTGTGAAAGGTGGATATACATTGTACTAGTGCCGACATTGTGCATGCTCTGTTGCCTGTGTCTATGTGCCTGTGGTTCTGTCAGTGTGATCATGTGATGTATCTGACCCCAGGAATGTGTCAATAAAGTTTCCCCTTCCTGGGACAATGAATTCACGGTGTTCTTATTTCAATTTCCAGGAGTGTATATCTCATCTATAAAGGAGACGGCGTATAAAATGTTTGTGCGACCCATTCTTGACTACACTTCGAGTGTTTGCGATTCCCACCAGGTCGCACTAAATGAGGACATCGGAGAAATTCAGAGGCGTGACGTTAAATTTGCTACCGGTTGGTTCGATCAGCATGCAAGTGTTACGGAAGCACTTCGTGAATTCAAATGATAATCCCTGCAGGGAAGACAACGCCCTTTCCTGGAGTTATTACTGCGGAAATTTAAAGAATCAACATTTTAGGCTGACTGTAGATCGATTCTGCTCCGCCTACTCACATTTCGAGTAAAAAAAAAAAAAAAACGAAGATAAGCTGAGAGAAATTAGGGCTCGCACGGAGGATTATAGACGGTCGTTGTTTCCTCAGTCTATTTGCAAGTGGAACAGGAGAGGAAAAGAGTAACAGCGGTACTAGGTACGCTCCCCCGCGGACGTACAGTGGCTTGTAGAGTTTGTATGTAGATGTGGAATAGAAAATAAAAGCGGTCTGTTCGAAAGGAACATCTATACACGCCTTTAAATGTGCTACAGGATAACATTCAGTATCGTGGTTTGTAACGTTGTTGAATTCTTCTTGTAATACTACATACAGGGTGGTCAAGACGTAGCTGTTCAAGCCTCTCCCACTCTTGCGCGACATCAAGACCACATGAGGCTGGACTCAGAGGTTTCCTGTGGACAAAAGAGTCCATAAAGGGTTTCCTATCAAAACACCACAAGCTTTACAAGTAATGAGGATTTTGCAAAACCTGTTTTGAGCAGTTTATTTGGCAGCATCGATACAAATCTCAGGTACATGCAGGGCTCGGTTCCCCAAGTTTATCACCGATGATATGCTTAACAACTTCCTGATATCATTTGAAAATTTCTCCTAAGGTCGAACTAGAGAGTCGTGATGTAGAAATATTGTTGATAAAAGCTTACAGTTGCTATGGAAGCATATTTTTAACAGTTAACGTAAGTACAGCTGGCAAACTGTGTGTCTACACACTGAGGATAAATCACGCTGATGCTGTGTAACACCACCTTAAGTCTCTATAAAGGCCTCAAAGGGTCTAGAAGCCTACAGGTTTGATGATGATGATTGGTTTGTGGGGCGCTCAACGGCACAGTCATAAGCGCCCGTACAAAGTCCAAATTTTTACGCAGCCCAATTTTTCACAATCCAATCTAGTAACTGTCACGAATGATGATGATGATGATAACACAAACACCCAATCCCGGGTCAGAGAAAAATCCCCAACCCGTTCGGGAATTGAAACCAGGACCCCGTGATCCAGAGGCAGCAACGCTAGCCAGTAGACCAAGCGCTGTGCATTACCTACAGCTTTGTTTGGGTGCGCCATATTAAGCTGAAACCACACAATGATGTTTAGGTCCTGTTGAGATAGGAAAAAACAAGTATGTTGACTCCTGCCTTCCACCGGCTTTCCAAATAGTCCCAGACATTTCCTGGATATATAGTGGGCCAATGGAGATGCGATAGGACATCTGTGTGTTTGTCAAGTCTGGAATGTATGCGTCAATACGGCTGTATTCGTCTTGGATACTCGCCACGATTACAAAGCAACACTTCATACTTCTACAATAATGATGTGAGCAGAAGCAATGAATTAAAATATTTACCAGCACTGGGACTCGAACCGAGGTCTCCTGCTTACTCGACAGATGTGATAACCATTGCACCACAGTCTCGCTGCAGCTGCAACTACTGCACGGATTACTTTTGCCTGTCTCCCTCCCCGATGCAAATTCAAATTCATGCCTCACTCTGCTGCTGTTCCTCTTCTAAATTCATATCAGTGTTGCAGAGGCTTTTCAATGTTGGAAAAGCAACAATGAGCGAAATGGGAACGTCAACTGGGTGTAATCAATATATCACTTGCTAAATTGCAAATTAACACTCATGGTACCTCAATGAGTGTACCCAAGTCATTGTTCAAAAAATACGTCGAGACCATAACAGAACTACCAAACAGCCTGAACTACAGTCTACGTACGCTGCGGTTAAACGTCTCCTTGGTGTGTAAGTGCACTCGACGCCTTGCCTCATTTGAAAAGGGCAAAATCGCAACTCTTCAACACGCCTTCAGCCGGCTACTGGTGAGTTTGTAAAAGTAGTAAAAGTCTCGATCCTACAGTCATTTATTAAAAATATGATAGGTTTTTGCCTCTAGTAGTAGGTCATCTTCAGATAATATACTATGGCTTACGATGATGACGCTGGGCTCAGCTATGCTGACCGCAATCAGCAGTTTTGCGACTAGAGTCATCACAGCTGTTCCAAGCACCATCGTCAACCACATGGTGCATTATCTGAAGTGGCCGACTACTTGAGGCCGATAGCGGTCATATTTTTAAAAATAACTTTACACTCGAGACTTTCTTTTTAATAAATTTATTTTACTGAAAGATCCGTGTTAACTCTCAATAATGCTATCTAAAATATTGTGAGTTTGTGTTTGACCCATAGAAGACCTAAGTAACATTCTTTCTTAGGTAGCCATATATAAATATCCACTGCACATAGTTCCCTTCCCATTGCTCATTTGGAAAATGGTTTAGATGGTCCTCCGTTACTGATAGCATCAGTCAATATTGGCTTCGAAACCGATTGTCGCTAGCAAAGCATGGCACTCTTCTCTGCTCCTTGTTCGTAGGATTTTTTACAGCCACTGTCACCACATTATGTGTGTGTACGTTCGAGGTAATTAGAGATAGAGCACAAGTTCAGAATTGCCAAGGCTGGAAAGGAAATCGGCCCTGGCATTCTCAAAGAACCTGGCCGCATTTGATTGAGGGAAATCGCGGAAAACCTAAATCTGGACGGATGGCTGCAAGTCTGAACCGTCATCCTCCTGAATGTGAGTCCGGTGTGCTATCCATTGCGCTACCTTGCTCAGTAATGCGTGTGGTATACCATGCCTTGCAGTCACATTGGACAGTCTACGTAGATGCACCAACAAATCGGGACACTTTATTCCCACTGTGGCATAGGAATGTCAAACACAATAGATCCTTTCTGATATCCTGTTGCGTCTGCACTTCTACCCATCTACCTGCACTGATTAAATACACTACTGGCCACTAAAATCGCTACACCAAGAATAAATGCAGATGATAAACAGGTATTCATTGGACAAATATATTTTACTGGAACTAACATGTGATTACATTTACACGTAATTTGGGTGCATAGATCCTGAGAAATCAGTACCCACAACAACCACCTCTGGCTATAATAACAGTCTTGATACGCCTGGGCATTGAGTCAAACAAAGTTTGGATGGCGTGTACAGGTACAGCTGTCCATGCAGCTTCAACACGATACCACAGTTCCAGAGTAGTAACTGGCGTATTTTGACGAGCCAGTTGCTCGGCCACCATTGACCAGACGTTTTCAATTGGTGAGAGATCTGGAGAATGTGCTGGCCAGGGCAGCAGTCGAACATTTTCTGTATCCTGAAAGGCCCATATAGGACCTGCAATATGCGGTCGTGCATTATCCTGCTGAAATGTAGGGTTCCGCAGGGATCGAATGAAGGGGAGAGCCACGGGTCGTAACACTTGTGAAACGTAACGTTCACTGTTCAAAGTGCCGTCAGTGCGAACTAGAGGTGACCGAGACGTGTAAGCAATGGCACCCCAAATGCCGGGTGATACGCCAGTATGGCGATGTCAAATAGACGCTTCCAATGTGCGTTCACCCCGATGTCGCCAAACACGGATGCGACCATCAGAATCATGATTCATCCGAAAAAATGACGTTTTGCCATTCGTGCACCCAGGTTCGTCGTTGAGTACACCATCGCAGGCGATCCTGTCTGTGATGCAGCGTCAAGGGTAACCGCAGCTATGGTCTCCGAGCTCATACTCCATGCTGCTGCAAACGTTGTCTAACTGTTTGTGCAGATGGTTGTCGTCTTGCAAACGTCCCCTATCTGTTGACTCAGGGATCGAGACGTGGCTGCACGATCCGTTACAGCCATGCGGATAAGATGCCTGTCATTACGACTACTAGTGATACGAGGCAATTGGGATCCAGCACGGCGTTCCGTATTACCCTCCTGAAACCACCGATTCCATATACTGTTAACAGTCATTGGGTCTCGACCAACGCGAGCAGCAATGCCGCGATATGATAAAACCGCAATCGCGATAGGCTACAATCCGACCTTCATCAAAGTCGGAAACGTGATAGGACGCATTTCTCCTCCTTACACGAGGCATCACAACAACCTTTCACCAGGCAACGCCGGTCAACTGCTGTTCGTGTATGAGAAGTCGGTTGGAAACGTTCCTCATGTCAGCACGTTGTAGGTGTCACTACCGGCGCCAACCTTGTGTGAATGCTCTGAAAAGCTAATAATTTGCATACCACAGCATCTTCTTTGCGTCGGTTAAATTTCGCGTCTGTAGCACGTCATCATCGTGGTGTAGCAATTTTAATGGCCAGTAGTGTATATTGTATAGCGTGATGTTACTGACAAAGTGCCACATCACAATTCCGTGTGACGTGTCAGCTTCGACTATTAAAAGTAGAACAACTATTTTTCATTGATGCGGAGCTTAGCCATGTCAACCGTGTCTGTCTTAGTGAGCACTACTTTTGAAGATGAGTAGCGAACTTGTCGGAATTCGGCTGATAACATGAGCTCTCATCAGTGTAATTGTCCTAGGAAGCCTACAAATTAATTCCCCTGGTATGTCGTCTTCGACTGAGATGACGGCCACTGCCAGCTGGAGGTTTCTTTGATCCATCTGTGAGGCTGCGGAATGAGGCGCGCTGAGTGGAACGAGGGCCCAGAGGCGCCTCCGGCTGATTGGTATGCGTGCGGCGCCGGCCCTACGCTGATTAAACCGGGCCGTCGCTCGGCTGGCGACTACCAAGCTACAGGCGCGAGTTCCCGCCTAACCTACTAGCAGGCTCCGGTGACGACTCATCGGAAGTAAAGCGCGTCACGTATGACCCAGAATTATTCTCCCCTTTTGGAAAATATGTTAATCGCTGTATTTTGTCTTCAAGGTTCCACTAAATTCTCACTGTGATGAATTAGTTTAATACGTACACGCCGGTATGGAGAGTTGTGTTTCTCACTGTGGGGCATAAAAAGCATCAATAGAAATCAAATCGGATACTTAATTTCAATGTGACTGGCGCAAAATATGTTCAGTATGCTTGAGAGGTGCCGGGGTGAAGAAAAGTTTGTAGCTCTCTAATTCTGACGAATTTTGCATGAGAACTGGAGATGCATCGACCCCCACTTACCTACCACCTAATTAATTATGTACTCAATGGTAACGAAAGGAATTGATGGTGGACCCTGATAGTTGGTAAAATATGGAGTGCAGACACACAATAATTTAATAAAAGTCATTATCTACTCAGACGAGAAAAAAATTTATTTTAATAAACAACAGAATTGGGATCGTGTATATATCTACGAAATGATATGCGGATTAAATATTACAATGAGATTTACTATACATCAGAACATAAAGGCAAATGATTATCGACACAAACAGTAGGTTAAAAGATAGGGTATACTGAACTGTTATGAGAGTAAGAGATGGCTCGAGAACAAGGGGATCCTACTCTCTGTGGTGCACCTAGATTGACGATAATGACTGGAGGTCTTAATGGTCAAATATTACTCTATCGGCTATATTGCGGTAAGAGCTCAAATGGGATGACATGAAGAAACAAGCAAGGTGTACTTATAGCAAAGCGAGTGCGTGTGCTGTTGAGGACTACAGTATACAATTGATAGGTCCTACAATGCTGAAGTGATATCAGGTGTTCCCCAGGGAAGCGTCCTGGGACCTCTACTGTTCCTGATCTATATAAATGACCTGGGTGACAATCTGAGCAGTTCTCTTAGGTTGTTCGCAGATGATGCTGTAATTTACCGTCTAGTAAGGTCATCCGAAGACCAGTATCAGCTGCAAAGCGATTTAGAAAAGATTGCTGTATGGTGTGTCAGGTGGCAGTTGACGCTAAATAACGAAAAGTGTGAGATGATCCACATGAGTTCCAAAAGAAATCCGTTGGAATTCGATTACTCGATAAATAGTACAATTCTCAAGGCTGTCAATTCAACTAAGTACCTGGGTGTTAAAATTACAAACAACTTCAGTTGGAAGGACCACATAGATAATATTGTCGGGAAGGCGAGCCAAAGGTTGCGTTTCATTGGCAGGACACTTAGAAGATGCAACAAGTCCACTAAAGAGACAGCTTACACTACACTCGTTCGTCCTCTGTTAGAATATTGCTGCGCGGTGTGGGATCCTTACCAGGTGGGATTGACGGAGGACATCGAGAGGGTGCAAAGAAGGGCAGCTCGTTTTGTATTTTCGCGTTATAGGGGAGAGAGTGTGGCAGATATGATACACGAGTTGGGATGGAAGTCATTACAGCATAGACGTTTTTCGTCGCGGCGAGACCTTTTTACGAAATTTCAGTCACCAACTTTCTCTTCCGAATGCGAAAATATTTTGTTGAGCCCAACCTACATAGGTAGGAATGATCATCAAAATAAAATAAGAGAAATCAGAGCTCGAAGAGAAAGGTTTAGGTGTTCGTTTTTCCCGCTCGCTGTTCGGGAGTGGAATAGTAGAGAGATAGTATGATTGTGGTTCGATGAACCCTCTGCCAAGCACTTAAATGTGAATTGCAGAGTAGTCATGTAGATGTAGAAATGCTGGAGCTGCAAAATACTTTACCAATCCTGAAATCTGTAGCAGGTCGTGGGTAGGCAACGTTCTGATGTAGGTGACGACTTCTGCTGTATAGCAACTCTGTCTCAACCCCTGGTCTCGAAGGCTATCCGAGAATTCTAAGCTCTGCCGAAAAAGTGGGACTAAATGGCAAGACCGTCCGACTCCGACGATTAGATCCCTCACAACACAGGAACGAGGCCAACATTGCTCAACTCCCTGCTAACCTCGAAAACCCAAGAATGAGCATTCAGTGCTGATTCCAGGATTCCTCCACACTGTCTCAGAACATCATTGCCGCCAATAGCGACCGTTCCCTCCAATTTCGAGCAGGGCTTTATGACGTCAACTACCCCGGTTTAAGTTGACCAATCACGCCTCTGCTATTCAGCTGAGGCACTGAACTTGCAGTTTGACCTGCTACGAAAACAACATGCCTGGACCACCGGCCATCCGGCGCCAGACAGTCGCGCCCAGCAGGGCATGTTGTTGTTGTTGTTGTCTTCAGTCCTGAGACTGGTTTGATGCAACTCTCCATGCTACTCTATCCTGTGCAAGCTGCTTCATCTCCCAGTACCTACTGCAACCTACATCCTTCTGAATCTGCTTAGTGTATTCATCTCTTGGTCTCCCTCTACGATTTTTACCCTCCACGCTGCCCTCCAATGCTAAATTTGTGATCCCTTGATGCCTCAAAACATGTCCTACCAACCGATCCCTTTTTCTAGTCAAGTTGTGCCACAAACTTCTCTCCTCCCCAATCCTATTCAATACCTCCTCATTAGTTACGTGATCTACCCATCTAATCTTCAGCATTCTTCTGTAGCACAACATTTCGAAAGCTTCTATTCTCTTCTTGTCCAAACAAGTTATCGTCCATGTTTCACTTCCATACATGGCTACACTCCAAACAAATACTTTCAGAAACGACTTCCTCATACATAAATCTATATTTGAAGTTAACAAATTTCTCTTCTTCAGAAACGCTTTCCTTGCCATTGCCAGTCTACATTTTATATCCTCTCTACTTCGACCATCATCAGTTATTTTACTTCCTAAATAGCAAAACTCCTTTACTACTTTAAGTGTCTCATTTCCTAATCTAATTTCCTCAGCATCACCCGATTTAATTTGACTACATTCCATTATCCTCGTTTTGCTTTTGTTAATGTTCATCTTATATCCTCCTTTCAAGACACTGTCCATTCCATTCAACTGCTCTTCCAAGTCCTTTGCCGTCTCTGACAGAATTACAATGTCATCGGCGAACCTCAAAGTTTTTACTTCTTCTCCATGAATTTTAATACCTACTCCAAATTTTTCTTTTGTTTCCTTTACTGCTTGCTCAATATACAGATTGAATAACATCGGGGAGAGGCTACAACCCTGTCTCACCCCTTTCCCAACCACTGCTTCCCTTTCATGCCCCTCGACTCTAATAACTGCCATCTGGTTTCTGTACAAATTGTAATTAGCCTTTCGCTCCCTGTATTTTACCCCTGTCACCTTCAGAATTTGAAAGAGAGTATTCCAGTCAACATTGTCAAAAGCTTGCTCTAAGTCTACAAATGCTAGAAACGTAGGTTTGCCTTTTCTTAATCTTTCTTCTAAGATAAGTCGTAAGGTCAGTATTGCCTCACGTGTTCCAACATTTCTACGGAATCCTCCCCGAGGTCCGCATCTACCAGTTTTTCCATTCGTCTATGTAAAGAATTCGCGTTAGTGTTTTGCAGCTGTGACTTATTAAACTGATAGTTCGGTAATTTTCACATCTGTCAGCACCTGCTTTCTTTGGGATTGGAATTATTATATTCTTCTTGAAGTCTGAGGGTATTTCACCTGTCTCATACATCTTGCTCACCAGCTGGTAGAGTTTTGTCATGACTGGCTCTGCCAAGGCCGTCAGTAGTTCTAATGGAATGTTGTCTACTCCGGGGGTCTTGTTTCGACTCAGGTCTTTCAGTGCTCTGTCAAACTCTTCATGCAGTATCTTACCTCCCATTTCGTCTTCATCTACATCCTCTTCCATTTCCATAAAATTGTCCTCAAATACATCGCCCTTGTATAAACCTTCTATATACTCCTTCCAGGGCATGGCCCACAAGTATTCTCAGAATCAAGAGGACAGTGCAGTCAGTCGGTGCCAGCCGTCTTCGTTCTGGACGCGCCGGAATGGTAAAAACACAAACTGCGGCGACACTAAGACGTCTCGCAGGTCGTTTCGCCCTGCATACAATAGGCGAAACTCGACCGATGTGACGTCAGTCGTTCCGCCAGGCGCTTAAGTCCATTGATGTATGACCCTCTCAGTATTCACAGAAGTGCAGTCCCCAACCGCAAACGCAGTGTGCCATGTCCTCCGGTACTGACCTCACACGGGCCACCCAGGGAAGTAACCCAACATTCATAACAATCAAGTGAAAAGTATTTTAAGCGCTTAGTACAAATGCTCTCTTTACAATAACCTTATTCGGCCTGTTATCACAGTGCAATGCTATAAAACAATAATAAAATTGATGCAAATGAGAGGTGACAAGCAAAAGAGGGTATGGAACCTACCATGCTGTCCACTGTCTTTTGCAACAAGTTGAAATCGAGAAACAGCATCTTCCACAACTGATCGAAGTGTTTCTGGTGTCACGTTCAGAATGTGTTGTGCAATGCATGCCTTAAATGCAGCTAAGTTTGAAATCGGAACATTGAACACAATATCTTTCAGATAGCCCAACAGCTAGAAGTCCCATGGATTAAGATCTTGATGATCAGAGCGGATGGGTTGTAGGGAAATGGAGTTGATAATTCTAGCATTTCCGAAATGACGCTTCAGCAGCTGCTTAACTGGATTTGCCGTGTGCAGATGTGTGCCATCTAGCATAAAAATGACCCCATCAACACATCCACTCTGTTTGAGAGCTGGAATGACGTGGTTGCATAAAAAATGGCTCTGAGCACTATGGGACTTAACATCTATGGTCATCAGTCCCCTAGAATTTAGAACTACTTAAACCTAACTAACCTAAGGACATCACAGAACACTCAGTCATCACGAGGCAGAGAAAATCCCTGACCCCGCCGCGAATCGAACCCGGGAACCCGGGCGCGGAAAGCGAGAACGCCACCTCACGAACACGACCTGCGGACGGTTGCGCAAAACACACTCACAGCACTTACCAGTGAATGTACACCTGTCTCTGCAGAAAAATATGACCCTAAGATAAATGATGGCGTAAACCCACACCACACAGTGAACTTTTGGAAATTTGTGGTAAGCTGCTATAGGATAAAACTGCTGAGGTCATCGGTCCCTAGGCTTACACACTAATTAAGCTAACTTATGTTAAGGACAACACACGCTCAGCCATGCCCGATGGAGGACTCGCAGGGCGTGGCAAGGCGCCTCAGACCAGGCGGCTACCTTGCACGGCCCACACAGTGACCTTTTCAGGATGAAGTGGTACTGGTTGATTTGCTAGTGTGGATTTTCCGTTGCCCATATTCCACAATTCTGTGTATTCACATATCCTGTCAGATTGAAGTGGGCTTCGTCTGTCCACAGAACCTCCTATGGCCAATCATTGCCCACTTTCAAGCGAGTAATAAATTATCTCTTGCTGGCAGGTCAGCAGGGAGCAACTTGTGCATAAGAGTAGTTTTGAATGGGCAGCAAAGAAGGATTTTTCGCAAGATTTTACGCACCGTGCTCACAGGTATGTCCAATGTTCGACCAGTTGTCTGTGCACTACACGTTTGCACACCACCATTCGTCTCCTGCATTGCTGTGGCCACTGCTTCCACTGACGTCGAATCAGTTTGTTTCCTCCCTCTACTAGGTTGCACACCAGAAGAACCCGTCCTTTCGAATTTCCAAATCATTTCATCCAGACGCACGGCAGTCATCGCACCAACTCCTTTTTCAAACCCTTCAGTGTCCGGAACTTCTACAGAGTGACGCGTGCACAGCCATCATTCTTGTAACAAAGTTTTACAAGCGGAGCCTGATCCTGCATTGAGACAGTCATGGTGAACGTCGCAGATGGGAAAGGAGGAAAAGCCGTGTACCCGGCGTGTTTATACCATCTTCAGTTTTTTTTCCTTTATTGTTATTTTAATACTTATACAAACAGATAGGCTGTCAGCGGCATGCTACGCCGCTCTTCAGCCATAGTGTTGACAATGACAGAACACAGGTTGGAGAAACAGAATGAACATAGTGACGAGCTAAAATATAGTGGTCACAGATACACAAAAAAAAAAAACATGGAGCCGTTCACACTCGAAGATAACGACACCGAAAACACGTTGACACGGCACACAGAACATTGACGAATCCGATGGCACAAGTGAACGTAGAAGCGTGACGGCGGACACGAAAAACACAAAACGATGTCACACACACAGGAGACACAGATGGCGATGATCTCTGGCGCGTGAAAGTCCACGTAGCGTGTGCGAGTCCGGGGAGCTGCCAAGAGGGGAAGAAAGGTGAGGGGGGGGAGAGGGTGGAGAGGGGAGAACAAAGATGCCAATGGCTGAGGAGATGGGAAGAGGGGGAGAGGGACAGGGGAGGGGAAGCACGGAGGAGGGGTGGGGAGAAAGGGATGAGGGAGAGAGGATGCCCAAAGGAACAGACAGAGGAAGAGGGAGGGAGGATCAAAGTTAATAGGAGGGGTAGATGGAGGGGAGGAGGACCTCATCAGGGAGGGGGAGCTGCCATCTTGGGAGAGGGTAAGGAGGGTGGAGAGATGGAGACCGGGTGGGACGTGGGAATACAGGCGCAGCAGCGGGTGGGGTTGGGAGAGGATGGGCTAGACAAGCGGGTGAGGAGGGTCGAGTTTGCGGGAGGTGTACAGGATCCGTATCCATTCAAGGAAAAGGAGGAGGTTGGGGAAAGGAATGAGATCGTACCAGCTTCAGTGGGTCGTGTGCATCACATATGTTTTCATTTACATATTCTGACACATACAGCGCCATCTATTGATCAACTTTCAGACTTTTTTCTTCTGCCATACGTTTTCCCGTTTCTCCAATAATATTCCATTGCAATTTCACGTCATCCTGACCGGTAGTGTCATTGCTACAGCGTTTTGAAAGTTTAATTGCCTTGTAATGAATGTAAGGACTATCACTTGTGTCTCAGTCATGTCAAATGATAGTCCAATGATTTAACTTCACCCGGTTTTTTCTGGTGGTGGATCATCATCGTTATGATAGTCGTGCCCTACTCCATACGAAACTGTGGAAGGGACATTAGACACACTATCAAGTGATGAGTTCTTCGCTGCGAAAGAGTCTGTTTCTGAACCAACTAAAATGTCTTCTGTACCCAGTGTTTCGGCGACTTATGTTGAGGTATAACGCCCTCAAAAAAGTTTAAGTTTCCACTGATTTTAATTGTTCTGTACCTACAGGGAGAGGTTAAGGATAGGAGAACTTCGTACAACAAAACATTATGAATGGAGATGTATTCAAAAACCAATGGGTTCGTTGTAACGAAGCGTAAACGAGTTTACAGTGCCTTATACCATGCATGAGGTAGACAAATTCCAGTCAGAAGTTTGAAATAGTGCAAAACCGTTTTATAACCAAAATCGTGTTATAATTCGTTTTAGTGGTACTGGATACTACGTACGCATTAAGGAAAGTCATTTTCAATTGAAATTAGAAGAGTCGTATTCACCAGAAATGTAATCGATCCATATCTACTCTTCACCCTTACAGGCATCCAAAATAAATTGTTTTACTTTTTGTAACCTACCACAAAACCCTTTTTACTATGCCATAATCGGTTCTGATCATCAGACTAAAGGCACATGCTGCATGGGATGACTAAAAGTTCTCGTTGCTCAAAAAGCTTTTTTACTGTCTTATAAAAAAACAGGTAACATAGTCAATCTCCATGGATAGTATGCCGTTTTTTCAGAGTCCACAGAAAGATTCGTGAAAGACCAAGAAGTTTTTAATAATGAGTTATCAGTGATAACTAGATATTACTGAATAAGTTGATTTGAAAATTGTTATTTTAATATGGGTTCAAAAATTTTCAATATTTTCGTGAAACAAAGGCACTTGACAAAAGTATTTTGTTAGTGATAATTACTTCTAGTCATTGTTTCTCACACTGAATCATGGAAAATGATATTTTTAGTTTGTTTTCGCTTATAGTATTGCAATATATTTTTCCTCATAGTGAATCAAAGCTCTAAAAAAAGCAACTCATAGAGGAACTATGCAGCAGTTCTTTCCATGAGGTGTGATAAGGGAGTGACAAACTTGAAGCCGGCGGGCTGTGTCAGTTGCCCTAAACATTAACTTCTGGTAGCAGTGTTTTGATTAAAATTGCCAACTTGCATCATTTACGGTTGAACTAATTAGTCTGATTATAATCTAAAGTGTAAATGAGTTACATTTCGTTCTAAGTGGACCTGTACAAGCAATATTTTCTTTTATTTACATGAATTTTGATGGCGCTGTTTACTTTTCTGCAGTTATTTTATTTCTATCATTTACTACCGATCCAATTCTAAAGGTTCTCTGTGTGACCGCTGCTAGAAAGAAAGACTGGAAAACGACCAAAACTAGCAAAATATTTACTCTGCATTTGCGGAAAGAGGACATAGAACATTATCAGTTCTGTCAGTCCGTATTAAGGTGAATGATGTCTGTCACATGACAAATTTCTCTTCTTGTTTAGTCGAGACGTATAGGAAAATAAACTTACATTAAGCCGGCCGCTGTGGCCGAACGGTTCTAGGCGCTTCAGACGGAACCGATCTGCTGCTGCGGTCGCAGGTTCGAATCCTGCCTCGGTCATAGGTGTGTGTGTGATGTCCTTAGGTTAGTTCGGTTTAAGTAGTTTTAAGTATAGGGGATTGATGACCTCAGATGTTGAGTCCCATAGTGCTTTGAGCCATTTTTTTTAACTTACATCAATGAGAATAAATAGTCGGTGTCACTGGATTAAATATGCATTTAAGACGAGACAAACGTTCGAATATCCTTTCCTGACACTATGTTATTATCTAAAGCATTGTTTCACTTTGCTGTTTAGAACAGATGTTGCGTGTGACTTTAAGAACAAGAAGCAATCGTCAGCAGTAGTCTGCTAATGTTTTTGGTGCATCCAATATGACAGTGGCGGCTGTATACAGCAGAAGTGTGTTGTGCTTTTGTATAACGCTCAGTGATTATAAATACCGCGGTTAAATAGCAGGAAAACCTCACATCCGTGCTAAAATATATTGTTTTGTATTTTTCTGCCCGCCTGTGGATCTCACCTGATACGACTGACATACAGCGGACAGAGAAGATCCGTCAGCTATGATGAAGTCAGCTTCTTTAGGGGTTGAATAACCGAAATCAAAGTCCCTGACCTCCAGGAATAGAAGTTTAGCTAGACGGCAGTTACCTCTACTAGTATAGAAAGTTAGTCACTTACAAACTTCAGCGATAAAGAGCTAGGGAGGTAAATATTATGTCGATCATAGCGTGAAAAGGCACAGGAAGAAAGACTATCGAATATAGGATAGCTTAAAAATAGCAACTTGTTATTTCAGAGAACTCGCCGACCAAGAATCTGAATTAGTTAAAAAATAAAAGACAAGGAAACATATTGTGGCTGCAGCTGAAACGAAGAAAAAAGTCTGCTGTGTAAGCACGGCTGATTCTCTTTTTATTTCATCATCTTTGGAATGCTGACGCATTCTAACTATGACCTCACAGTCCAAGACGGCCGATCCAGAACGTGGCACAGTCTAACTCCCCTCCTCCTATCGACTGGAAATTCAAAAATTGGGGAGAAATTAAAAAATCTGCGCAAAAATTCAGATTTTTTCCTCTATCTGTGAAACATCTGAGTTGGCGAGGAATATTTGCCATTGATCCGCACTAGAAAGTAGCTCTAGCCAATTTCATCACTAACTGTTGGATATAGAGAGGATATTTTATATGTTCCACTTTTACTCCTAAATCAATGCACCGATTTCAACCAAACTTGGTACACATATCCGTTACTGCCAGAAAACAAACGCTGTGAGGGTAAGGACCACCTGTCTGCCGTAGTTCAGGAGATGTGACGTCATAAACAATGAGTTGCATGTAAAGCTGATGCATAATGCATGGCATTGAGGTTTATTTCCTCTGTACTACTAACTTTATCCACAATAACTTTCGGAGACAGTATCAAAATAAATTGCTAAATGCAGTTACAAAATTTACCACGATACCACACACAGTTCAGGAAATATGACGTTGTAAACAATGAGATGCGTGAAAAAATGCTGCATTAAGCACGAAGTCTTAATACATCTTTTCCTTGCTACTACGACACTCCTACGGTCGAGTAAGCATAAGGAAATCCCTGACACCTGTAAGCACTTAAGAATCTCTCAACTTCGAAGTGCAAAAGGCTGTAGTCAGAAACACTAGCCGTCTGTAGAACTATGAAGAGGCGCTGCCAGAAACAGCTGAATATAAGCTATATGCAAAAATTTAATTCTAAGGCTAAGAGCAAAAGTTGAAACAATTTTATTTGAAGACCGAGTGGATTTATTTAAAGATATTGATAAATAAAAGAAGAAAATTTAATAATGAGTTACACAATAGGTTTTATCGACTATGTCAAGCCGTTTGCCAGTTTAAGTAGGACAAACTCTGGTCAATATTACAAGAAAATGCAATCCAGGACATTTGATATTGGCCACAAGAAGCTTATATAATGAAACTAAATTTGTAATAAAAACAGGGAACGAAGTAAGTAAGAATGAAATCATAACTAACCAAGGAATTAACGAGGTTACTGTCTTTCTCTAATTTTATTCAGTTTATGTATAAACAGCATGATTAAAAATGGGAACGAAAAACAACAAAGAGAGTAAACTGGATTAGAACCATTATCTGTAAACATCAATCTACGCTGATGACCAAACTGTAATAGCTACTTCAGAAGACTAATTCCAAATAAATATTTTTACACTGAACCATACTGGCCAAAGTTATAATTTCCAAATATTTATGGATAAGACGAAAGCAATGGCATTCCGAGTAAAAAAAAGAAGGTGCGCTCAAAAACAGTTACAGAAAACAAAATCATCGAGCAAGTAGGACATTTTAAGTACCTGGGCTGCGACATTTCTTTCGATCATGATAAAAATACAAAGAATAAAACAGCAAAATTGCAGGGTGTCGGTGGAACAATAAAAAGAGCATTAAACAAAAAGACGACCAATAGAACGTAACTGAAATTCTATAAAAACACTAACTGTTCCAGTGCAGTACAACGGATCTGAGACTTGGATAGAAAGGAAGGCATAAGTCGAATAGTGAATGCTTACATCGCCTTCTTTAGTGAAGGAATTTCGGAAACTTTTATTTAGTAACTCCGCTTTAGTGGCACTGTCGTCGGTAACACTACCTTCGCTATTGCGCTGTAAAGGTACTCATTGTGTCTTACCGCTGGTGTACTTCACATACGACCAGAATCTCTCTAAATTTTCGGCAGATTTCGAGACAGAGTTTCGCTGTGAAAACTATTAAAAGCACATTGAATCGAAGTTCGCGGTAAATTTCGAGCTTCTGTAAAACAACGCCTGTGATAAAACTTTAAGAATTCTGCCGCATTATGACTCTTTTCATGGAACTGAGATACTTAAGGATTTGGGGTGACTTCTTAATAATTGCTGTTATCCATTTGTTTTCATGAGACGTTTATACTTATGTGGCTGCTTTTGGGAAAAGCCATATCGAAGTTCAATTTAAACAAGGTTGAGAATGTGTAGATTTTCAGATGTACCCTGGTTTCTCTACGTGCTTCAGCCCAGATTTACCTTTCCAGTACTTTTGAAAAGTCTTGTATTTTGATTGCTGACAAATGTCGTCTGTAAGCTTGGAGTTTACGGAATTTTTCGATACCCGATTTTACTGGTTTGATAGTCCAAGATCTTTTACAACTGAATGGGGCTTTTTCCTGCCGATATTTATGGCCATTATGATTAATTACTGATATAGTCATAGTAGTAACCTTTGTTCCACTTTTGACCAACGGGTACATGCCAAAACTCTGAAGGATATTTACGAGGGTGCTATTAGTTTCATTTATAATATGTGTATATGTGTCTGAGTCTCTACAGAAAATTACGTTGACTTTTGTGGTTGAGATTTTATTTAGAACTTCTGCTAAATGATTGAAAAAGGTGTCCACACTACCAATGTGAGATCGATAAACGCACAAAATGAGTAATTTCTTGGTCTTAACGAGGTCTATTAATTCAAAAAGCCGTGTTTCAAAGTGTTTCTCTTCACTTAATGTACTAAGATCATGTTTTGATTTGAACTGTGTTCCTTTTATTATATAAATGCTTAGTCATCCGGCCTTTGAAGCAATCCTACAATAAGAGACTGTCATTCCATCCATTGAAAATACTACATGTTGGATTTGTGTGTCTCTACACTAACGCCCAGCGAAACAAACTACAGGTGCAGCTCAAAGTTTGGGACTCAACTTCAAACTTTTGTATTTTAGTTTTTATTGAACGCATGTTTTGATGGATTGATAAGTCTGCGAAAAGTCTCAGGTTGTTAGATTTTGTTTCCAATTTTTTGAATATGTGACGTATAGTACATGTGTCATTTGATGAGTGAGAATCTATCTTGTGAGCGATTGTTTCAGATTTTTTAAAACTGCTGGAAATACTCTTTAGGTAAATGTAACCTGTTGTCCGGGCTAAAAAAGAACTATTTCTACAAACCCCTCAACAATAGTTATTCGACGGTGTGTGGCTCTTGATCTACCCCCAATTCTTTAGTGAATCAACTATACCATTTTCACTTCCCTGTCCTGCCTAGTGAAATCCCATCCATTGACAAGTCCCGGTAGGCACCAGAGCGACATGCGCCAAGTCGGCTGCCGTCGGTGGCGCTCTAACCTAATTTCAGAGTAATTCGGGAATGTCGGGATTGCAAATAATACGAGATGTTCTTAAGAGGAAGCACAATAGGAATGCTAGCTGTTCGCTCGTGTAACAAGAACTGACACCACAGCAGGCATGCAAAACAAAACGAATTAAAATTTAACAGCATTTACTTGTGAATAAGCACTTTCGGCAAGAAAACATACCTTATATCTCACTTGGGAGCCATCTTTGAACTTAACAGCAATTATCATATTAACTACTTTCGTAACTGTGGTACGATATAGTAGCCGTTATTGATATTATTATAGGACATGTTTTCGTACCTTTCTCTTACTGAAATTTCCAATAACGCCGTCGAAACCTATTTCATTTCAATTTCTTATTTCAGCTGATAAAATTGATAGTTGGTCTAGTCGTTCTTCATTCTTTGTAGAGCCAAAATAAATTTTTATTAGTTTCAATTCAGAAATGACAAAATGCGACTGAAGTGAAAATAATAAAAAAGTGTTGGATTTTAAGTGATGTACAGGGTATTGATTCACTAAAGACCCATTTTATTATAAACTGAACGATTTGTTCGGCTTTCCTTCTCGCAGCAACGTCCACACTCGTATCCCTTGTTCGTATATGACTACTATACCTCTTTATTTCTTTCCGCTCGTGCTCCTTACCAAAATCATAGTAAATGTCTACCAGATTCTCTAGTTCCTCAGAAAGAGCGTCATCGGAAGCTTCAAGAATAAATTTCGTTTCAGTCTTGTAACAGATTAGTACAAATCACTCTCTACACTCTAACATTGATCGACGAATTACGTATTTGTTTCCATAATTATCATAAACCCTGTTTTATATGAAATATGCAATGCATCACTAGCTCAAGGCATTTTTGAAGAGAGTCTATAATATGCCGTTCTCGATTCTCTGTTTAACGAAGGTGATAGGAGAGGTTCACTGCCTACATAATTTTGCAAAATTTTTGAGAATGTGATGTATTCTAGAATAATATCTTAGCTGGGCAACGATAATAACCTGAGTAAATCACAGTTTGGATTTCAAAAGAGTTGCAGTGCCGAGAGTGTCATTTACACATTCTCTCACTTAATTTTACAAGCATTTAATAACTGAATGGCGCCGGTCTGTATTTTCTGCGACCCATGTAAGGCATTTGACTGTGTGTATCACAGTATTCTCGTAGATAAATATTTAAGTCTTCCGAGATTGATGGTGCAGCCAACCAATGGATGTCATATCTAACCAATAGAATTTAGGAATTTTTACTGAGTAATTCAACCAACGTAGCCCAGGGACATTATTCTGACTGAGGAGAAATCATGTATGGGATACCCAAGGCTCACCTTAGGTCCACTATTGTCCTCATATATGTAAACGTTCTTCTGTCTAATCTAAAACAAGTAGAATTAGTTCTTTTTGCTGATGATACTAATATTGCCCCCCCCCCCCCCCCCCATGAACCATGGACCTTGCCGCTGGTGGGGAGGCTTGCGTGCTTCAGCTATACAGATAGCTGTACCGTAGGTACAACCACAACGGAGGGGTATGTGTTGAGAGGCCAGACAAGCGTGTGGTTCCTGAAGAGGGGCAGCAGCCTTTTCAGTAGATGCAGGGGCAACAGTCTGGATGATTGACTGATCTGGCCTTCTAACAATAACCAAAACGGCCTTGCTGTGCTGGTTCTGCGAACGGCTGAAAGCAAGGGGAAACTACAGCCGTAATTTTTCCGAGGGCATACAGTTTTACTGTATGGTTAAATGATGATGGCGTCCTCTTGGGTAAAATATTCCGGAGGTAAAATAGTTCCCCATTCGGATCTCCGGGCGGGGACTACTCAAGAGGACGTTGTTATCAGTAGAAAGAAAACTGGTGTTCTGTGGATCGGAGCGTGGAATGTCAGATCCCTTAACCGGACAGGTAGGTTAGAAAATTTAAAATGGGAAATGGATAGGTTAAAGTTAGATATAGTGGGAATTAGTGAAGTTCGGTGGCAGGAGGAACAAGACTTTTGGTCAGGTGAATACCGGGTTATAAATACAAAATAAAATAGGGGTAATGCAGGAGTAGGTTTAATAATGAATAGGAAAATAGGAATGCGGGTAAGCTACTACAAACAGCATAGTGAACGCATTATTGTGGCCAAGATAGACACGAAGCCCATGCCCACTACAGTGGTACAAGTTTACAGGCCAAATAGCTCTGCAGATGATGAAGAAATTGATGAAATGTATGATGAGGTAAAAGAAATTATGCAGATAGTGAAGGGAGATGAAAATTTAATAGTCATGGGTGACTGGAATTCGAGTGTAGGAAAAGGGAGATAAGTTCAAAATGGTTCAAATGGCTCTGAGCACTATGGGACTCAACTGCTGTGGTCATCAGAGTCCTAGAACTTAAAACTACTTAAACCTAACTAACCTAAGGACATCACACACACCCATGCCCGAGGCAGGATTCGAACCTGCGACCCTAGCAGCAGCACGGTTCCGGACTGGAGCGCCTAGAACCGGACGACCACCGCGGCCGGCCAGGGAGAGAAGGAAACGTAGTAGGTGACTACAGGGTTATAAATACTAAATCAAATAGGGGTAATGCAGGAGTAGGTTTAATAATGAATAAAAATATAGGAGTGCGGGTAAGCTACTACAAACAGCATAGTGAACGCATTATTGTGACCAAGATAGACACAAAGCCAATGCCTACTACAGTAGTACAAGTTTATATGCCAACTAGCTCTGCAGATGATGAAGAAATTGATGAAATATATGATGAGATAAAAGAAATTATTCAGGTAGTGAAGGGAGACGAAAATTTAATAGTCATGGGTGACTGGACTTCGTCAGTAGGAAAAGGGAGAGAAGGAAACATAGTAGGTGATTATGGATTGGGGCTAAGAAATGAAAGAGGAAGCCGTCTGTTAGAATTTTGCACAGAACATAACTTAATCATAGCTAACACTTGGTTCAAGAATCATAAAAGAAGGTTATATACATGGAAGAATCCTGGAGATACTAATAGGTGTCAAATAGATTATATAATGGTCAGACAGAGATTTAGGAACCAGGTTTTAAATTGTAAGACATTTCCAGGGGCAGATGTGGACTGTGACCACAATCTTTTGGTTATGAACTGCAGATTAAAATTGAAGAAACTGCAAAAAGGTGGGTATATAAGGAGATGGGACCTGGATAAACTGACTAAACCAGAGGTTGTGCAGAGTTTCAGAGAGAGCATAAGGGAACAATTGACAGCAGTGGGGGAAAGAAGTACAGTAGAAGAAGAATAGGTAGCTTTGAGGGATGAAGTAGTGACGGCAGCAGAGGATCAAGTAGGTAAAAAGACGAGGGCTAGTAGAAATCCTTGGTTAACAGAAGAAATATTGAATTTAATTGATGAAAGGAGAAAATATAAAAATGCGGTAAATGAAGCAGGCAAAAAGGAATACAAACGTCTCAAAAATGAGATCGATAGGAAGTGCAAAATGGCTAAGCAGGGATGGCTAGAGGACAAATGTAAGGATGTAGAGGCTTATCTCACTTGGGGTAATATAGACACTGCCTACAGGAAAATTAAAGAGACCTTTGGAGAAAAGAGAACCATTTGGATGAATATCAAGAGCTCAGATGGAAACCCAGTCCTAACCAAAGAAGGGCGAGCAGAAAGTTGGAAGGAGTATATAGAGGGTCTGTACAAGGGCCATATACTTGAGAACAATATTATAGAAATGGGAGAGAATGTAGATGAAGATGAAATGGAGATACGATACTGCGAGAAGAGTTTGACAGAGCACTGAAAGACCTGAGCCGAAACAAGGCCCCGGGAGTTGACAACATTCCATTAGAACTACTGACGGCCTTTGGAGAGCCAGTCATGACAAAACTCTACCATGTAGTGAGCAAGATGTATGAGACTTGCGAAGTACCCTCAGACTTCAAGAAGAATATAATAATTACAATCCCAAAGAAAGCAGGTTTTGCCAGATGTGAAAATTACCGAACAATCAGTTTAATAAGTCACAGCTGCAAAATACTAATGCGAATTCTTTACAGACGAATGGAAAAACTGGTAGAAGCCGACCTCGGGGAAGATCAGTTTGGATTCCGTAGAAATATTGGAACACGTGAGGCAATACTGACCTTACGACTTATCTTAGAAGAAAAATTAAGGAACGGCAAACCTAAGTTTCTCGTATTTGTAGACTTAGAGCAAGCTTTTGACAATGTTGACTCGAATACTCTCTTTCAAATTCTGAAGGTGACAGGGGTAAAATACAGTGAGCGAAAGGCTATTTACAATTTGTACAGAAACCAGATGGCAGTTATAAGAGTCGAGGGCATGAAAGGGAAGCAGTGGTTGGGAAGGGAGTGAGACAGGGTTGTAGCCACTCCCCAGTGTTATTCAATCTGTATATTGAGCAAGCAGTAAAGGAAACAAAAGAAAAATTTGGAGTAGGTATTAAAATTCATGGAGAAGAAATAAAAACTTTGAGGTTCGCCGATGACATTGTAATTCTGTCAGAGACAGCAAAGGACTTGGAAGAGCAGTTGAACGGAATGGACAGTGTCTTGAAAGGAGAATATAAGATGAACATCAACAAAAGCAAAACGAAGATAATGGAATGTAGTCGAATTAAGTCGGATGATGCTGCATGAATTAGATCAGGAAATGAGACGCTTAAAGCAGAAAAGGAGTTTTCCTACTTGGGGAGCAAAATAACTGATAATGGTCGAAGTAGAGAAGATATAAAATGTAGACTGGCAATGGCAAGGAATGCGTTTCTGAAGAGGAGAAATTTGTTAACATCGAGTATAGATTTAAGTGTCATTAAGTCGTTTCTGAAAGTATTTGTATGGAGTGTAGCCATGTATGTAAATGAAACATGGACAGCAAATAGTTTGGACGGGAAGAGAATAGAAGCTTTCGAAATGTGCTACAGAAGAATGCTGAGAATTAGATGGGTATATCACATAAGTATTGAGGAGGTATTGAATAGAATTGGGGAGAAGAGGAGTTTGTGGCACATCTTGACGAGAAGAAGGGTCTGGTTGGTAGGACATGTTCTGAGGCATCAAGGGATCACAAATTTAGCATTGGAGGGCAGCGTGGAGGGTAAAAATCATGGAGGGAGACCAAGAGATGAATGCAGTAAGCAGATTCAGAAGGATGTAGGTTGCAGTAGGTACTGGGTGATGAAGAAACTTGCACAGGATAGGGTAGCATGGAGAGCTGCATCAAACGAGTCTCAGGACTGAAGACCACAAGAACAACAGCTGATATTGTAATCACTTTAATCATGCACACAGTAAGAGAAGTATTAGACATTGTTCTTAACAGTATCATTGACTGATTTTCTACGACTGGTCTCATCCTCAACTTTGAAAAGACACAACATATTCAGTTCTCCCCTTCTAGACGTACTACACCAATGGTAGATGTAACAGGTGCCAAGAAAATCATAAATAGGGTGAAACATTTCTACATTCTTAGGTGTTCAGGTTGATGAGAATTTTAAATAGAAAAAGCACATTTTGGAACTCCTAAAACAACTTAGTTCAGCCACATTTGCGTTTAGATTCATTGCAAATCTTGGGGAGAGACAAATCAGTAAGTTGAAATATTTTAAATATTTCACTTCAGTAATGTTATACGAGGTAACTCTTCTTTAAGTAAGAAAGTCTTCATTACTCAAAAACGTGCTATAACAATATTACTTGGATCTCATCCAAGATCATGTTTTACACATCTGTTTAAGACGTTGGGCATTTGGACCATTGCTTTACAGTATATTTACTTCCTTATGAAGTTTGGTGTAAATAATGCCCAGAATTTCAGTAAGAACCATGATGAACGTAATTACAATACTGGAAGGAAAAATGACATTCATTATCCAACATTGAGGTTGTCCTTAGCACAAAAAGGGGTACACGAAGTCACAACTAAAATTTTTGATAACTTACCCAGTCGTATAAAATGTCTCATAAATAGCAAAGTGATATTTAAAAACTGAAAAAGTTTCCCTTTAGTGATTCCTTCTATTCTTTAGAATTTCTCTTGTTGTAATGTGTAAGAGGGGTGGTTAGGAATTACTCACAGCTGTATACTTATAACAAAAAAAACATAGTTTTCAGCATGTAGCCATATTTACAAATTACTTCGCAATATGAATGTGAAATGACCGGTTCAACATCGTTACGATTTATCGTGCAAGTGAGCAAATATGACCCATGGAACATGAAACGGCCGGCCGCGGTGGTCTCGCAGTTCTGGGCGCGCAGTCCGGAACCGTGCGACTGCTACGGTCGCAGGTTCGAATCCTGCCTCGGGCATGGATGTGTGTGATGTCCTTAGGTTTGTTAGGTTTAAGTAGTTCTAAGTTCTAGGGGACTAATGACCACAGCAGTTGAGTCCCATAGTGCTCAGAGCCATTTTGAACATGAAACTGCTAACTAACTAACTAGCTGACTACCAAACCGATAATCCAGTTTAATCAGCCAATTCACCTGGCATTGTTTGATTTACCCCCCTTCTCTCCGTCGATCAACGTTAATGTCCAA
The DNA here is from genome assembly GCF_023897955.1 of Schistocerca gregaria. Taxonomy (NCBI): domain Eukaryota; kingdom Metazoa; phylum Arthropoda; class Insecta; order Orthoptera; family Acrididae; genus Schistocerca; species Schistocerca gregaria. The sequence goes on from NC_064920.1 coordinate 994,267,924, forward strand.
TATCACGCCATTTATTACTGCCAGAAGTTGCTATTGTATTGCTATAGTATTGGACTAAATTTACTTCCTTTAGTACCGTGTGCCAAAAGTTGCTGTAAGTAAAGGTATAGCTGGAGGGAGGAAGCATGCTGCAGATATAGTACAGTATCACGGTTCGCCTTGAATGGATCTTGCACCTCTTCCAAACTGCTTCAAGTATTTCGTCTATTACGGCTGGCCTAAATTTACTTCCTTTAGTGCCGTGTGCCAAAAGTTGCTGTTAGTAAAGGTATAGCTGGAGGGAGGAAGCATGCTGCAGATCTAGTACAGTACCACGGTGCGCCTTGAATGGATCTTGCACCTCTTCCAAACTGCTTCAAGTATTTCGTCTATTACGGCTTTAACTGACTTGTGGTGCACCAGCGAATATTAGACAGCAATTTCAAACTCTTTCCCGTTTATTTCTAGAATTACTCCCCAAGTGTCGGTATAAAACAAGGAGAATGTATACAACTTCCCTACAGTTGTAAAACTTGTGTCTCTAGAGGAAACACACGAGACTGTATGGGCTCTACAAACATCTAAGGGATGTTAAGCACAGGGCCTGATCAGAGATTTTGGACTGATTTTTCTTTGTACTCCTCCATATACACCTGGCATCGACGCGGCATTGTCATGACCCTGAGACCTGCACAATGAAATATGCAGCCCATATTCTTTCAGCTGCTGTTGAATATCTTTTGACATTTCCTCTCCAGTACTTCCCAACATAGAAATCTTAAGAAGAATTCCCTAACTTCCAGAATGTTGTCTTTTATATCAACGTATCTAATTAATTGACTCTTTTGGTCATGTCTGGAAAAGTGAGAGTGCTGTAAAAATTATTCCGGCTTTTTTATATGTGCTACAAGTTTTTGCTTAAAATGTTCACCCAAAGCAAAAGTTAATTAGTTTTGTACCAAATAAGAATATGCACTCTTTGACCCACTAGTGGACTCTTCAAGTTTTAAATAGTGCTCTTCCAATACTGGACTATACTTCGCTATCAGCTGCACTAACTCTAAAAATTTTTCTCTGTTTTCCTATGAAAAGTCTTCACAATGACTGCAGAAAGCAAACTTTTCTGGGCTAAAGATAGTATAATATCTAAAAAGCTATATAAAATATTCCTCAGTTTCCTTGTCTTTATTAACAATCTTCTGATAACTTTTTTCAAAGGTTTTATTAACTTTCAAGCCTCATAGAACATGGCTTCCATTTTTCTAAAGTTGATAGAGGTTCAGATGATTCATGCTTTGACATCTTTAGATTTGCATCATTGACAGAAGACAGAACTTTTTTCTTTTTTTATCATCTTCAGATGAAAGTAATCGACAGCAGAAACAGTACTCTTTCTTTGTCGGTAGTGAGTATAGGATCTATTTTCTTAAATATTTAGACTCATTCAAATGCGAATAAAACTGCGACAAAGTTAAATAACGGTGAGTCCAATTCACCTGGTATTTCTGCTGATTCAATAGGTCCCCCCTTGATTTGATCATTGACATTTTCAATAATCACAATTCTGATATTCTTTGGAACAGGTAATGTGCAACGTGCAGTATCACCCGATGAAGAAGAGTCGAAATTAGATGCGTCAGAATTACGTTCATTCTCAGTAATTTTCTCATCATTAATATCTTTCTTTATTTTTTCAGCGTCACTTACGTCAAATTTATCATTTAAATCAATTATAGTAGATTTTTCATCTCTGTTTGTGGTCTCAATGTGAAGAAATATGTGTCTGTCGCATCCAGATTCAACAGTCTGGTTACTCTTTCCTACGCCATCTTCTGTTTCTCTACGAGCAGAAAGGTATTTGGATAAAGAGCAAGTGAATGATTTAACCTGTTCAGTCTTTGCTTTTCTTACCTTTCATTTATGAAATCCACACAGGGGAGTTATTTTCGTTAAAAGAAATATTCACAAGAGTACTGCGGTGACAGATCATGGTCTGAATGTAAATTATAAGCATTTTTTACTCTCCGTGTGCCTGTAGGCTCGTAGTAAGAGCAGATACAGAGGGTGGACAAAAATATGGAGACACCAAAGACACGACACATTACCGAATTCCGTTGGCACATACAGCTTCCACCCGTCTCGGATTGGGTAAATAAATGTCCCGTTTGGCTTTTAAGGGAATCTCATACCATTCTTGCTGCAAACCAGTTGCAACTTGAGGTAACAATGATGGATGTAAACAGCGATCAATCACGCTTCTCTCCAAAGTAGATCATAAGAACTCAGTAATACTGATAACCAGTCTGGACGTCATGAGCCGTGGAGAAAAGGATCTCATAGTCTTGACACACAGCATCGCCATTGGGGACCAAACATTGTACCTAAGGATATACCTTATCAGTCAAAACATTCGCATATTCCTTGCAGACAATCATGAGGCTCATGTAATACCGCGAAATGGCTGGCCAAATCGGCACCGAATGTCCCACAATTTATCTCTCTTTGGCTGTAAACTCTACCAGATGTTGGAAACAGTGTGAAACCCGATTCATTCAACCAAATGACTTTCTTCCTTGCTCCATGGTCATGGTCCAGATTTTGTGGCTTCAGCATTATGTTCTTCTGTTACGGGCATTTTCTTCACTGACAAGTTGTTCTGGAATTCCTACTCGCCCTGCAGTTGCCAGATTATGGAGATTCCTTCGTGTTTTTTGGTGCAAACGGGGTTCGCGAGTGTAACATTCAGTTATTCGGTGACGTTTGCAGTTGCCTTACTTTTACTTTTCGTCACAGTCCTCTTCAATGACCATTTGTTACGATGACTCAACCCAAAATGTCGTCCGTGTTGTGACAAAGCGGATATGTTTTTTCTGCTTTCGTTCTATGGGATAAAATCTTCAATACAATATCTCTTGAAACACCAAACACTTCGGCCTACTTTCGTTACGGAAACACACACCATACAAGCACAATTTGCACACGTTCGGACTCACTGAGCCCCGAGAAGGACATGCACAATAAACATAGCCTTGTTCTACAGTGACTAACACTTGCAACGTGTTGAGGACACTGCACACGTTTTGCTCGTAATCAAATACAACGGTGCAACCTACAGGCTTTGCTAGCATCTGAATTTATGTTCAAGAATAAATTTCTCTTCGTGTTTCTATATTTTTGTCCCTCACGATCATCAGCGCACGGTATTTTACAGATGAATTTTGTGTGTAGCGCTCATGTTGCAGCTGATATTAGTCACTTTTTTCAGAGGATGGAAAGATTATTTTTACTTTACCATTTGATAGACCGTTATTTGTTTTTGAAATATCTCAGTTTGTAACACATTTAGATATTATAACAAAGTGTTATTTACTGTAAAATGGTGTAAAGAAAGAAGCCGACGTTTCCTGAGGGTTATAGAGATTGAAGTGCTCATGCATTTCTGATCCAGATAGTACGTAAAATTTCGAGATAATAATAATTTAATTAGCAACGTAGGTACTTACTTTTTGGTGTTTCATAGATACGCGATAGTACAATCACTGTTTAATCTTAGATATCACACAACAACAGAAATCGAAAAAAATTACATTACTTACGTAGTATTTCCATTTGAGCTTTACGAAAAACGAAATGAAATGAAGTTCATATGAAACTCAAGGTATTCTAGAGCACATTCTTATGCCAACTATTTGGGTTTTCCTTGTTCTCACTGTTATTCCCCTTGAGTATGAAATGGGAGTCGATGGGAACTCCCGCAGCGGCTACTACACAATGTGATCAAAAGTCTCCGGTCACCCCGGAACCATACGTTTTTCATATTAGGTGCATTGTGCTGCCACCTATAGCCATGTTCTCCATATTAGCGACCTCACTAGTGATTAGACATCGTGAGAGAGCAGAATGGGGCGCTACGCGGAACTCACGGACTTCGAACGTGGTCAGTTGATTCGGTGTCACTTGTGTCATACGTCTGTACGCGAGATTTCTACACTCCTAAACATCCCTAGGTCCACTGTTTCCGATGTAACAGTGAAGTGGAAACATGAAGGGACACGTACAGCTCAAAAGAGTACAGGTCGACCTCGTCTGTTGACTGATAGAGTCCGCCGACAGTTGAAGATGGTCATAATGTGTAATAGGCTGACATCTATCCAGACGATCGCACAGGAATTCCAAACTGCATCAGGATCCACTGAAAGTACTATGACAGTTAGGCGTGAGGTGAGAAAACTTGTATTTGATGAGCGAGCGGCTGTTCATAAGACACAAATCACGACGGTAATTGCCAAACGACGCCTCGCTTGGGGCAAGGAGCACAAACATTGGACTATTGAACTGTGGCAAAACATTGTGTGGAGTGATGAATCACGTACACAATGTGGCGATTCGATGGCAGCGTATGGGTATGAAGAATGCCCGGTGAACGTCATTTGCCAGCGTGTGTAGTGCCAACAGTAAAATTCGATGGCGGTTGTGTTGTGGTGTAGTCGTAGGTTTCATGGAGGGGGCTTGCACCCCTTGTTGTTTTGTGTGGCATATCACAGCACAGGCCTACATTGATGTTTTAAGCACCTTCTTGCTTCCCACTGTTGAAGAGCAATTCGGAGATGGAGATTGCATGTTTCAATCCCTGTAATGGACTGGCCTACACAGAGTTGTGAACTGAATCCTATAGAACACCTTTGGGATGTTTTGGAACTCGAACTCCAAACTGCCTCTTATTTACTGAACAGATTTGGTCCCTATTTGGGATTTGATTGTAAATGGTCTTCTCCTGGGGGCCTCCAAATGCCGAGGTCCTTGTGTTTCAGTTTCCCAGAACCAGAGGTCTTCCATCGGCTAAAGTTTTTTTATCGTACTTAATAAGGTAGTGATCATATAGTACGACTGTGGATGTAGACAATATCTATGTATGAAGACTGTAGCGCTGGAACAGAATTAACTTTCAACGCACAATCCCAGATCCCCATGTTCCACATGGATGACCTAACATAGTGAAGAGCAGAATTACTTTTTTTACAGACTTGTAAACAACTGTAAAATCAAACGAATGATACAAACAAAGGAAATTTGTCACTGGGAGAATAATAAGAACGGAAACTTACCATGTAGGGAAAAAAAAATTCTTGAGATATTTATTTATTTTCTTGTTTCATTTGAAAAACTTTTCTATCTAAATATGTGGAACAAGTCAGTTTACAGTATATGCACACATTATTAGTTTTGACATAAAGTAGCATATTATTTTTCAGTCTTACAAATGCACCTAAACTTAATACTAGGTTCCTTTTATTACCTAGCTAAGTTTTTTAAAATAAAAATTTGTCTATAGAACAGAAGGATTTGTCCAGAAGAAATAATTTTAGTAGTTTATATTTAAAACTTACTGTGCCACCTGTCGGACTTTATGGTATTGGTGAAATGATCAGACATTTTTGTTGATGCATATTGCACTCTTTTCTGAGATGCTGTCAGCTTTAGTGATGAATAATCAAGGTAAATTGCGATAATGCAATTAAAATGCCAACTCCTTGGATGTACCTTTACAACAACTGTGGGTGAGCACCACATATTATTCTGCTCGCTTCTGTGCAATCAATACTTTCTTTCTAAAGGATGTGTTTCCGCAGAAAATTGTTCCATAAGACATTATTGAGTGGAAATGTGCCAAATACGCTAGCAGGTTGTTCCATTTGTTTCCAAGACTAGCAATTACACGAAGAACAAAAATAGCTGAACGTAATTGCTTCAGTGGCTCAGTAATACACTCCTGGAAATGGAAAAAAGAACACATTGACACCGGTGTGTCAGACCCACCATACTTGCTCCGGACACTGCGAGAGGGCTGTACAAGCAATGATCACACGCAAGGCACAGCGGACACACCAGGAATCGCGGTGTTGGCCGTCGAATGGCGCTAGCTGCGCAGCATTTGTGCACCGCCGCCGTCAGTGTCAGCCAGTTTGCCGTGGCATACGGAGCTCCATCGCAGTCTTTAACACTGGTAGCATGCCGCGACAGCGTGGACGTGAACCGTATGTGCAGTTGACGGACTGAGCGAGGGCGTATAGTGGGCATGCGGGAGGCCGGGTGGACGTACCGCCGAATTGCTCAACACGTGGGGCGCGTGGTCTCCACAGTACATCGATGTTGTCGCCAGTGGTCGGCGGAAGGTGCACGTGCCCGTCGACCTGGGACCGGACCCCAGCGACGCACGGATGCGCGCCAAAACCGTAGGATCCTAAGCAGTGCCGTAGGGGACCGCATCGCCACTTCCCAGCAAATTAGAGACACTGTTGCTCCTGGGGTATCGGCGAGGACCATTCGCAACCGTCTCCATGAAGCTGGGCTACGGTCCCGCACACCGTTAGGCCGTATTCCGCTCACGCCCCAACATCGTGCACCCCGCCTCCAGTGGTGTCGCGACAGGCGTGAATGGAGGGACGAATGGAGACGTGTCGTCTTCAGCGATGAGAGTCGCTTCTGCCTTGGTGCCAATGATGGTCGTATGCGTGTTTGGCGCCGTGCAGGTGAGCGCCACAATCAGGACTGCATACGACCGAGGCACACAGGGCCAACACCCGGCATCATGGTGTAGGGAGCGGTCTCCTACACTGGCCGTACACCTCTGGTGATCGTCGAGGGGACACTGAATAGTGCACGGTACATCCAAACCGTCATCGAACCCATCGTTCTACCATTCCTAGACCGGCAAGGGAACTTGCTGTTCCAACAGGACAATGCACGTCCGCATGTATCCCGTGCCACCCAACGTGCTCTAGAAGGTGTAAGTCAACTACTCTGGCCAGCAAGATCTCCGGATCTGTCCCCCATTGAGCATGTTTGGGACTGGATGAAGCGTCGTCTCACGCGGTCTGCACGTCCAGCACGAACGCTGGTCCAACTGAGGCGCCAGGTGGACATGGCATGGCTAGCCGTTCCACAGGACTACATCCAGCATTTCTACGATCGTCTCCATGGGAGAATAGCAGCCTGCATTGCTGCTTAAGGTGGATATACACTGTTTTAGTGCCGACATTGTGCATGCTCTGTTGCCTGTGTCTATGTGCCTGTGGTTCTGTCAGTGTGATCATGTGATGTATCTGACCCCAGGAATGTGTCAATAAAGTTTCCCCTTCCTGGGACAATGAATTCAAGGTGTTCTTATTTCAATTTCCAGGAGTGTATATTTAGTCCGTTTCAAGGTTTCATCAGTACGTGCAACCAAAAATTTGGATCGTTCTGCACTCTTAACTGATTACTGTTCACGTGCTACATCAGATTTTAGTGTGACTATTTGTTGTTCAGAATTCATTTTCAGAGAAACAATTAATAATTCTTTGAAAAACGTCGTCAGTAGTTTCTTCTGTGCTTTCCCTCTGATAGAATTTGTTATAAAGTACTTATTCTGCCCGAAGAACTTCAGGTAGAAGGTCTTAAAGTGTATGAATAACAGGAGTGGACGCAATACTGAAACCTCTGAGATTGCCTTCATTATTTGTCCATCGTCACTAAAATTTTCTTTCCTTTCAGCCATGTTTGAACTGAAAGTTCCCGGCAGATTGAAAGTCTGTTCCGGATCGATACTCGAACTCGGTACCTTTACCTTTCGTGGGAAAGTGCTTACCGAAAGAGTTACTGACGCACGATTCACGGCCCGTCCTCAAAGCTTTACTTCCGCCATTACCTTATCTCCTAGCTTCCTTACTTCACAAAAACTCTAAGAAACGTGCAGGACTAGCACTTCTAGACGAATGGACATTGCGGAGACATGGGTTGCCACAGCCAGGGAGGTGTTCTTGGGAAACTCAGTCGGTGAGCACTTACCCGCAGAGGTCGCGAGTTCGAGTCTGGGTCCGGGACACGATTTTAATCTGCCAGTGAATATCACATCAGCGCACACTCCGTTGCAGAGTGAAATGTTCATTCTGAAATGTTTGAATTATGCAACACACTGTTTCACATTCTGTTTGTTAAGTATGATTTTAACTATTTGTTTGTAAAGCCAACATGACCATAAAAATGAAGATTTTCTAAGAGAGTATCATGACCTACACAATCAAACGCCTTGGTAAGATCACAAAAGTGCCAACTGGCGATATTTTTTATTTTAGCCTAGTAATATTTGGTGAGTGAATGTACACATAGAACTCTTACTTGAGCAGCCCTTCTGGAAGCCAAACTCTAATGTGTTAAGTAAACCATTTCTACTCAAATTTGAATCTACTCTGGGTCGCAGTTCGTAGTATTTGATGGAAAGTCAGCGAGTAACACCGAAGTCTGACGTTCCGCAAGGAAGTGTTATAGGCCCTAATCCATATAAATGATTTAGGATACAATCTGACCAGCCCTCTTAGATTGTTTAAAGGTGATGCTGCCATTTACTGTCTAGTATATCCATGAGACGATCAAAAACAATTGAAACATGATTTTGACGAGCAGTTGACTCTAAATAATGAAAATTATGAGGTCATTCACATGAGTATTAAAAAAGGAACCTCTTAAATTTCTTTTGAACGATAAATCACACAGATCTAACGGCTGTCAGTTCAACTACATATCTAGGAATTAAAATTACGAACAACTTCCGTTGCAATGATCACAAAGATAACGTTGTTGAAAGGCGAACCAAAGAATGAGTTTTATTGGCAGATCACTTAGAAGATGCAACAAATCCACTAAAGAGACTGCCTACACTTCGACTGTTAGTCCTCTGCTAGAGTATTGCTGCATGGTATGGGATCCTTACCAGACAGAGTTCACGGAAGACATTTACAGAATATAAAGAAGAGCATCTCGTTTTGTACTATCACGAAATAGGGGAGAGAATATCAGGGATATGATACGCGAGTTGAGGTGGCAACCATCAAAACAAAAGCGTTTTCGTTGCGGTAAGATCTTTTCACGAAATTTCAGTCTCCAACTTTCTCCTCCAAATGCAAAAATATTTTATTGACGCCATCTTACATATGAAGGAGTTATCTTTGTAATAAAATAAGAGAAATCAGAGCTCACACGGAGAGATGTGAGTGTTTGGTTTTCCCGCGTACTATTCGAGAGCAGAGTCTATGCCAAGCATTTGAGTGTCATTTGCAGAGTAGTCATATAGATGAAGATTTACATTACTTTTTCTAATATTTTGGAAAAAGATGTCAGTAAGGACATTGCAGGATAATTATTTAAGTCTTTCTTGTTTCTTCTTACATAAAAGTTTAAGAATTTGTCTCGAAAATTTGCTACTGTCAGTGATGCATTCCATATATCACAAAGGACATTGCTTCTAAGTTAAGGACTGTTCATCAGATTTGTTTGAAGTTTCATCAACACCGTATGACCTCTTGTTATGAGAACTTTTGTAATTCTGTCACTATGTGGATGTTGTTTCTTTTCGTTGTATAGAAGTTTTCCAAATTGTATTTTAATATATTCTATTATTTCTTCAAGTGAGCCATTGAATTTATTATTGCTGCTACATTAAGGAAGTGATTGTTAAAAATAATTCCAAATTTTGTACTATCTGTGAAAGCACTGTTTCAGTGTGCAGTCTACCGTTGCACAATACCCCACATAGTTTTAACATTATCATCTGCGTTACTAACTTGAGTCATGATGTGCGTATTACTGGACATTTTAATGACTTTCCTTAAAATATTGCAGTATTTTTTGTAGATTTCGTGTAACGAAGGGTCTTGACTTGTTCAGGCGTTTATGGAAATTTCGCTTTTCACTTTAAGCGATGACGGATGTGAAGACGAAAGAGTAGTGATGGAGGCTGGCGAGCTTCTCCAACCCAATAGTGACGTTAGGGGTTTTAAAGTCGTCTGTTTCTGAAGTACAAAACTTGTACGAAACGAAAATACTCACACACAATTGCAGGAATGGGCAGGAATGTGTCGTGAGCTAGTAAACAAACAGATCGCATACGACATCACTCGACCTGTATTCAGCCTGTCTGAAACAGCGTGGAAACAATTGTAAGCACGTGTATTTGGACAATGATCTCAATTATCTCAATGTTGGTTCCACTACATTCCCTGTAAAATAAATGTTAACGCTATCAGAACTTACTTTACAGGTTCAAGGTATCACTACTTGTTAGTCAAGAAAAATTTAAAAGGCTTTATTTCATTATTACGTTTTTTTTTACTCTCAGTATGACTTCATAACATAGCAGTCATAATTATAATACATACAGGTTAGTAAAACATTTATTTGCTGGGTATTTAAGTCTGTTAATATCAATTCATAACTCCAGAATTTTTTAACAGTAAGCTGGTCGTTAACCTATCTGGGGGTCGGTAGAACACAAACAAATTAAATACAATGGGGCCAGAAACATCAATTGAAATAAATGCACAATTAAAATAACGAAGTAATGGGTTGGGGTCGGTAAAGAGCAATTCAATATCTTCAATCAACACGGATTTAGAAAACATCGTTCTTGTGAAATACAACTAGCTGTTGAAAAAGTGGTTGAAATGGCTCTGAGCACTATATGACTTAACTTCTGAGGTCATCAGTCGCCTCGAACGTAGAACTAATTAAACCTAACTAACCTAAGGATATCACACACATGCATGCCCGAGGTGGTCGTTTGGTTCCAGACTATAGCGCCTAGAACCGCACGGCCACTCCGGCCGGCCAACTAGCTGTTTATTCACATAGAATGTTGAGTGCTACTGACCATGGATTACATATTGATACCGTATTTCCAGAAGGCTTCTGATACAGTACATCACAGGCGGCTTGTAATCAAATTCCCTGTTATGGAAAATCGTCTCAGTTACGCGACTGGATTCGTGATTTCCTGTCAGCGAGGTCATAGTTCGTAGTAACTGACGTAAAGCCATCGAGTAAAACAGAAGTGATTTCTGGCGTTCCCCAAGGTAATGTTACAGGTCCTTTGCTTTTCCTTAGCTGTATAAACTATTTAGGAGATAATTTGAGTAGGCGTCTTAGGTTGTTTGCAGATAACGCTGGCGTTTATCGTCTAGTGAAGTCACTAGAAGATCAAAACTGATTGGAGAACGATTTAGAAAAGATATCTGTATGGTGCAAAAATTGTCAGTTCGCCCTAAATAATGACCGGTGTGAGGTATCCTCATGAGTGCTGAAAGTAATCCGTTAGATTTCGGTTACGTGATAAATAAATCAATTCTAAAGGCCGTAAATTCAACTTAATACCTGGGAACTACACTTAAGAACAACTTAAATTGAAAAAAACACATAGAAAATGTGCAGTTTATTGGTAGAACACATCTGCTAAAGAGACACTACACTACGCTTGTCCGTCCTCTTTTGAAGTACAGCTGCGCGGTGTGGGTTCCTTAACATATAGGATTAACGGAGTACATCGAGAAAGTTCAAGGAAGATCAGTCTCAGCACGTTCTGTATTATCGAGAAATAGGGGAGAGAGTGTCGCGGACACAGTACTGGTTTGGGGGTGCACATCATTAAAACAAAGGCGCTTTTCGATGCGACGGGATTCTCTCGCGAAATGTGAATCACGAACTTTCTCCTCCGAATGCGAAAATATTTTGTTCACGCCGACCTACATAGGGAGACACGGTCATGATAATAAAATGAGGGAATTCAGAGCTCACACGGAAAGATATAGAAAGTTCGTTTCTTCCGCGAGGTGCTTGCCAGTGGAATAATAGAGAATCATTGTAAAGGTGGTTCGATGAACCCTCCACAGGGACTTGTGATTTGCAGAGTGTCTATGTAGATGTAGCCCAGATGCGGAATCGGCAGACACCTGCTGTGGACGCCTAGTTACACTACTGGCCATTAAAATTGCTACACCAGGAAGAAATGCAGATGATAAACGGGTATTCATTGGACAAATATATTATACTAGAACTGTCATGTGATTACAATTTGGGTGCATAGATCATGAGAAATCAGTACCCAGAACAACCACCTCTGGCTGTAATAACGGCCTTGATACGCCTGGGCATTGACTCAAACAGAGCTTGAATAGCGTTTACAGGTACAGCTGCCCGTACAGTTTCAACACGATACCACAGTTCATCAAGAATAGTGACTGGCATATTGTGACGAGCCAGTTGCTCGGCCACCATTGACAAGACGTTTTCAATTGGTGAGAGATCTGGAGAATGTGCTGGCCAGGGCAGCAGACGAACATTTTCTGTATCCAGAAAGGCCCGTACAGGACCTGCAACATGCGGTCGTGCATTATCCTGCTGAAATATAGGGTTTCACAGGGATCGAACGAAGGGTAGAGCCACGGGTCGTAACATATCTGAAATGTAACGTCCACTGTTCAAAGTGCCGTCAATGCTAACAAGAGGTGACCGAGACGTGTAACCAATGGCACCCCATACGCCGGGTAATACGCCAGTATGGCGATGACGAATACACGCTTAAATGTGCGATCACCTTGATGTCACCAAACACGGATGCGACCATCATGATGCTGTGAACAGAACCTGGATTCATCCGAAAAAATAACGTTTTACCATTCGTGCAAACCAGGTTCGTTGTTGAGTACACCTGTCTACAATTCAGCGTCACGCGTAACCGCAGCCATAATCTCCGAGCGAATAGTCCATGTTGCTGCAAACGTCGTCGAACTGTTCGCGCAGATGGTTGTTGTCTTGAAAACGCCCCCATCTGTTGACTCAGGGATCGAGATTGGCTGCACGATCTGCTACAGCGATGCGGATAAGATGCCTGTCGTCTCGATTGCTAGTGATACGAGGCCGTTGGGATTGAGCACGGCGTTCCGTATTACCCTCCTGAACCCACCGATTACATTTTCTGCTAACAGTCATTGGATCTCGACCAACACGAACAGCAATGTCGCGATACGATAAACCGCAATCGCGGTAGGCTACAATCCGACCTTTATCAAAGTCGGAAACGTGATGGTACGCATTTCTCCTCCTTACACGAGGCACCACAACAACGTTTCACCAGGCAACAACGGTCAACTGTTGTTTGTGTATGAGAAATCGGTTGGAACGTTTCCTCATGTCAGCACGCTGTAGGTGCCGCCACCGGCGCCAACCTTGTGTGAATGCTCTGAAATGCTAATCGTTTGCATATCACAGCATCTTGTTCCTGTCGGTTAAATTTCGCGACTGTAGCATGTCATCTTCGTGGTGTAGCAATTTTAATGGCCAGTAGTGTCTTTCCTTACGCAAGTGACGAGAGCGCTCCGCTTGGTCGGTTGCAGGTTTGACGACGCGGCCGACATGATGGACGACAGCGTGCCCGGCCCGCTGGGCGAGTCGCTGTCGGACAGCCTGGTGGAGCAGGACGTCATGCTGGAGATGTGACCCCCGCTGCTGCAGGACAGCGGCCACTGGAGCGAGCCGCCCGACACCTTCAGCAGCAGCAGCAGCAGCGCGGGTAGCGCCTGCGTCTGGAAGTGACGTCACAGTGTGTCCGCTGCGAGGGCCTTCCTGGAGGAGGTCGTTCTGACTCGCTGTGAGGTGACTGCGAGTGCGGTGGTCGGAGCAGGCGCTAACCTGGATTTCCTAAGCGTGTCACTGCTGCTGTATAGTGAACCGAACATTGGAATCTACGGTTTTATGAGTCTGGCTCTGACATCTGTGTACATGTACTTTCTTTTACACTAACGTCCGTTATTTCTGAGGCCGAGAAACTAAATTATAGGACTCCTTTTTTTGTCACTGACGAGTATTTTATTTAGGTGCAAAATAAGAGTTGTTTGGAGAAGAGGAATGGGCTGCTTGACCAGTAACGTACTGCCATTTGTAGCTTCCATTAGTACCGAGGTGCAACGGAGCACACTTGGAGCTGGAATTCTTTTGTCTATCTTTACGAGTAATTCAAACGACTAATCCATCGTGAAAGCGACAGCAGGAGCATAACAGCAATAAAGTTTACAATAAACGTAACGAATTACTTCCCATTTCGTTCTGGTTACAATGAACGTGACGAATAATTTTCATTCATTTCGTTTTCGAATTCAAAGCGAAATACAATTGATTACAGATTAGTTTAGATATCAAATGAAGCAATATCGTAATACAGCGCCGATCGGGAACGTAACCTCCATAAGTTAGATATGAGAAAAACATCTTTTTCATAGCTTTCATCCGATGAAAAAAGCAATAATTTTTCGTATAACTACACAACTTGGCTGAATATTACGGAAATATCATCACTAACGCACCTAGCTTTTGGTTTTTCATGTCTCCGACGAGTGCGGCTATGAGTTTTCCTGTTAAACATTATAGTCCTTACGTCTTATGTTTTACACAATCGTGTATTCCTTTCGCTATGTGCCCTTCATAAAGAGTAACTTTCGAACAACAGATGTCATCACAATCGAATTTTCTCCTCGCCACACTAATTCACACGCAATAACGAAAACGATTGGGAACATAGGAAACATTTTTGCCTCTTACTTGAATTTCAGCAAATTCTGAACGGTATGTATATTCGTTAGCGTGGGATACGAGTTTTGTTAGATAGTAAGTGAAAACACATGCTGAGTAACGCCACAGGACAGCTCGACCACGACGTCCCTTCGATGACTGACATTCAAAGTGCAAGCGAAGTGCCTCCTCAGAAGAAAAGTAGTTTAGCGTAAATACGTGACACTAAATTAAACAGTGTTGTGTCACAAATAATTCCATGTAGTTATTGTTCTAACAGTGACATTAGTGTTGTCGGACGGAAGGACCCGAAACGGAAAAAGAGAAGGGAATGTTTTGATAAAGCTTTTAAAGAACAGCTCCGTATACGTATGGTTTTAAGCAAAGTGTATTTAGGTGTCATTTGTAACGATCCATTTCAGACTAACAGCCGTATTTTCTGATAGAATTAACGCTTGTTTTTCATAATAACGTTTGGAAACAATCGTAAGTCTATAGAGACTGATTTCGGATTTGTACTGGATAACATTTATTGCACGGGTATTTGTGGAGGCTGTGCGCACTGCTGTAGCATTTTTGTAATGCTTTTTGTATAAGCTTCTTTGAATCGATTTCAGCGATTACCGTCGTCCTGTTTAACCGGAAACTGTGCGATGACATGTGCTACAAAATGTCCAGATAACTCTATTATAATACACAGTAAAACGTCACTGAGGACAAAGTTGCGTCAATTTTAAATCATCGAAGAATTCGTAGCTTTAACTGGTGTTTGTAATGTTGTGATTCATCAACAGAAAAGTATTTGGGAACTGAGTTTTCTGCGTGAAGCAATTTAATATTCGCGCGTCAAAACTAGCCTTGAATCATTAATGAAACAAATGCTGAAAGTTAGGTTTTTTACGCAGCCTGCGTTTTGTTGCGAGAAGAACTGATGGTGCATCATTTCTCTCCAAGAAATGAAATTTGACGAAATGAAATTCTCCTTTGTTACAACAATAGTTGGCTACAATGAATATGTCATGAAGCCTATTTTTATTTTTTTCAAGTGAATTTTCCTTGCTTCTCACACGAGAAACTAGTAAGAGTGTTGTGGATCCTGCAAGTTAACTGTGCTGTTCTTGTATATATTTGAAATAAATCTTTTTATTAATTAACAATGATTCGACTTTGCCTTACCTCAAATAAGTTCTTCTATAAATGTCTAAAACATATTTTATGCTTCTCGTTATTTTCAGCAATAAATCGATTAGGAAAAATGTTGTATTGGAAGAACGAACTACACTCCTGGAAATTGAAATAAGAACACCGTGAATTCATTGTCCCAGGAAGGGGAAACTTTATTGACACATTCCTGGGGTCAGATACATCACATGATCACACTGACAGAACCACAGGCACATAGACACAGGCAACAGAGCATGCACAATGTCGGCACTAGTACAGTGTATATCCACCTTTCGCAGCAATGCAGGCTGCTACTCTCCCATGGAGACGATCGTAGAGATGCTGGATGTAGTCCTGTGGAACGGCTTGCCATGTCATTTCCACCTGGCGCCTCAGTTGGACCAGCGTTCGTGCTGGACGTGTAGACCGCGTGAGACGACACTTCATCCAGTCCAAACATGCTCAATGGGGGACAGATCCGGAGATCTTGCTGGCCAGGGTAGTTGACTTATACCTTCTAGAGCACGTTGTGTGGCACGGGATACATGCGGACGTGCATTGTCCTGTTGGAACAGCAAGTTCCCTTGCCGGTCTAGGAATGGTAGAACGATGGGTTCGATGACGGTTTGGATGTACCGTGCACTATTCAGTGTCCCCTCGACGATCACCAGAGGTGTACGGCCAGTGTAGGAGACCGCTCCCTACACCATGATGCCGGGTGTTGGCCCTGTGTGCCTCGGTCGTATGCAGTCCTGATTGTGGCGCTCACCTGCACGGCGCCAAACACGCATACGACCATCATTGGCACCAAGGCAGAAGCGACTCTCATCGCTGAAGACGACACGTCTCCATTCGTCCCTCCATTCACGCCTGTCGCGACACCACTGGAGGCGGGGTGCACGATGTTGGGGCGTGAGCGGAATACGGCCTAACGGTGTGCGGGACCGTAGCCCAGCTTCATGGAGACGGTTGCGAATGGTCCTCGCCGATACCCCAGGAGCAACAGTGTCCCTAATTTGCTGGGAAGTGGCGGTGCGGTCCCCTACGGCACTGCGTAGAATCCTACGGTCTTGGCGTGCATCCGTGCGTCGCTGCGGTCCGGTCCCAGGTCGACGGGCACATGCACCTTCCACCGACCACTGGCGACAACATCGATGTACTGTGGAGACCTCACGCCCCACGTGTTGAGCAATTCGGCGGTACGTCCACCCGGCCTCCCGCATGCCCACTATACGCCCTCGCTCAAAGTCCGTCAACTGCACATACGGTTCACGTCCACGCTGTCGCGGCATGCTACCAGTGTTAAAGACTGCGATGGAGCTCCGTATGCCACGGCAAACTGGCTGACACTCACGGCGGCAGTGCACAAATGCTGCGCAGCTAGCGCCATTCGACGCCAACACCGCGGTTCCTGGTGTGTCCGCTGTGCCGTGCGTGTGATCATTGCTTGTACAGCCCTCTCGCAGTGTCCGGAGTAAGTATGGTGGGTCTGACACACCGGTGTCAATGTGTTCTTTTTTCCATTTCCAGGAGTGTATAAAGACGTCTGTCAAACTCCGCTCTGCCATGAGAGACTGCAGCACTGAACCCCCCCCCCCCTCCACCTCCCCCCCTCCCATCTCGAGATGATGTTATCAGATTGTAATTCAACTCAATTAAATCTTGACTTTTTGGTTTTTGATATTAACAATCGCCCAATCTTTTACCTGACTGTCGGTTTTGACACAATCGGATGTAAACAATACAGTTAAATACACATATAGCACTTTCCAGTGACACTGATTAAGCAGAACGCAATTAGAAGGTAATGTGGGTGTACACATATAGCTTGACATGTGCACATAGCTATCCATATACAGATCTCTTACGAACGTACCATTTCCAGAGACACGTAAATAGCGAGTTCCGGACATTCACTTTACTTGTTCGACCCATGCCTGCGGAGCGAAACGTCATACTTCTCCTGGTAAATTCTTCATTTGTGTGGCCATAGTGTCCGTAGTTGCTTTATAATTCTTGAGAGTATTATTGTTCTGTCGTTTCAACTACAAACCAAATCTTTCTCGCGTTTTAAGTAGCTCGCGAAACAGCAGTCTTCATAGACTACAATTGGCAGCATATGCGGTATTGACAGAAAACATGACGTAAACGAAAGTTTCGAAGAGAAGTGTACTCGGGGACTTAGAGGTAAGTGATAAAAAAAGTGCATGAACTATTTACGGAAATGATATTTTAATCATTCATGCTGCGAAATGACAAAATAGAAGGAGAGACTAATGGCTATGGGAACATATTAAAAAAGCACGAGGGTAAGTCAATTATTATCGGCAATTTAGTTATATTTTTGTTTATTATGGTAGTACTGTCGTTTATGTTGATGACACATGCTTTGTTTATTTGTTGTTATATCTTTGCAATTTTCAAGCTGCTAGGTTAGTTTCGTTATCGCTGCCGTGGTGTTAATCATGGGTGCTCCGCTGTCTATTTGCACCAAAAAAGAGCAACGTTCAGTGAACCGTTTTTTGTTTTCGAAAGGTGTATCAGGGGCCGAAATTCATCGAAGACTTTCGGTACAGTACGGGAACAGTGCTTTGTCACTACGGAGTGTCTACGAACGGATTAAATCATTCACAAATGGTCGCACAAGTGTTACGCACGATGAAGGAGCCGGACGAAAGTTTACCGCCACAAATGAACGATTGAGCATTCACGTAAAATGATTCTGCCAGATAGACAATTAACTATTGACGAAGTGGCACATCGTCTGAAAATTAGTCACGATTCTGCCTACGAAATCATCCACAGCAGACTTGCGTTTCATCAAGTTTGTGCAAGATTGGTCAGTAAATAACTCATACAGCTGCTTAAGCAAACGCGCTTCGATATCTACAAAAAACAGTTGGATCGCTATGGTAACGAAGGGGACAACTTCTTAGACAGCATCATCACTGGTGACGAACCATGGATCCTTCATTACGAGCTGGAGAGTAAGCGGCAGAGTATGGAATGGAAACATCCAAATTCGCCGTACAAAAAAAAGTTCAAGACCCAACCGTCCCTAGAAAAACTAACGCTTATGGTTTTTTGCGACGCACAAGGTCCAGTACTGGAACATAATGGGGAAAGGGGCACAACAATAAGCAGTGTACATTACAGTGAGATGCTTACTACCAGGCTAAAGCCTGCAATTCGAAGCAAACGCAGAGGATTGCTGTCAAAAGCTGTTGTGCTGTACGAACACACTCATCGGAAATACGCATTCGTTAATTGAAATCCAATAGTTTCTCGCAAACCAACAACAATTGAAGTTGTGGTAAGATAGTTTTTCTTTTTTTTGAGTTTTATTATTTACAGTTTACCATTAGTGGTGAGGGCTGGTAGCGGTATAATATACCGTTCTTCAGCTTTTTAATACGAAAGTAAGAAATACGTAGGAACTTAATGATCAGAATAAAAACGGTTTTCTTGGAAAACTTGATAAGATCACCATTTTTTGTACACATATTTTATTAATCCTCTGAGCTGAAGAGAGGCTATATATTGCTGCTAGCCCAGCTCTGACAGGCCAGGTAATGATATATCACAGAAGACAGAAAGAAAAAAAATACTCTCAACTCTGCGAGTGAATGTATGACAGGTCTACCTCAGCTAAGGAATACATTTTCTACAGTAATTTTGTGTCAGCTTAGTGATCCTTTGTGGGAGCCATTGAAATAATCTGACAGACGAACTCGGGTAAGACAGCTCGTGTGCAGCTGGCTGTAAAGACTCACACCACAAAAAATTAAGTTTGAAGACTTTCTTTTTCAATGGAGAACTCAAATACTCTCCCACTTGACCACGTAATAAGAAAGTGAGTCAAAATTTCAATTGGGATGCAGAAAAGAACAAAGACAAAAGAGTATAGAAAAGATCCTTTATTTATCAACAACGAAAACAGAAAAAATCATTAGCTCCTCGTGTAACTACAAAAATAGTTTGTCATTTATCCCTCAAATTAAGGAGAGAATTGGAGAATGTGTAACGTGCATTTAGGAGAGGTGCAACGTCGTATAGTAGAGATGAAAAAATGTGGCAGAGCTGCACAGCTGCAGAAAAGAACAAAGACAAAAGAGTATAGAAAAGATCCTTTATTTATCAACAACGAAAACAGAAAAAATCATTAGCTCCAGGTGTAACTACAAAAATAGTTTGTCATTTATCCCTCAAATTAAGGAGAGAATTGGAGAATGTGTAACGTGCATTTAGGAGAGGTGCAACGTCGTATAGTAGAGATGAAAAAATGTGGCAGAGCTGGGGGCAGAGGGGGGGGGGGGGGGTAATATTCCCGGCCACCAATGCTTGTAGCAACACAACAACAACAGAGGAACAACAAGAACACATACGCTAATCTAAACTACACGTGACTCGTCACAGTCAGCTACACGAAACAGTTCCAACTGCAATCCCACAATCCCAGAGATGGAAGACGTTGGTGGTTCCTCAAATGGAAAGACCTGCACAGTACCGTGGGTCCCATGAGCATATAAGTAAAATGAGTCGCAAACAAATTCAGCATTACATGATGGTGAGACGTACATGTTTCCCTTGGACATCTACGCAACCCTTTAATATGTTTATAAAATTGTACTCAAGTCTCCAAAATTTCTGAAGTGCTTGTCATTTCTCAGCTACGGACAATAAGGACGTAAATATTCTGTTAAAAGCACAGGTGGTTGTTCCAAAATGCTAATTGTATGTGGCGGAAGGTGGTTCTTTTGCCGCCTAATATTTCCATCAAGCGATGTGCTTCAGAGAAGCTTATGGGAAGTTATCTTCGACTTGAATAATTTATACTAATGAGATACTCTGGGGTAATTTTGGGGAAGAATAGACATTGGGATGGGTAGATACTGGTGCCCTCATGAAAGTGTAACTGTTTGGCACAGCATCGCTACACAAGCAAACATCGTCATCGACATGAACTCATAAGAACAGTTAACGTGCAATACTATCGGTTAGATCGTAACAAAACACCCCAGAGTTGAACCACTTATTACTTGTTAACCTCTTGTCTGGCTTTCATACACTCAAAAGATGTCTATTGTAAGCAAATTTGGAACAGACGAGGAATGTTTTTTCTCAGAGTAAGGCGCTAAGGTTAAAGCAATAGTTATTCAGATAACCAAAGATTTGATGAGCAGTTTATACAAAAATGCTATGAACGGACAAGTATTTCGCACTGTCAAGAAACTGATTATACAGGGACCTGTCACTTGATTTTTAGTCTATATACCACAGCAAGCAGATCCCTTTCTTCTGTTTATAAACAGAATAAATACAAGTACAGGACGCAGTGTATTACAAGCGGGTAATGCACCACGTCCTGTACTCGTCCACCGCGGTGCCCGGGGTCATAGCACGAAGTTATAACATTAGATTATGAGCGTATAAGAGCTCGAGACCGGTCGTGCTCTAAATAAAAGAAACTTACGATTGTAATGATACTTTCAGCATCTGTTATTACTTATTGGGTCTGTATTTATTATGTAGGTGAGTACACCAATTTCACTACGCTTCAGTTGTCGCCGATTTCTCACGACTCTTTCTTTTTTCTGTTTTTTTACTTTTTTCTTTTTTTTCCTTATGTATCGCACCTTTCCTACAAATTTTGAGTGTATTTGTTGTGTGTACGAATAATGCTACACATATGAAATGAAAAATTACACTGTGATTTATGTGAAGCACTGCAATTTCTGTTTTAAATTTCTTGTGACTATTTTTACAGAAATACTTAACAGCCTCCCTTGTGGTTTGATATCAGCATATACTTCATCAGAATCGAACCCTTAAGGTCAATATGCCTTCTTGGTAAAAAAAAAAAACTTTTTATAGTACATCATATACATACCTGTAGGTAGGCAAACTTTTTCTAAGGGACGATCAGAAGTCTCCGTTCGAAGGCCGTACAGTCCAGCAGTCCATTGAGGCAGAATCGGAATGAGCAATGACACAACCATTCCGCCGATGCACCAGATATAACGCCGTGTCCCGCTTCTTGAAGAAATTCGTAAATACTTGCTGCACATGCGAGGCAGAGCTCACCATCTGCAGCATCGTCGACAGAACCGAATGCGGAACTTTGGAATAGAGCCGAGTGGAGGGTCTGAATCAGAGGCTCAGACGGTTCTGCGACCGTGTAGTCTGCAGATTCCTCGACTTGCGCCATAGGGTGGTGGGGTGTCGGATTCGGCTAAATAGGTCATGTGTCCACTACACACAGGAGGCGGCTACACGGGCAGAAGGGGCTGTGTGGCGTCGACTGGGTGGCTCTTTAGGTTAGACAATCTCGGGAAAGAGCGAAAAGGGCTCCAGTCTCAAAGGGTACAGGGCAAAGAAACGACGAGAATCGACCAAGCAACAGTCGGTATTCTGAAATCGTTACAGGAACGAAAAGCTGGCTAAAGCCGGAGGGAAATTCTGTCCAAATTTTTACAGAGACCCAAACCGTGTTCAGAAAGCATAGATTAAATAAAATAGGTGGTGAGGTGTTTCTGTCTGTTGGTAGTAGTTTATCTTATAGTGAATTTGAAGTAAATAGTTCCTGCGAATTTCTATGGGTAGAGGTTACACTCAACAGCCGTACAAAAATAACAATTGGCTCCTTATACCGACCCCCCACCCACCCGACTCAGATGATATAATAGCTGAACGGTTCAACGAAAACTTGAATCTCGTTACAAATAAGTACCCCACTCATACAGTGAAGACTTCAATCTACCCTAGATTTATTGGCGACAGAAAACATCTTCCGACATTGTACTAAGTGCTTTCTCTGATAACTAATTTGAACTATTAGTTCATGAGCCCACACGAATTGTAAATAGTTGCGAAAACACACTTGATCTTTTAGCCACAAATAATCCTGACATAAAAGAGAGTGTCATGACGGATACAGGGATTAGTGAACACAAAGTCATTTTAGCGAGGTTCAAAACCATATCAACCAAAAGCAGTAAAAATAAATGCAAAATATATCTATTTAAAACAGCAGATAAAAATTCACTTGATGCCTTCCTAAGAGAGAGTCTCCAGTGCCTTCCAAGCTAATTGTGTAAGTGTAGACCAGATATGGTTCAAATTCAAAAATACAGTATTGATAGCAATGGATAGATTCATACAACATAAGTTAATAAGAGACAGGATTGATCCGCCATGGTACACAAAACACGTCTGAACACTGTTGCAGAAGCAATGAAAAAAACATGCCAAATTCAGAAGAACGCAAAATCCCCAAGACTGGCTAATTTTCATGGAAGCTCGAAATTTAGTGCGAACGTCAATGTGAAATTCTTTTAATAGTTTTCACAATGAAACATTGTCTCAAAATATGGTAGAAAACCCTAAGAGATTCTGGTCGTATGTAAAGTATACCAGCGGCAAAAAACAGTCAATACCGTCACTGCGCGATAGCAATGGAAATGTTACCCATGATGGTGCTACTAAAGCGGAGTTACTAAATACAGTTTTCCGCAATTCCTGCACGAAAGAAGATGAAGTAAATATTCCAGATTTCGAAACCAGAACACCGGTTAGCATGAGTGACATAAAAGCAGATATCGTAGATATTGTAAAACAACTCAGATCACTTAAGAAAGACAAGTCTTCCGGTACAGATGGTATACCAATCAGGTTCCTTTCAGAGTATGCAGACGCAATTGCGCCTTTCTTAGCAATCACTTGACGAAAGGTCCGTTCCTAAAGAGTGGAACACGTCACACCAATATTCAAGAAAGGAAATAGGAGTAGCCCATTGAATTACAGACCCATATCACTGACGTCAATTTGCAGTAGGATTTTGGAGCATATACTCTACTCGAAAATTATGAATCACCTTGAAGAAAATGACTTATTGATACATAACCAACACGGATTCAGAAAATATCGTTCTTGTGCAGCACAGTTAGCTATTTATTCCCATGAAGTAATAAATGCTGTCGACAAGGGATCTCAGATCGATTCCATATTGCTAGATTTCCAGAAGGCTTTTGATACCGTTTCCCACAATTGACTATTAATCATATTGCGTGCATAAGGAGTACCGTTTCAGTTGTGTGACTGGATGTGTGATTTCCTCTCAGAGAGGTCGCAGTTCGTAGTGATAGACGGTAAATTATCGAGTACAACAGAAGTGATATCTGGCGTTCCGCAAGGTAGTGTCATAGGCCCTCTGCTGTTCCTGATTTGCTTAAATTATCTAGATGATAATCTGAGGAGCCCCCTTACATTGTTTGCAGATGATGCTGTAATTTACCGTTCAGTAAAATCATCAGACGATCAATTCCAATTACAAAATGATCTAGAGAGAATTTCTGTATGGTGCGAAATGTGGCAATTGGCACTAAACAAAGATAAGTGCGAGGTCATCCACTTGGGTACTAAAAGAAATCCGATGAATTTTGGGTATACGATAAATCGCACAGATCTAAGGGCAGTCAATTTGACTAAATACCTAGGAATTACAATTACTAGCAACTGAAATTGGAAAGACCGCATAGATAATAATTGAGGAGAAGTCGAAACAAAGACTGCGCTTTGTAGGCATAACAATTAGAAGATGCGACAAACCCACTAAAGACAAAACCTACATTATGCTTGTACGTCCTCTGCTGGAATATTGCGGCGCGGTGTGGAATTCTTACGTGGTAGGATTGACGGAGGACATTGAAAAAGTGCAAAGAAGGGCAGCTCGTTTCGTGTTATCGCGCAATAGGGGTGAGAGTGTCACTGATGTGATACGCGAATTGGGGTGGCAGTCACTGAAACAAAGGCGGTTTTCTTTGCGGCGAGATCTATTTACGAAATTTCAGTCTCCAACTTTCTCTTCCGAATGCGAAAATATTTTCTTGACACCCACCTACGTAGGGAGTAATGATCATCATAATAAAATAAGAGAAATCAGAGCTGGAACGGAATTATATAGAGAAGTATTATGAAAATGGTTCGATTAGCCCTCTGCCTGTTACTTTAGTGTGAATTGCAGAGTAACCATGTAGATGTAGATGTAGACATACTTGTCTTACAGGAGACGCCGACCTTTCAAGTTCTTTCTTAGGGGAAGAATCCAAAAGCGTGATAACAGCACCGAGAGAGATCGATACTATGGGCAGGCCTTCGAGTGTCTCCCACTAGAGATGGTGTAACTTTGGGGTTACGACATTTGCGATACGGGGACGTGGGTTATCAGGAAGCAGAAGCAACCTTTGTGGCATAAGTCTAATCGGTGGTTTTCGACAGACATGCTTCATAATCTGATGTATGTCTACCAGTGTTCGTCCTTCGGCAGCCAAGAAAAGAATAGCAGCATCGACGTCACGCTACGCTGCACAAACGCTGCAGCATCGCTCTCAAACAAAATTTTTTGATCGCCTCTTTTGATCCGAATTCTAGCTACGCATAAAAAGTGGAGATCTGTTTATAATTATGTTGAGAGATATTGTAAAAAAGATTGTGTTGGAGAAAATGGTTTATGGTTATACTTTCTTTGACACACTGCGTTTGGTTTCAAAGATTGTGTTGGAGAAAATGGTTTATGGTTATACTTTCTTTGACACACTGCGTTTGGTTTCTTTTAAAGTTTCCTCCTTCGTGTGGAAACAAAGATTACAGCACATAAAATTACAGGCCAATGAAGCATTTTCTGGAGAGCCTGCAAAGCGGAAATATCAAGGTGTCCAAATGCTTGTCATAATCAACACTCAGTGTGACCATATTGAAACTGGTCCGGTAAGATTTAGTGACAAAGTAATCTAAACAGCAACGACATCACTAGGAAACTATCGCTATGGAGCTCGAACACAAGGAAAACATTGCCCAAGGGAAACATAACATGCAGTAAAGCCCAATAAAAGTGTAAGGCCGATTGGCTTGAAAATTTTCCTGTAAAGCTCCCCATTCGGATCTCCTGGAGGGGGCTACCAAGGAGGAGATGACCGTGAGGAAAAGATGGAATAGCCAACAACAGGATAACATTCCACGAGTCGGTGCTTGGAATATCAGGTATTTGATTGTAGTCGCAAAGCTAGAAAATCTGAAAAGGGAATTTCAAAGATACAGTGAGGTAAGTGAAGTGAAATGAAAAGAGGATAAGGATTTCTGGTCAGACGAGTATACGTTAATATCAGCAGGAGCTATAACGTATGTTAGGTAGCGGGGCTAGGATTCATAATGAATGGGAAAGTAGGGTGCAGTGACACGGCTGTTCTCATCGGATTCGGTATCAAACCAACAACGATATTTCACGTGTACATGTCAATGTCGCAATTGGAAGATATAAAAAGATTAAGAAACTATATGAGGATGAGTTCAATATGTAAACAAAGATGACAATCTAATAATCAGGGCGGACTGGAACGCGGTTATAGAGGAAGGAACAGAAGAAAGAATTACAGTAAAATATGGGTTTGGCTGTACGAATGAGAGAGGAGAAAGACAAACTGACTTCTATAATAAATTTCAAATGGTAATAGCGAATCCTTTCTTAAAGTATCACAAGAGGAAGAGGTATAGTTGGGAAGGACCTGGAGACACTAGAAGACTCCGGCTTGATTACAGCATGTCATAGATTACAAAATCAGATATTGGACTGTAACGCGTACCCAGGAACAGTTGTGACCTCCCCTCTCCTTCTTTCTCTTTCTTGATCCGTCGTCGTCATTTTCTTCTTTTCTTCTCGACTGTCCAAATGCTCCTACTTTTTCCTACGTCGTACCCCGGCTATATCTCAGGGTTTTCGACAAGAGGGAGGGAGAAGGGGGCCCATATGTGGTTGTTCACGATGACGTAGTACTGTGTGTGAGTGTCACCCTTATCTCCGTTTTGGGAAGATTGATGACTAAAGCTGAAACATTTCTCTAAAAGGATAAGTGCTCTCTTTTTCAAAAGGTGAAAATTGTAGTGTAGACTATAATGATTATCGATCAACTAAATTGAAGGATCACGATACAGTTTATAAAGTTCCAACTTCGAATGAAGTTTATTGATCCCAAGGAGCTGAAAAAAACTCATGCGTTTCAAATGTCATTCACAACGAGAGTAGTTAGTTTTCTGGTGTGCGTGTAGTGGTCACCAATGATTGAAATGATCGTTCTGGTAATTCCATTACAATCAGTTTATTGGTTGCTAACCAACGTATCAATCACTCGACTATTCCGTGATTAATATATGTCGAATTCAAACAGTAAATATATGTTGTATTCAAGCAGTAAATCAAACCACATTTACATTTTCTGTAAGCAACAAGAACGATAACAATAACCACCAATAATTCTTTAATAATTATTACCAAGTTAATGTCCAGAAATTACGGGGAGTATCATCTAATCGTTCACCCAACTATAACGCGTGGTAGCCTACCGCGTATCTCAAACTTCGTGCCGTTATTTCAAAGTCCGCGCACGATCTGTTAATAACAAAATTTGGCCTTGGCTCTCTAGAAGGTTTTCCGAACCAACTCCGAATTATGGATTATCAGTTTTAGATCAATTCTTTAAAATTAAAGAGGACCCGCGCTCGATTACAGCTTGTCCGCGCACTTAAGCAACTCAAAGGTTATTATCTTTTTTAAAGAAAAACAAATCACGCATAAGGCAGCATTGTGATCTATTATATATAAAAAAAGCACTCATTGCTTGTTGATTCTTATACAGTATCAACCGCTCAGCAAAGTTTGCACTACAAAAAAATCTCGACTTGAGATGACGTCAGGCGTTACTACCTGTTTTCACTCTCCTTCTCTCACGTGGCACAAAGTATAACTGACTTTAATCGACATCCCGATAAGATTATTGTTTAAAGATCTCGTGGTCTACTCAGACGATTACCCATGTAATGCTACACAGTCAAGGTGAAGTGACCACTGGAAAGATATTGAAAAAGAAATAATCACCGAATCAACTGATCTATCATATAGGAAAGTCAAAACAATCTTCGGTGAAATTAAAAGCAAGGGCGGAAACATTAAGGATGCAATGGGAAAATCTGTTGTTCAACGCAGAGGAGAGAGAGCGGATGGATGGAAATAACACACTGAAGGTCGTTATTAGGGGGAAGGTGTGTGATGAAGTGATGGAAGATGAAAGAGGAGTCGACAGGGAAGAGGCAAGGCCTCCAATACTAGAACCAGAATTTAACAGAGCTTTGGACGTCTTAACATCAAATAAGGCAGAAGGGGCAGGTAACATTCCATCGGAATTTCTAAAATCATTGAGGGAGGCGGCAAGAAAACGATTCTTCACGTCGATGTGTACAATGTATGAGACATGGCTGGCTCTGAGCACTATGGGACTTAACAGCTATGGTCATCAGTCCCCTAGAACTTAGAACTACTCATACCTAACTAACCTAAGGACATCACACAACACCCAATCATCACGAGGCAGAGAAAATCCCTGTCCCCGCCGGGAATCGAACCCGGGAACCCGGGCGTCGGAAGCGAGAAGGCTACCGCACGACCAATGTATGAGACATGCATTACGACATCAGACTAGGCAAAATAGCTTCCTCGCAATTCCCAAGATAGCAAGCGCCGATAAGTGCAAGAATTATCGCACAATCAGCTTAGCAGCTCAGGCATTGAATCTGCTGACAAGAATAATGTACAGTGTAATGATAAAAAAAAGTTAGATGACTATCAGTTTAGCTTTAGGGAAGCCACCATGGAGGCAGTTCTGACGTTGCGGTGGATAATGGAAGCATGACAGAAAAAAAAGAAAAATTCTAGAAACGTCCATAGGATTTGTCGACCTGGAAAAGCGTTCGACAAAGTAAAGTTGTGCAAGGTGTTCGAAATTTTGGGAAAATACATACAGAAATACGAGTAATATACATACACTCCTGGAAATTGAAATAAGAACACCGTGATTTCATTGTCCCAGGAAGGGGAAACTTTATTGACACATTCCTGGGGTCAGATACATCACATGATCACACTGACAGAACCACAGGCACATAGACACAGGCAACAGAGCATGCACAATGTCGGCACTAGTACAGTGTATATCCACCTTTCGCAACAATGCAGGCTGCTATTCTCCCATGGAGACGATCGTAGAGATGCTGGATGTAGTCCTGTGGAACGGCTTGCCATGCCATTTCCACCTGGAGCTTCAGTTGGTCCAGCGTTCGTGCTGGACGTGCAGACCGCGTGAGACGACGCTTCATCCAGTCCCAAACATGCTCAATGGGGAACAGATCCGGAGATCTTGCTGGCCAGGGTAGTTGACTTACACCTTCTAGAGCACGTTGGGTGGCACGGGATATATGCGGACGTGCATTGTCCTGTTGGAACAGCAAGTTCCCTTGCCGGTCTAGGAATGGTAGAACGATGGGTTCGATGACGGTTTGGATGTACCGTGCACTATTCAGTGTCCCCTCGACGATCACCAGAGGTGTACGGCCAGTGTAGGAGATCGCTCCCCACACCATGATGCCGGGTGTTGGCCCTGTGTGCCTCGGTCGTATGCAGTCCTGATTGTGGTGCTCACCTGCATGGCGCCAAACGCGCATACGACCATCATTGGCACCAAGGCAGAAGCGACTCTCATCGCTGAAGACGACACGTCTCCATTCGTCCCTCCATTCACGCCTGTCGCGACACCACTGGAGGCGGGCTGCACGATGTTCGGGCGTGAGCGGAAGACGGCCTAACGGTGTGTGGGACCGTAGCCCAGCTTCATGGAGACGGTTGCGAATGGTCCTCGCCGATACCCCAGGAGCAACAGTGTCCCTAATTTACTGGGAAGTGGCGGTGCGGTCCCCTACGGTACTGCGTAGGATCCTACGGTCTTGGCGTGCATCCGTGCGTCGCTGCGGTCCGGTCCCAGGTCGACGGGCACGTGCACCTTCCGCCGACCACTGGCGACAACATCGATGTACTGTGGAGACCTCACGCCCCACGTGTTGAGCAATTCGTCGGTACGTCCACCCGGCCTCCCACATGCCCACTATACGCCCTCGCTAAAAGTCCGTCAACTGCACATACGGTTCACGTCCATGCTGTCGCGGCATGCTACCAGTGTTAAAGACTGCGATGGAGCTCCGTATGCCACGGCAAACTGGCTGACACTGACGGCGGCGGTGCACAAATGCTGCGCAGCTAGCGCCATTCGACGACCAACACCGCGGTTCCTGGTGTGTCCGCTGTGCCGTGCGTGTGATCATTGCTTGTACAGCCCTCTCGCAGTGTCCGGAGCAAGTATGGTGGGTCTGATACACCGGTGTCAATGTGTTCTTTTTTCCATTTCCAGGAGTGTATGTACAAAAACAAAGAGTGAACTATATGCGTACCGAGCGAGGTGGCGCAGTGGTTAGACACTGGACTCGCATTCGTGATTACGACGGTTCAATCCCGCTTCGGCCATCCTGTTTTTGGTTTTGCGTGATTTCCCTAAATCGCTCCAGGCAAATACCGAGATGGTTCCTTTCAAAGGGCACGGCCGACTTCCTTCCCCGTCCTTTCCTAATCCGATGAGACCGATGACCGCGCTGTCTGGTCTCCTTCCCCCAAAACAACCCAACCCAACAATATGCGTGGGAGACTAAGAACGAAGTTCGCGGATAACTCACAAGTGTCAGTGGGAAACGAAACACAGAATTAAGTACACGCGGTCACAGTCATATATTTTATTGAAATTTCGAAGTGTTTTGAAAGCTCTGGGAGACACGAGATAAGCAAGGGCAGCCTAACATTGCCCTTCATTTATATAATTACGTGGTGGACAGCACAGTCTCAATGAATAATATTTGTTTGCTTATTATGATTGTCATTATAGATCGTAAATGTAGTGGTTTTGAAACAAGTTGCCTGTGTTTTTAATTTCAAATTTCTATTAATTGTATATTTAGGGATATTTTTCTGCCAGCGAGAAAAACATTCAGTTTGTCACTTTCAGTAACGAGAGACCACCCATGGCAATGCTAGAATACGTTATGCAGTTCCAGACAAAGCGGATGGTATTTAGCAGAAGTACCTTTCTGTGTGGTCACAATCTCCAGGGATTTCAAAACATTATCAGGACAAATGATAAACAATCAGCAGAACGAAGGTGGAGACGGATATCTTACTTCGTTTCCTTTTTTTCCTAAACGCATGAGAATAATTTTGATGATCCATAACTTCTTAAATTTCCTTTACTTTACGTCTATGGTCACAAACTTTTTGTCAATAGATTACCGGTTTCGGTCTGTAATGACCATCTTCAGATCTGTTTTATAAAAACAGTGTCCTAATATACTGCAGGAATAGTGGCATCGTCAAGTTTTAAAAGCAAATATATATAAATAACAGCATATGCAAGAGTCATCTTGTCTGACTTGCCTTTCAGTTTTAAATTTCCCTCTATCCAAATGATGTGGAGTTGACGTTCTTCATTCATTGATACAGGATGAACTGATATATTCCTATGTGGTTTGTTAAGTTTTCATTTGGATTACCTACACAGAGTATAACGAAATTTGCAACCACGACTTGCACAATTTATTTCAGCAGTACTAAAAATACCGTATTTTGCATATTAACAAACCTGTCGTATGATTTTCATACTGCTTTATCTCCTTCTTATTTACATATTAATCGAAATGACTCTGCATTCGTCACATATGCGATATTATGTAAAGATAATGAGCATGGATTATTACGTCTGCATATTTTACGAATCTGTAACGATGCATTATAGGACCACGAAAAATAGATTAGCCGTTTCGTTCAGGAGAAATAAATTGCTTTCATTTGATATTATGACTGCCTGTATGTAATGTATCACATAATGAATGAAATCAAAGTCGAAGTAGATCAAGACTATTATCAAATGAACTTTGTAACTGCTGTGTTTTCATTTGTTAATGTAATGCTTTATATTTTTTCTGGCAAAATACTAGTTTATTAATATTCACAACAATGATAAACTGCTTTTTAGAACTGCTCTTAAATAGACCACTAGGGTACATTACACTAATTTTTACGAATTACTAAAAATTATATAGAGGCGATTGGAAGAAGAGTTGTTGAAATATGTTGTACGTGTAATTTATGTATTTGTTTGTTGCTATATCATTTATACCCTTTTCCTCTAAATTCCTCGAAAGCTTTAGTACCACTATTATTTAGAAGGCTCATTAAACGCCAGAATCACACGTGGAGGATAAATTCTTTCACTGTTTGTAATTTACATGGATTTAAAAAGAGAAGATATCGTTTAATAAAACCTATAAACTGAGGGACATATTCCTGAGTGGAAATGGAGGAAAAACTCCTATGAACACATGTCCGGAAATACATCGTTGTCACGGTAGGTGGCGCTGACGAATGAAAGTTCTTCTGACCACGTCCCATGTGTTCCTTGTGTGTTAAAGGCTGTGCGCTTGACGCAGCGTGCTGTAATCAGCAGAACGGTCCGGTGGTCATGTCTGGAACAAGCCGAGATGGTGTCTGTGTACGGCCAGGCACTTGGAAACGGTCGAGAGGCAGCACAGTTGTACCAAAACAGGTGCCCTCACAGACACCAACCACATCACACAACATTTTAAGCCCTTTTGGGGAGTTTGTGTAATCGTAGGTCCTTATAGAGAGAAGAAGGTGCAGGGAGGCGACGAACTGTGCGCTCACCAGATTTAGTGGAGCGGGTTCTACAGTGCACGTGGTCCGTCAGCATGGTGTAAGCCAAAGTACGATTATACACTCCTGGAAATTGAAATAAGAACACCGTGAATTCATTGTCACAGAAAGGGGAAACTTTATTGACACATTCCTGGGGTCAGACACATCACATGATCACACTGACAGAACCACAGGCACATAGACACAGGCAACAGAGCATGCACAATGTCGGCACTAGTACAGTGTATATTCACCTTTCGCAGCAATGCAGGCTGCTATTCTCCCATGGAGACGATCGTAGAGATGCTGGATGTAGTCCTGTGGAACGGCTTGCCATGCCATTTCCACCTGGCGCCTCAGTTGGACCAGCGTTCGTGCTGGACGTGCAGACCGCGTGAGACGACGCTTCACCCAGTCCCAAACATGTTCAATGGGGGACAGATCCGGAGATCTTGCTGGCCAGGGTAGTTGACTTACACCTTCTAGAGTACGTTGGGTGGCACGGGAAGTGCCACATGAGTGGAAGATGGCCTAACGGTGTGCGGGACCGTAGCCCAGCTTCATGGAGACGGTTGCGAATGGTCCTCGCCGATACCCCAGGAGCAACAGTGTCCCTAATTTGCTGGGAAGTGGCGGTGCGGTCCCCTACGGCACTGCGTAGGATCCTACGGTCTTGGCGTGCATCCGTGCGTCGCTGCGGTCCGGTCCCATGTCGACGGGCACGTGCACCTTCCGCCGACCACTGGCGACAACATCGATGTACTGTGGAGACCTCACGCCCCACGTGTTGAGCAATTCGGCGGTACGTCCACCCGGCCTCCCGAATGCCCACTATACGCCCTCGCTCAAAGTCCCGTCAACTGCACATACGGTTCACGTCCACGCTGTCGCGGCATGATACCAGTGTTAAAGACTGCGATGGAGCTCCGTATGCCACGGCAAACTGGCTGACACTGACGGCGGCGGTGCACAAATGCTGCGCAGCTAGCGCCATTCGACGGCCAACACCGCGGTTCCTGGTGTGTCCGCTCTGCCGTGCGTGTGATCATTGCTTGTACAGCCCTCTCGCAGTGTCCGAAGCAAGTATGGTGGGTCTGACACACCGGTGTCAATGTGTTCTTTTTTCCATTTCCAGGAGTGTATGTATCCTGCAACATAACGCGTGCATTGCATCCAATCGAGGCCACGTTGAACATCTGCTGTGACGTGGAAGAGATGCAGCTCTGCTCTGTATTCCGGAACGGTTGTTGTCGTTTCACGCACACAATCCGTTTCTGGATACATGTTCGTAAGACGTTTTTTCTCCATTTTCAGTCAGCAATCCGTCCCTGCAGTTTGGCGGTTTTATTAATGTTCACCCTATGAATAGCGTTTCGAAAATTTTCATTTGGCTTCAATTTGTTAATTAATTTCAATAATTTTCTGGCGCTAATTAATGAATTGTTGCCAGTATTATCAAACTTTATTGGCATTTAAATCACCATTATTAAAGACTGCAGCCAACAGATGACAAATTTACAACATTATCCGACTGCACCCAAGAAGAGGATCGTCGCAGATGACGTATTTTGCTTAACGCTAGTGTATGTACAGGGGGAATACTGAGCGTTGTGAATTTTTATCAACACCAATTTACAGAAAATTGTAATATCGTAGGAGATGGTATTTTTACGAGAATAATTTTTGATTGTGGCTGGTGTCAACTATCTGTTGATTAATTCACTTTAACTGTGGAAGTTTAGGGTTTGGATACAGCTGGGTTTGGGCTTGGAGGTTGCACGAGCATGGGTTTACTTTGAAATAATCTATAATTAAGTACCACGTATTAGACCTACAACAGAACGGACAAATGACATCAGTAAGATATCATACACAATTTAACATTAAAATAAACTACGCTCTGCCCAAGATTAATTCTTGCTTAAGATGGGCATATAAAATAATGTTTTATTGAGAATAATAATAATAATAACACAAAATAATTTAACCTAAGTAGATTCACATATTCCTAAACAAAACTCATACTCAGCCTACGAGACAAATTATTCTACATCTACATCTACATATATACTCCGCTAGCCACCAAGCGGTGTGTGGCGAACGACATAATTCGCGTCAAAGTCATATTTCCCCGCCTCTGCTCCACTCGCGGATCGCGCGAGGGAAAAACGACTGTCTGAACGTCTCAGTACGAGCACTTATTCCCTTATCCTTGAATGATGATCATTACGCGATTTGAAAGTTGGAGGTAATAATATATGCTTTACAAATTCGGTGAAGATTGGATTTCGAAATTTAGTGAGTAGCCCCTTCTGTTTAGTGCGTCGTCTATCTGCAAGTGTGTCCCACTTAAAACTTTCTATGATATTTGTGAGCTCTCGCGATGGCTAAATATACCAGTCATGACTCTTGCCGCCCTTCTTTGGACCTTCTCAATCTCTTGAATCAGACCCAACTGCTAAGGGTCCCATACAGACGAAGGCTGGACGAACAAACGTATTGTAAGCTATTTCCTTTGTTGAAGGACTGCATCGCTTGAAGGATTCTACCAGTAAACCGCAATCTAGAGTTCGCCTTACCAGTTATTTGTGTAATCTGATCATTCCATTTGATATCATTTCGAATAGTGTCCCAGATACTTGACTGATGTTACCGCTTCCAAAAACTGATCATTTATTTTGTTACTTGTACATGAATGGGGATTTTCGCCTTGTTATACGCAGTAGGTTACACTTATTAATATTGAGAGATAACTGCCACGCATTTATTTTCTGCAAATCCCCATTGATTTGTTCACAACTTTCGTGTGATACTACTTTCCTGTAGACTACAGCATCATCGGCAAACAGTCTCAGGCCGCTGTCAAATACCATCAACCAGATCGTTTATGTAACTCGTAAAAAGCAGAGGACCTATTACGCTGCCCTGGGGCACACCTGAAGTTACGCTTGTTTCTGTCGAAGTCACCCCGTTAAGGACGACATACTGCTCCCTGTCTGTTAGAAAACTGTTTATCCAACCGCATATGTCATTGGATAGACTGTAAGCGCGCACTTTTTGTAGCAAGCGACATTACGGAACTGAGTCGAATGCCTTTCGAAAGTCGAAATATATGGCATCAACTCGGGAGCCAGTATCTGGAGCCTGTTGGATATCACGTACAAAGAGGGCCAGCTGTGTCTCGCATGACCGCTGTTTCCTAAAACCGTGCTGGTTTCTGCATATGAGCTTCTCAGAGTCTAGAAAGGTCATTATGTCTGAACACAAAATATGTTCCATGATTCTACAACAAATCTATGTCAGTGAAATTGGCCGGTAATTATGGGCGTCCGATTTTCTGCCCTTTTTATGGATTGCTATGACCTGGGCCTTCTTCCAGTCCCGTGGAACTTTCCGCCGTTCCAATGATCTCTGATGGATGACGGATAAGAATGGTGCTATATTTGTAGCATAGTCAACGTAAAATCTTACAGGGATACCGTCTCCGCCAGATGCCTTTCTGGCGTCTAAGGATCTTAACTGTTTCACAATCGCAGATACACTGAACACTATGTCAGCCATCCTTTCGTTTGTTCAGTTACTGAAAGGGGGAATGGTGCTGCAGTCCTCTATCGTAAATGAGTTTTTGAAAGCAAGGTTTAGAATTTCGGCCTTCTGTTTATCATCATCAGTTACACCAATCAAGAGACAGATACCACAATATCGGCCCATGGTAGTTCTATAAGCGTGCAAGAAGGAAATGAAAAACCTGCCACTGACAAGAGCTCCGCCAAACCCACAACAACATCCACCGACTACCCAAGTAATCCAAGTAATTCTGTGCACCATGTCACTACACAGAGCTACCCGCTAAATTGAAAAGGTAGCAAAACAAAAAAATGTTGCTAAATATAATGATTAAATCACAACCATGCCCCTCGATACAGAAATACCATTGTACAACTTGTAACGGCTTCACCGTTTTTGAACACACCACTACAGGTAACACCAGTCTTCAGCAGTCCGGCATCCGTCACACTACAATTGAGTCGGACAAAACCTATTCATCACCCACCAGTACTTGCTGATCTTCGCAATTCTTCAGTAACTAAACTGTCCGAAATTCCTCGTATGTGGCAGCGGGCTGCCATCTACTGACCGGCACATGCAGGGTCATCCCGCCGATAGAGGCAACCTCGGCCGTCACGACACTGCCCGTCCTCCAGCAACACAGCATAGAATAGTCAGCGCCTTTCGCAGCAGCCACAGCATGGCCTTCAGACGATGTCAGTTCCCTCTTCACAGAGCAGACTCCTTTCGCTGTGTTGGGACACTTACTATGGTGCTATCAGGTTTTCTTTTCGCGGTAGACAATGCATTGATCCACTCAGAACCATAATCAACAAAAAATGAAATTTATAAATTTCGATTTAGATGCCTTTCCGCAGTAATCGAATCATTTGAAGCAAGCACTTTTACCTACCAGGCACTTCCCGTATGATGAGTGGTCAACTCAAAGCGCCATATCGTGGATGAAATATCGCTTTCGTGAAAAAATGCTCTCGAACCAGCGTTCCCAATAACACGTCTTAGGTGCGGTGACTTTCAGGAAAAGAAGAGTCGTAAATACGGTCTTTATCATAGGACTGAAGGAGCGTTAAGAAATGAAAGTGTACAACTGAATACCATCTGCAATAGTGTAGCAGAAACAATGTTAATCACCGTAGAAACACTGTTAATACTTGTAAACGTAATAAGAAGAAAATATTAATAAATCGATATTGTGTAATTTCTTCTTTCTCAAAGTAGTAACTAGCAGAGACATGTCGCTTCAAGCACAACTGAAAAGATAAAAGAACACAAAACTTTTCATTTTGACTACTTTTTACTTCGTTCAGAATACTTATGAGTTATTTATCCTAACAAGGCACGGACCATCTATGCACACCAGGAAGTTATTCAGCTAATCAGATACGTTGTCACCCCAGTAAAGTGAAAACCGATACTCTCCGCATAGACTGATTGATGAGCACAGAAAATCTTTTAGGAACGAAGGTGAGTGTAATTTATTCAACTAAAAAGTAGCAAGGGGGTGAGGCAGTAACGATCTTATTTTCTCCTTTTGCCTTCATTTCGGCTGAATACATTAAAAGAATGAAACTATGCACATGACTGAAGTCATAAAGCTACAATTAGCTCATGTAAATCCTAAGAAAAATGGAAGACAGCGAGTTTTTCTGATAAGTTGCAACTCAGAAACAAACAAGA
Source organism: Schistocerca gregaria (assembly GCF_023897955.1). Classification (NCBI taxonomy): domain Eukaryota; kingdom Metazoa; phylum Arthropoda; class Insecta; order Orthoptera; family Acrididae; genus Schistocerca; species Schistocerca gregaria. Next base: position 994,305,320 of record NC_064920.1, read on the forward strand.
AAGTAACTACTAATGTGAAATATTTATCATTGACTGTACGAGAATGCTGGCCGGTGTGGCGCTTCAGTCTGGAACCGCGAAGCCGCTACGGTCGCAGGTTCGAATCCTTCCCCGGGCATGGATGTGTGTGATGTCCTTAGTTTGTTAGGTTTAAGTAGTTCTAAGTTCTAGAGAACTGATGACATCAGATGTTAAGTCCCATAGTGCTCACAGCCATTTGTACGAGAATTCGCAAGAGTCAGAGGTTACCATAGCATGAAGGTGAGCCATTTTAAAAGAAATACATATTCATTAATTGACAGCGAAATATGGACGAGAGTGGGAGAACGACCCAGTAGGTAAGAAAGAGTCGTCATTGGAAGGAAAGCAACGTATACAAACGTTTGTGAAAAGTGAAACTCCAGGAAGAACAAATGTGAGTCAAATGAACTATATACTACAATTATATATATTACAATAAGTATTAAAAATAAGCTGTCGAACTACACTTTCCTGAATTGATTTACATCTGTCCCTTTCATGGGTGAGAACATTCAAACTGGAAATTGTCGGAACTGTGTTCGTAATTACGCCTATCCATTTTACTAATTGTAGCTTTTCTGAATATAAATAAATAATAGGATGAATATGGTGAACTATATCTGCACTGGACTGAACTGACCTATTTTAGGCTAGGTGCCAATAGAGACGCCTTTGGCGCGTGTGGCGCGGCGCAGCGCAGCGCGCGTTTTTGTAACTTCACAGGTTCAAATGGGACCACGCAAATTGTGACGCAACGCGACTGGGACGCGACACGCGCCTGCGCCAGGTCGCGCGGCGTTGTGGTTGAGGCACAGTTTCTCGCGCCGCGTGTTACATGAGCGCTGCCGGAGGGGTGAGGTGGGGAGAGGGAAGGAAGTCCAGCCGTATGCTCACTTCTGCATGACGCATATGGTCAGTGCATGTATTGCCCGTGCGAAAAATCAGCATTAAGGTATACTGAGTTTTATTGTCACTGAGTAGTGTTTCGTTTTTCGTCGTTTAAGCGCTCCATTTATTTTCGTTAATTTTAATAATTTTCAGTTACATGTATCAGTACACTTTTTGTTTTGTTTATTCTTTTGTCAAGAACAATGCACAGTTCAGTAGCTGCCTCCACAATGTTTTCAGATCCTAAGAAGGGACAGAGGATTCATCGTGAGGGTAGTGCATAAGGAATATTATCAAGTCATGTGATCTAGAAGCAAGGCAGGAAAGTGAAACGAGGTTATGTACTTGCTGCCTGTTATGCTGGAGTATCTTTACAATCTGTTACAAAAAGTCGAAAAGCCGTAATTTTCACAAGTATGGCCCCTTTGTGCTCCTGGTAAAACGCGTCCGAGATATGAAGTACATAAGTTTCACTATTATTATTTGGATGTAATAAGAGATATTATACTACGTACACGTGTACATAACATTTCCACTGAAAGCTAGAAACAGTCGATAAGCCCTCATGAATAACAATGTTTTAATCGGATCGTCGCGACGAGGAAAAGAATTTCAGTGGTCGCATACACACTATCTGCATTAATAAACTAACTGTACAACAGGCTACACAATTGAAGTAGTGGTTGGTATTATTACGAAAGTATGAGTATCTTAAAAGAGTGTGGTGATTTGACATATTTAATTTGTTTAAATGTATTGCTGACAAAGGCAGATCTACGTTCATGACAATATTTTTCGAACGACGTGAACTCTTCCGCTCACAAGGCACACTTGGCTAGCTTGTGCATTCCTGTCGCGCGTATTATTCTCAGCTGCTCACGATACACTGACCATTGTGTTATGCCACTTATCAATTGCTTACTTCTATCAACAACAACTATTTTATTCGCGGATCACGCATTATCAGTTTGGCAAGGTGTGGGTGAGTAACCAGCATCAGGCATGTTCGTGCCATTCCGCCGGAAAGGTACGCTCATCATTACTTTGATACTGCTCAGACGAAGAGAAGGAATAAAATCCTTTGGTAAGTTTCCATTCCAGTCGCTCAGGGTTAAAAATACAATGTGTTATGGGATTCAAAGAAAATTCCAACAGAAATGGCTATTTATTTTTGTCTGAATTGAAAACCGTTTCTCATTCAAATGGTTCAAATGGTTCTAAGTACTATCGGACTTAATATCTGAGGTCAACAGTCCCCTAGAATTTCTAACATTTTTAGCGGCGACTGACGCGCCGTACATCCGCACACGACTTACCACGACGACCTCAAGACCAGAATGGCCGCCGCCCCCTTACACAGCCGTCTATCTGTCGCTCAAAAATTGGCAAAACTTTATTTATTGTGCTTATTACTGCTAAAACTATACATCCAAAGATTTTTACGTAACTCGTGGCTGGGAATGTTTTAGTGGCATTACTGGGTGATCTCATCATTTTGTAAGACAGAATTGAAAATACCAGTGTGCATGTGTTCTTGGGGATCATGTCAAATCCTACATGCAATTTGTATTTCCACGGAACAAAGGCATCTAACAGCAGAACAACGCAAAATGTCACACAGGTCCCAGTGTACATATGTGCTCTGAAAAGCACCAGGCTGAGTTAACTGTACTACACTGACCACCAAACTCCCAGGATTGCAAACTAATCGAGAATCTGTGGGACCGCTTTGACTGGGATGTTCGTGCCATGGATCCTCTACTGATAAACATAGCGCAGTTCCAAATCTCTGTCGATATCTTCCACACCCTCAGCGACTCTCTTGTTGCTGGAAAAGGCGGTTATTCAGGCTTTTGACTGGTGGCCACATTAACGTGACTGTACAGTGCACAGACCTGGAATTTCATAAGAATTTACTTGGTAATATTTGCATTTTTTTGTATCTCCTTATTATTTAGTGGTTAAAATTAACGTTGTTCACCGTTCACTACTTAAACCTAAGGTTTGTTGTTGTTGTTGTTGTTATGGTCTTCAGTCCTGAGACTGTTTTGAAGCAGCTCTCCATGCTACTCTATCCTGCGAAAGCTTCTTGATCTGCCAGTACTTACTGCAACATACATCCTTCTGAATCTGCTTAACGTATTCATCTCTTGGTCTCCCTCTACGAGTTTTACCCTCCACGCTGCCCTACAATGCTAAATTTGTGATCCCTTGATGCCTCAAAACATGTCCTACCCTTCTTCTAACCACGTTGTGCCACAAACTCCTCTTCTCTCCAATTCTATTCAATACCTCCTCATTAGTTATGTGATCTACCCACCTAATCTTCAGCATTCTTCTGTAGCACAACATTTATGAAGCTTCTATTTTCTTCTTGCCTGTTTCATACATCTTGCTCACCAGATGGTAGAGTTTTGTCATGACTGGCTCTCCCAAGGCCGTCAGTAGTTCTAATGGAATGTTGTCTACTCCGGGGGCCTTGTTTCAACTCAGGTCTTTCAGTGCTCTGTCAAACTCTTCACGCAGTATCGTATCTCCCATTTCATCTTCATCCACATCCTTCTCCATTTCCATAATATTGTCCTCAAGTACATCGCCCTTGTATAGACCCTCTATATACTCCTTCCAACTTTTTGCTTTCCCTTCTTTGCTTAGAACTGGTTTTCCATCTCATCTCTTGATATTCATACAAGTGGCTTTCTTTTCTCCAAAGGTCTGAAATCCCTGCTTAGCCATTTTGAACTTCCTGTCGACTCATTTTTGAGACGTTTGTATTCCTTTTTGCCTTCTTCATTTACTGCGTTTTAATATTTTCTCCTTTCATCAAATTAAATTCAATATTTCTTCTGTTCCCCAAGGATTTCTACTAGCCCTCGTCTTTTTACCTACTTGATCCTCTACTGCCTTCACTACTTCATCCCTCAAAGCTACCCATTCTTCCTCTACTGTATTTCTTTCCCCCGTTCCTGTCAATTTTTCCCTTATGCTCTCCCTGAAACTCTGTACAACCTCTCGTTTAGTCAGTTTATCCAGGTCCCATCTCCTTTAATTCCCACCTTTTTGCAGTTTCTTCAGTTTTAATCTACAGTTCATAACCAATAGACTGCGTTCAGAGTCAACATCTGTACCTGGAAATGTCTTACAATTTAAAACCTGTTTCCTAAATCTCTGACTTACCATTATATAATCCTTCTGATACCTTCTTGTATCTCCAGGATTCTACCATGTATAGAACCCTCTTTTAGGATTCTTGAACCAAGTTGTGCTCAGTGCAAAATTCTACCACTCGGCTTCCTCTTTCATTCCTTACCCCCAATCCATATTCACATACTATGTTTCCTTCTCTCCCTTTTCCTACTCCCGAATTCCAGTGGCACATGACTATTAAATTTTTATCACCCTTCACTACCTGAATAATTTCTTTTATCTCATCACACATTTCATCAATTTCTTCATCATGTGCCGAGCTAGTTGGCATATAAACTTGTACTACTGTAGTAGGCATGGGATTCGTGTCTATCTTGGCCACAATAATGCGTTCACTATGCTGTTTGTAGTAACTTACCCACAATCCTATTTTTTATTCATTATTAAACCTACTCCTGCATCACCCCTATTTGATTTTGTATTTATAACCCTGTATTCACCTGACCAGAAGTCTTATTCCTCCTGCCATCGAACGTCACTAATTCCCACTATATCTAACTTTAACCTACCCATTTCCCTTTTTAAATTTTCTAACCTACCTGCCCGATTAAGGGATCTGACATTCCACGCTCCGATCCGCAGAACGCGTTTTCTTTCTCCTGATAACGACGTCCTCTTGAGTAGTCCCCGCCCGGAGATCGAAATGGGGGTCTATTGTACCTCCAGAATATTTTACCCAAGAGGACGCCATCATTATTTAACCATACAGTAAAGCTGCATGCCCTCAGGAAAAAATATGGCTGTAGTTTCCCCTTGCTTTCAGCCGTTCACAGTCCCAGCACAGCAAGGCCGTTTTGGTTAGTGTTACAAGGCCAGTACATGAGGGGGATCACTACAGATAGCTTTCATGATTTAGTGTTCCACTGTGACTGTATTCTTACTGTTTTCATGTAATTATTTTATAAATAAATATTTTTAATCTTCAGAATGATAATTCTGGCCATTACACAAATCGTGTGCTTTAGTAGAAACATCTGGCACTAACTTTCTATAATGATGTTCAGGAGCTGTCAGTAGATACCGTATCTGCCATATCGCTTAAGGCGTTCTTAAGAAATTAATTTGCAAAATAAATGATACATCTAAAGCTTCGTTTCGAGCTAAATAGTGGATCTTTTCTCTTTCATGTGCTGGTATTGCCTGTTATGTAGTATTGCTTTTACCGATAAGGTGGCCATGAAATAATATGCACCCTCAGAATTTTCACAATATCGGCTCTCTTACGCCAATCTGCACCTTCATTTGCCCACAGATCGTTTCTGTTTATCTGCCGGCCTTCTGAGTGCTGCAGTTTACCTCGTAATTGGTACATCCCACCAAAAGTAAACTCAAGTGTGGTCTGCTCCAATACGCTACCTTCTCTAAACTGAGCCCACAGTGTCAGTTACAAACACAGCCGTTACCCACGTCTTTCTGTAGTGTCGTATTCTCATAGCGTTTGTTTTATATCCTGAAATGGAATGTGTTGCACACTTTAGAACTTGATTGAACGCTACCGGTCTGACACACTCCAGTATATCTGTTACTGTGGGACACGTTGATTAAAATTTTATCCTTATGTGAGGCTATTACCAGGGTTTTCAGTACAGAGAAATGTTATTCCTACAGATGATTAATGGTTAGGAAACGTGACGGGTGTTGAGTGTGTCTAGCGTTACTCGAACACAGCATCCGCAGGTGACATGCACAGGCAGCTTATTGCCATCTTTCGCGCTGAGAAAGGTCAAATCGTCCGTACAAGGAATGTGAGAACATCATACTGGCTGATTTCACAGATAGTTGGCTGTAGTGCAATGTCTAAAGAACGATAGGTGATGAGAGGGACTCATGGCAACAGCACGACAAAAGAAGACCCAACGTGGGTCCTTCTTGGAGGACTACAGGTCACGAAAATCGTAGGAATGTTCCACTAACTCAGAGGAATAGACTGATGAAACAGTTGAAATCTGGGCAGAAGTTAAAGGAAGAGTACAATCACGAACCGACGAGAAGATATTAATGGAAGCTGGGTTGAAATCTCGAGTTACCACAAGTCCTTTGCTGCTAACGCCACACCGCCAACGACGGAGACTTATCTTGTGTAGAGTTAACTGAGAAACGGAGTGGCGGTGTATGGTGTTCAGCGTGACTAGAAGATTGACTCCAACATGTCCGTGAAAGATCTGACGGAAGGCAACATTCCATAAGCATGGTCTGGAGCATGGGAATTTATCCAAGAGGGGGCAAGATCTTCCAAGACAAATAGAAAGCTCATTTTTTCTCATAGAATTCGTAGTCCCCTACTAGTGATATCTAAAAGGTAAACATATTTAACTAGATATGTAGAATAGATATTTTTATATTATTAATGCGATTCTAGATTCTTGAGATAATGATTATAAATTACATCCTTATATAATAAAATGCAGGACGTTAATCGAATTAGGAAATGAAGAAAATAAATATTAAAAAAACGTAGTATACTCACATACTGATAATTTGAGGCCAACCGTGAAATTAAAAAAACTGAAATGGAAAAAATTTGAATGACCGAGGAAACACAGCGGGATACCAGTAAGGACAACTAGAAAAGTATATCATTAACACTCTACAATGTAACATAAAGTAATCTTTAAAATATGCTTTTTCAACTTACTCTACTTTTCGTGAACATATTAATGACTTTACTGCATTATTTTTATACCATCAATTTTTCTTTGTTTACTGACACGATTAAAGTTTTGACTAAATGTGTTTTTCAAGCTATGTTATTTTTTAGATTATTTGTGTGAAGTAAATCTCATTCCCAACATTCGACAAGAACCGAAGATTGAATCTAGACCGTCATGATCTCCCCAGTACAATATGTAGCGATGCCAAGTAGGATATAATTCAGTTGTTACATGTTGCTCCCCGCAGACATCGAGTAGGTGGTAACTTCGGGTAGGCCATCTCTGAAACTGAAATTATTTTTGTCTTGATCCACATACGAGGCGTAGTTAGTCGTACTTACAGTGTATCATGGTCATTTGCGTCAGGGTCTGTTTTAAACGTTCTACTATGTGATACTGAGTGTACTCTCTGTAAGCAACGGACAAGGCGTCAACTACTATTGCCCTTGTGGGATTCGGGGACAGATATCGAAACTGACGTTGGAATTCGCGTTAGGTGTCGAGTCGTTGTTTTTCTGCAAACCAACGAGACCTACGCGAGCAAGTGTGACAGAGAAAAGTTTGAGCATTCCTTCCGCTCTGTGTTGTAAGGGTTCGCATTCGCACTGACGCGCAGAAACCGCCTCCATGCCAAGCAAACCTCATAATTTCTCGTCAGTAGCATGATAACGAAACAAATACCAATGATATATCGATTTTTAAAGTAGGTATTCTGCGTCACACTCGGTTATGCTAAGCTTAGGGTTGTTTACAATCCCAATCTTTCGTTGAAAAACTCTAAAACGAATAAAAAGTTATCCCCCAAATTCCAGGAGTGGACACACTACGGACGTCTAGGCCTTGGGAAGGGGGTTACTGAATTAAAAAAGAGAAGACATTTGGTAATTTTTTAAAGGAGTTTGAATGCTCGCCAGTATATGACAAGGAGGATAAACCGTGTCGTCATACCATTCATTACATGGGCACCAAGTGGAATATTCAAGCATGATAATGCGAGACCCCACCCTGTAACTCATAAGACAAACATAATATAAACGCTTTGAGTAATGTACGGATACTTCACTGGCGTGCCAGATCCCCTGCTTTGTCGCCTAAAGAGCACGTGTGGGATGAAGTGGAAAAACGTATGACTTCGCTCCAACCAAAAATCTTCATGTACTGAGACAGCACGTGTTGCAGGGCTGACAGGAATTTCTCAAATTAGCATTCGGAGACACATAGCTCTGAAGGTTTTACCTATTCTGATAATGCTGCCGCATACAATACTGGCCATTAAAGTTGCTACACTACGAAGATAACGTGCTACAGACGCGAAATTTAAGGAGGAGAAATGGGTACCATCACGTTTCCCACTTTGATAAAGGTCGGATTGTAGACTATCGCGATTGTTGTTTTCTCGCGTTGGTCGAGATCCAATGACTGTTAGCAGAACGTGGAATCGGTGGGTTCAGGAGGGTAATACGGAACGCCGTGCTGGATCCCAACGGCCTCGTATCACTAGCAGTCGAGATGACAGGCATCTTATCCGCATGGATGTAACGGATCGTGCAGCCACGTCTCGATCCATGAGTCAACACATGGAGACGTTTGCAAAACAACAACCATCTGCACGAACAGTTCGACGACGTTTGCAGCAGTATGGACTATCAGCTTGGAGACCATGGCTGCGGTTACCCTTGACGCTGCATCACAGACAGGAGCGCGTGCGATGGTATACTCAACGACGAACCTGGGTGCACGAATGGGAAAACGTCATTTTTTCGGATGAATCCAGGTTCTGTTTATAGCACCATGATGGTCGCATCCGTGTTTAGCGACATGGCGGTGAACGCACATTGGAAGCGTGTATTCGTCATCGCCATACTAGCGTATCACCCGGCGTGATGGTATGGGGTGCCATTGGTTACACGTCTCGGTCATCTCTTGTTCGCATTACCGGCACTTTGAACAGTGGACGTTACATTTCAGATGTGTTACGACCCGTGGTTCTACACTTCATTCGATCCCTGCGAAACTATACATTTCAGCAGGATAATGCACGACGGTATGTTGCAGGTCCTGTAAGGGCCTTTCGTGATACAGAAAATGTTCGACTGCTGCCCTGACCAGCACATTCTCCAGATCTCTCACCAGCTGAAAACGTCTGGTCAATGGTGGCCGAGCAACTGGCTCGTGACAATACGCCAGTTGTATCGTGTTGAAGTTGCATGGGCAGCTGTACCTGTTCACGCCATCCAAGCTCTGTTTGACTCAATGACCAGGCTTATCAACGCCGTTATTACGGCAAGAGGTGATTTCTCAGGATCTATGCACCCAAATTGCGTGAAAATGTAATCACATGTCAATTCTAGTATAATATATTTGTCCAATGAATACCCATTTATCATCTGCATTTCTTCTTGGTGTAGCAATTTTAATGGCCAGTAGTGTATTCTGCAGTTTCCATGCGATTGTGACTCCTTAATACGGAAGTAGGAACATAACTGAACGTTTTCTAATTCATGGATTACCAAGATCCAGATCGTTATTTCACTGAAAGAAAATATAATTACCAGGTACAACACTACAAAGATTTCCTGTTCGGAGTATACGATTATGAATTTGATTCTCTTAGTAAACGTGCGAATGTAAAAAGCTGTGCCAAAAGTATTTCGGCAGGTCGTTAAGAGTTTCATCAGACTGGAACTGAGGGCAGCCGACGAGTGGGAGCTGATGGTGCTTCTAGCGATACAGCCGCTCTGCAAGGGAGCGGACGCGCGGAATTCCTTTGCTGCAAGGCTGCGTTAACGGCGAGGGCGGTTACTATTTAGAGCCGCTGAATATCAACCTTCCGTGCGGGCAAATACACCAGACGTGATATTTCCAGCAAATTGACCTGTCGTTTGCAAGCGTCAAGTCAGATATTTAAAAAGAAAAAAACGTATACTGAACCAACAAATATTTACCTCTGGCGCTACGTTCCTGTACGCATAACCTCAAACTCACGTATCAGTTTGTTACGGAATTCTATGCTATGGACTTTAGCAACAAAAAAGTAGTAATTATTTTTGAAAGGAACAATGATGTTTGCTGCCAACTAAAACTGCTAATTAATGACTCTATGGTAGCTAGTACATAGGGTCAGAAATACTTAACGGCTTTCCTCACACCAGAAAAAGAAAAAGATCTATATAAAAATTTGCATGAAAGCCACTCGTTTTTGAGTAATTAATGAAGTCTCTAATCAACCATTAACATTCATGATGTAGAAGTAATATCAGCTCCAACACGCATAACTTCTAATGGGAGCATCACCTAGATTATCAAGGGATATTATCGATACAGCTCAAGCTTTTGATGCACTTAAAGAAGTACTGCTATGCAGAAATTTTTACATATAAAAGTTGTCTACTTTCGAGGTCACTCTGTCGCTAGTGTTTTACGTGCGTAACTGTAGTGAGTCATCTGATAATAACAGCAGGATGTTTATTTCGTGCGTTAGCTGATACGATTTTCGTGTATCGCTGAGCGAACTGTAATGGATGCGAGACTGTACGGCTCAGCAATTATCTCTGGCACTGAGGGCAGATGCCTTTCCTTCATGACGGGTTGACCTAAGAGAAGGGATAGCGTGTTTGCCAAACTTTCACACGTTGTGCGAACTCTCTTCTGAGTGCTTTAACGATATGAGTGTCGTCGTGATCTGTGACAATAGTCGCCAGTACCAACATGGAAGAAGACGAGAGGCGAAAACATAAGGTCGAATTGTTGCCGATGAACAAACACAAGCAGCGCAAACCCTCCTTCTGTCCCCCCCCCCTTCTCACCCCCCAATGCGCTCACCAGACCAAAAATTACTGTTCGCCTCACTGTCTCTTAATGACGTCTTGTGGAAGGCGATGGGCGCAGCCTCTCCTACTTAACACAGAGCCTCTCCAGACTATCCAGCCGTTAACGTTCGTCTTTCAATGGACGGTACCTGCTTCGTTCACCACCTCCGCCTACCAACATTAGGTATATTTTGTTTTAATTATAATTATTCTTATGTTTATATGTTTCAATTTCAAACTCTTGTTGTCAGATGTCCTTCTACGTCTGTAACTGTAATTTTATTTCAGACAACGGTCTGTAGATGCTCTAAAGGTAGACTGAAACCGATCACCATTGTAATAAATGTTTTTATACGACCAAGAATGTTTTACTTTTTAACTTCTGAAGAATCTATACCATTTCACCAATTACTGTGGCGTGTGGTACCCTAAAAGTCTGGCTCACCTGAAATCTCAGGTAAGAAGATTGTTAGGATGGAGGCATTGTGGAGGTTTTATGCACCAAATACCTATTATCAGCCTTAATAAATGCTTTATATCGCGTACAGCAAGTGAAAAATTAAGATACCTTTTAGTAGAGCTACTTCGAGAGGGTAACATGCTTACTCGTACTTGATCATTATCAAATGGAGCCATTGTTAAAAGCAGCTACAATTTGGGAACACAACCCACAGATTACGACCATCACAAGGCATGATCCACAATTTATGTATGTAACTGTGTGCCAGGAGAAATTAGAGAAGTATTTGGTTATGAAGAACATAAAGCCCAAAGATATTTAATGTTTGTCATTTAATGGAAAGTACGCTATGAATTCTTTCAGTTGAGGTAACGCACTGTCTGATTACAATGAACTTTTGTTGTTTAAATAAAAAAGTTATACTTTGTACTGCTTCACAGTAAGTGAGAATAGTGTGAAAAGTGTCGGGTGATTAATTATATGAACGCGTTTTACGCAGCTGGTTCTTATACGAAGGCCTTCAGCTATTCAGCATCATAACACGTTCTTAAAATCAAAAAGCAGAATATAAATATTTGCATGTATCTAGTACATGTTAAGACTGCAAGTAAAGTAATAATTAACTTGCTAAAAGTGTGTGATAGAAAAGAGTTTTTTGTTGCCCCACTGTTGTTGCAGTAAAAGTGGTTAGTTTACTTCTTATTCAACCTAATGAAAGTTACAAGAAATGCAGACTTTTGTACGAAACTGAAGTTATTTTTGCTATTTATTTTTATTGTTTGAAAGTGAACACCACAGAGAATGAATGAAATGATTCTCATCTGGTCTTTGCTGCTGATGTGATGTCATCATGATGCTGTGCTCCTATTGATTAAACTGCATGATCATGTGACCTATCACAGTGCCCTCTATTGGTGAACTAGCGAACTAGCTCAGTTGTTTGGTCTGTTGGTTGGAGGCAGTTGTCTCTTGTGGCGTGGGACCTTATATGTAGGTTTGTATATTGATTTTAGAAATTGAAGACAGTTTCAGCAGAGACAGATGTTTCCACGCGTTGTGTAATGCATCTTTAATGCAAAGCATTAATTTGCAGGGCCGTATTCTTCCTCTTCATACAGTCAAACATTAATGCTCGCTTCCATTCTTCGCTGAATGAGAGCATGTAATACATGTCGCCAACACTTCTTAACCGTTACGCGCCTGCTTTTACCTTTAGATGCAACTTTAAGAGAAAAGTTTCTACACTGTGTTCCACGTGAGTAGAGTATCTGCAAGCGAAAGCGCTAAATGTATCTAACCCATTGTCTTGCAACAATAATGTGAAATCCCAGTGATGGTAATGATTTTATCAGCTTCATACGGAAAGTTCGTCAACGGTGAATTTACTTTCAAAATTTTTTCTTAAGAATTTACTTTATTTGCTATGATTCATCAAAACATCAACATATTTAATCACACTATGTGAACGTGGAGGTAGTTGCCAGGGAGTAACTAATGAAATCAAAATCAAATTACTTTCAACAAATGGGAATTTAATTCCTAAAAGCTTTTACTTTTAGAAACAGATTTAAAATTATAAGCAGAAAGCACCCTATAAATACCAAGTTACAATTTATTCAGAGGCAGAAAGAAACAAATTTTTGAGTGTATGAGCTTTCGGGCTGAGAACCTTAACGCTCCCTTTTGAAACGCCCTTAGTCACGACCGCTCACAACAACCTCTGAAAGACTACACAGGGGCAAATCTGCAACACACCAGATTACCTTAAAGTAAAAGTTTTAACAATTCACACAAGCACACAAACTATGCACCCCGTAGGAGGGATGGAAATGGTACAAAAGATTAAAATTAAAAGGTTAAGTTGCCACCAAAGGTGCAAGTTGATTTTAACTTCTAAGAAAAGTCTTACGGTGGAAGGGTGGCAACTTTATATACTAAAATGACCATTTAAATAAAAGCGCATGGAATGAAATCTTACATAAAATTATACAAGGTTGGCCAAACATGCTGTACAGTAGACATTTTTACTGCTTCTCAAGGTGATAGGCAAGATAAAATCATATTTCAGGAATTAGGCCGTTACTAGTCAAGCAATAAATTCGTTAACACACAGAACCCAACAAACATGACAGAGGCAACTATTAAAGTGCGGCAGATTAATAGGGAGATTACCGAACAATCCGAACCGCACGTTGCTCTAACCGCCCCTACGCCACAAGGGAAAAACAGACTACCCAATTCATAAATAACTACCTTTCCGCGGGTGGGCAAACGGAGAAGAATGGTGGGACTACCCCAAAACAAAGCGGTTGGTGACCTCACCAGAAAACAAGTAGAATTTAACAAGCAAATGAAACAACATATCACCAATCACTTAACTTCTATTAAACTACGATTTCTGGCGAAGACCTGGCGCAGCACCCCCAAAACGCTCTCCCTCACCGTCCGCTGCCAGCCGCTTCAACGGACGCAGGAAGGCACGCCGATCTCCCGTCTCACGGCGTCGCAGCTCGCACCGGCCAGACCGATGTCGTGGGTTGACTGCTGTTGCTCTCGTGTTGGCCACGAAGCCACTACCCCTCCCTATACGGCTCGGCCCACTGGACTCACATGGCGACCTCACATGCGCCGTCGCTCAAGGCGGACAAGTCATCTTGTGTCTCAGTGCGCGACCGACCAACCGATCGACCCAACCGCCAATGACCATTGCCTGAGCAAACTCGAGCAGACTGGCGGCCTAACGCGCAGACTCAGATGCAGGAAGTAAGCCCCGACCGGGCGACCACTCGTTCTCTCACTGCGCCACAAATTCGGACGTGAGACAGACTAGGAAGCTGGGAACGAGAGACTGACCCCAGATTGACTCCATACCCACCCAGACTGACCAACTGACGAGCTCATAGCGCCCCTCAAATGCACGTGAGCAGGCAACCTTTTTCCTTTCCCACCAGAGGGAGACACCAAAGCTGCTATTGCCACAGCGGCGCCACCCCCAGAAACGGAGGGCGACTGTTTCATAGAACGCACTGCGGCGCGCTCTTCAAAACAGCAATTTTTACCACGGCTCATTCGTAATTGTGACAAAGTCACGCAGGAAGAATGCTACGTTATTGTAATTCAGTGTAAGTAGTACATAATTGCTGCATTGGTCACTAAATAAGATGTACAGCTGATAAACCAATGACTTTATTTGACGCGTTGGAATACGCAGTCCTATATCAGTTTGTTTGGCACCTCAGTGAATTAAATGAGTCATTTACGTACAACATGTATATAATGACTATTTAAACCGTTTTTCTCCAATAAACCAATTTCCAGTTTCTTGGACATAGCCCCTTTCATAATTCAAAGGTTCAGGCATACAGAGAAACCAATTTTTTTTACATATGTAACATAGCAAGGTCTTACAATCTGAGAAAATCTCGTCATCCAGCCTGGAGAACCCGTCTGAAGCTGTCAGTAAGCGCAGTCAGTGTTGATTCTGCTTCTAGGCCCGTCATCTTCATCCTCTAAGGGCCCCTGCAATCGAAAACCCGCCTTTAAAACTTCCACGTTTCAACCTACCTTGCTCCATCTGGTAGAAACTCAATCGCATCAGACGTGGGCCAGAGAGCTACTCTCCACAGATGAGGATGGAAAACGATGTTACCGCAACGAAGTGGCCATGACTACCCCAACGTGCGTTTGACGAATCCTTGGAAGCCGTACATTAGTCTCGCTCTGCAGTGCCTTTAAGTCGTGGACAGTGACCGTTAATTTTTCTTATGATTAATCGACGCGATCTCTATATTAACATCTTTTAATAGTTAATGTGCCACAACTTTGTTTATTTGTGACTGGCCATGAACATCAAATGACAAACAAAATAACTTCCACAAGGATAACGAAAATGGTCAAACTCGTGCTCTACTATGCCCAAAACGCAATTTCCTGCCTACCATTCACTGGGAAAGTAACGAAAGTACCAGCAAATTAGGAAAACATTTTACTTTTCGTACACAGGGCGTCTCTCCTAAGAGTTGGAAGGAGCATGCTCTCTGGTGTTTCAGCAGATACTTGTAACTTGGTCTTTGCATTGTATAGCTGGAGTCAATCCAAACAAACAAATAAAGCTCATCATATTTTTCATGCGATAGCCAGTTCGCCCCCTCCCCCCCCCCCACCCCCATTAACCATGAACCTTGCAGTTGGTGGGGAGGGTTCCGTGCCTCAGCGATACAGATAGCCGAGATAGCCGTACCGTAGGTGCAACCACAACGGAGGGGTATCTGTTGAGAGGCCAGACAAATGTGTGGTTCCTGAAGAGGGGCAGCAGCCTTTTCAGTAGTTGCAAGGGCAACAGTCTGGATGATTGACTGATCTGGCCTTGTAACAATAACCAAAACGGCTTTGCTGTGCTGGTACTGCGAACGGCTGAAAGCAAGGGGAAACTACAGCCGTAATTTTTCCCGAGGGCATACAGCTTTACTTTATGATTAAATGATGATGGCGTCCTCTTGGGTAAAATATTCCGGAGGTAAAATAGTCCCCCATTCGGATCTCCGGACGGGGACTACTCAAGAGGATGTCGTTATCAGGAGAAAGAAAACTGGCGTTCTACGGGTCGGAGCGTGGAATGTCAGATCCCTTAATCGGGCAGGTAAGTTAGAAAATGTAAAAAGGGAAATGAACAGGTTAAAGTTAGATATAGTGGGAATTAGTGAAGTTCGGTGGCAGGAGGAACAAGACTTCTGGTCAGGTGACTACAGGGTTATAAACACAAAATCAAATAGGGGTAATGCAGGAGTCGGTTTAATAATGAATAGGAAAATAGGAATGCGGGTAAGCTACTACAAACAGCATAGTGAACGCATTATTGTGGTCAAGATAGATACGAAGTCCACAACTACTACAGTAGTACAAGTTTATATGCCGACTAGTTCTGCAGATGACGAAGAAATTGAAAAAATGTATGATGAAATAAAAGAAATTATTCAGATAGTGAAGGGAGTCGAAAATCTAATGGTCATGGGTGACTGGAATTCGAGTGTAGGAAAAGGGAGAGAAGGAAACATAGTAGGTGAATATGGATTGGGGCTAAGAAATGAAAGAGGAAGCCGCCTGGTAGAATTTTGCACAGAGCACATCATAGCTAATACTTGGTTTAAGAACATGAAAGAAGGTTGTATACATGGAAGAACCCTGGAGATACTAAAAGGTGTCAGATTGATTATATAATGGTAAGACAGAGATTTAGGAACCAGGCTTTAAATTGTAAGACATTTCCAGGGGCAGATGTGGACTCTGACCACAATCTATTGGTTATGACCTGTAGATTAAAACTGAAGAAACTGCAAAAAGGTGGAAATTTAAGGAGATGGGACATGGATAAACCAAAAGACCCAGAGGTTGTACAGAGTTTCAAAGAGAGCATAAGGGAGCAATTGACAGGAATGGGGGAAAGAAATACAGTAGAAGAAGAATGGGTAGCTTTGAGGGATGAAGTACTGAAGGCAGCAGAGGATCAGGTAGGTAAAAAGACAAAGGCTAGTAGAAATCCTTGGGGAACAGAAGAAATATTGAATTTAATTGATGAAAGGAGAAAATATAAAAATGCAGTAAATGAAGCAGGATAAAGGGAATACAGACGTCTCAAAAATGAGATCGACCGGAAGTGCAAAATGGCCAAGCAGGGATGGCTAGAGGACAAATGTAAGGATGTAGAGGCTTATCTCAGGAAAATTAAAGAGACCTTTGGAGAGAAGAGAACCACGTGTATGAATATCAAGAGCTCAGATGGCAACCCAGTTCTAAGCAAAGAAGGGAAAGCAGAAAGGTGGAAGGAGTATATAGAGGGTTTATACATGGGCGATGTACTTGATGACAATGTTATGGAAATGGAAGAGGATGTAGATGAAGACGAAATGGGAGATATGATACTGCGTGAAGAGTTTGACAGAGCACTGAAAGACCTGAGTCGAAACAAGGCCCCCGGAGTAGACAACATTCCATTGGAACTACTGACGGCCTTGGGAGAGCCAGTCCTGACAAAACTCTACCAGGTGGTGAGCAAGATGTATCAAAAAGGTGAAATACCCTCAGACTTCAAGAAGAATATAATAATTCCAGTCCCAAAGAAAGCAGGTGTTGACAGATGTGAAAATTACCGAACAATCAGTTTAATAAGCCACAGCTGCAAAATACTAACACGAATTCTTTACCTCGGGGAAGATCAGTTTGGATTCCGTAGAAATGTTGGAACACGTGAGGCAATACTGACACTACGACTTATCTTAGAAGAAAGATTAAGGAAAGGCAAACCTACGTTTCTAGCATTCGTAGACTTAGAGGAAGCTTTTGACAATGTTGACTGGAATACTCTTTTTAAAATTTTAAAGGTGGTAGGGGTAAAATACAGGGAGCGAAAGGCTATTTACAATTTGTACAGAAACCAGATGGCAGTTATAAGAGTCGAGGGACATGAGAGGGATGCAGTGGTCGGGAAGGGAGTAAGACAGGGTTGTAGTCTCTCCCCGATGTTATTCAATCTGTATATTGAGCAAGCAGTAAAGGAAACAAAAAAAAGAAAAAATTCGGAGAAGAAATAAAAACGTTTTTTTTTCGCAAGTTACCTGACTGTGTGTGGCGGAGGGTACCCTGAGTACCTCTATCGGTTCTCCCTTCTATTCCAGTCTCGTATTGTTCGTGGAAAGAAGGATTGTCGGTATGATCCTGTGTGGGCTCTAATCTCTCGGATTTTATCCTCATGGTCTCTTCGCGAGATACACGTAGGAGGGCGCAATATACTGCTTGACTCTTCGGTGAAGGTATGTTCTCGAAACTTTAACAAACGCCCGTACCGAGCTACTGAGCGTCTCTCCTGCAGAGTCTTCCACTGGAGTTTATCTATCATCTCCGTAACGCTTTCGCGATTAGTAAATGATCCTGTAACGAGGCGCGCTGTTCTCCGTTGGATCTTCTCGATCTCTTCTATCAACCCTATCTGGTGCGGATCCCACACTGCTGAGCAGTATTCAAGCAGTGGGCGAACAAGCGTACTGTAACCTACTTCCTTTGTTTTCGGATTGCATTTCCTTAGGATTCTTCCAATGAATCGCAATCTGGATCTGCTTTACCGACGATCAACTTTATATGATCATTCCATTTTAAAGCACTCCTAATGCGTACTCCCAGATAATTTATGGAATTAACTGCTTCCAGTTCTGACCTGCTATTTTGTAGCTAAATGATAAGGGACCTATCCTTCTATGTATTCGCATCACATTACACTTCGCTACATTGAGATTCAATTGCCATTCCGTGCACCATGCGTCAATTCGCTGCAGATCCCCCTGCATTTCAGTACGATTTTCCATTGTTGCAACCTCTCGATACACCACAGCATCATCTGCAAAAATCCTCAGTGAACTTCCGATGTCATCCACAAGGTCATTTATGTATATTGTGAATAGCAACGGTCCTATGACACTCCCCTGCGGCACACCTGAAATCACTCTTACTTCGGAAGACTTCTCTCCATTGAGAATGACATGCTGCGTTCTGTTATCTAGGAATTCCTCAATCCAATCACACAATTGATCTAATAGTCCGTATGCTCTTACTTTGTTCATTAAACGACTGTGGGGAACTGTGTCAAACGCCTTGCGGAAGTCAAGAAACACGGCATCTACCTGTGAACCCGTGTCTAACGCCCTCTGAGTCTCGTGGAAGAATAGCGCGAGCTGGGTTTCACATGACCGTCTTTTTCGAAACCCATTCTGATTCCTACAGAGTAGATTTCTAGTCTCCAGAAAAGACATTATACTCTAACATAATACGTGTTCCAAAATTCTACAACTAATCGACGTTAGAGATATAGGTCTATAGTTCTGCACATCTGTTCGACGTCCCTTCTTGAAAACGGGGATGACCTGTGCCCTTTTCCAATCCTTTGGAACGCTTCGCTCTTCTAGAGACCTACGGTACACCGCTGCAAGAAGGGGGGCAAGTTCCTTCGCGTACTCTGTGTAAAATCGAACTGGTATCCCATCAGGACCAGCGGCCTTTCCTCTTTTGAGCGATTTTAATTGTTTCTCTATCCCTCTGTCGTCTATTTCGATATCTACCATTTTGTAAACTGTGCGACAACCTAGAGAAGGAAGCACAGTGCAGTCTTCCTCTGTGAAACAACTTTGGAAGAAGACATTTAGTATTTCGGCCTTTAGTCTGTCATCCTCTGTTTCAGTACCATTTTGGTCACAAAGTGTCTGGACATTTTGTTTTGATCCACCTACCCCTTTGAAATAGGACCAAAATTTCTTAGGATTTTCTGCCAAGTCAGTACATAGAACTTTACTTTCGAATTCATTGAAAGCCTCTCGCATAGCCCTCCTCACACTACATTTCGCTTCGCGTAATTTTTGTTTGTCTGCAAGGCTTTTTCTATGTTTATGTTTGCTGTGAAGTTCCCTTTGCTTCCGCAGCAGTTTTCTAACTCGGTTGTTGTACCACGGTGGCTCTTTCCCATCTCTTACGATCTTGCTTGGCCCATACTCATCTAAAGCATGGTTTTGAACTTTGTCCATTGATCCTCAACACTATCTGTACTTGAGACAAAACTTTTGTGTTGAGCCGTCAGGTACTCTGTAATCTGCTTTTTGTCACTTTTGCTAAACAGAAAAATGTTCCTACCTTTTTTAATATTTCTATTTACGCCTGAAATCATCGATGCAGTAACCGCTTTATGATCGCTGATTCCCTGTTCAGCATTAACTGATTCAAATAGTTCGGGTCTGTTTGTCACCAGAAGGTCTCATATGTTATCGCCACGAGTCGGTTCTCTGTTTATCTGCTCAAGGTTGTTTTCAGATAAAGCACTTAAAAATATTTCACTGGATTCTTTGTCCCTGCCACCCGTTATGAACTTTTGAGTCCCAGTCTATATCCGGGAAATTAAAATCTCCACCCAGAACAATAACATGGTGGGGAAATCTACTCGAAATATTTTCCAAATTATTTTTCAGGTGCTGAGCTACAACAGCTGCTGAGTCCGGGGGCCTATAGGGACATCCAATTACCATGTCTAAGCCTGCTTTAACCGTGACCTTCACCCAAATCATTTCACAATTCGAATCTCCGTCAATTTCCTTCGATACTATTGCACTTCTTATCGCTATAAACAAGCCTCCCCCTTCACTGTCCAGCCTCTCTCTGCGATATACATTCCAATCTGAGTTTAGGATTTCATTACTGTTTACATGCGGTTTCAGCCAACTTTCTGTCCCTATTACTATATGGGCGTTGTGACAGTTTATTAATGAGAGCAGTTCTGGGACCTTTCTATAGACGCTCCTGCAGTTTACTATTAGCACATTAATATTGTTATTCCCTGTTGCATTTTGCCTACTCCTGCCTTGCCGCGTCTCAGGAGGCGTCTTGTTGGGCCTAGGGAGGGAATTCTCTAACCTAAAAAAACCCCATGTGCACTCCACACGTACTCCGCTACCCTCGTAGCCGCTTCCGGCGTGTAGTGCACGCCTGACCTATTCAGGGGGACTTACATTTCTCCACCCGATAGCGGAGGTCGAGAAATTTGCACCCCAGCTCTCCGAAGAATCGTCTGAGCCTCTGGTTTAAGCCTTCCACTCGGCTCCAAACCAGAGACCGCGATCGGTTCTGGGAACGATACTACAAATAGTTAGCTCTGATTCCACCCCGCAAGCGAGGCTTTCCGCCTTCACCAACTCCGCCAACCGCCTGTACGAACTGAGGATGACCTCTGAACCCAGACGGCAGGAGTCATTGGTGCCGACATGAGCAACAATTTGCAGTCGGGTGCACCCAGTGCTCTCTATCGCCGCCGGTAGGGCCTCCTCCACATCTCGGATGAGACCCCCCCGGCAAGCAGACAGAGTGAACACTTGCCTTCTTCCCCGACCTTTCCGCTATTTCCCTAAGGGGCTCCATCACCCGCCTAACGTTGGAGCTCCCAATAACTAATAAACCCCTCCCCCCGTGTGCCTGCTTGGACCTTGCTGAAGGAGCAGTCACATGTCCAAAACTCTGAGTTTTGGCGATGACATTGTAATTCTGTCAGAGACAGCAAAGGACTGGGAAGAGGAGTTGAATGGAATGAACAGTGTCTTGAAAGGTAGATATAAGATGAACATCAACAAAAGAAAAACGAGGATAATGGAATGTAGTCGAATTAAGTCGAGTGATGCTGAGGGAATTAGATTAGGAAATGAGACACTTAAAGTAGTAAAGGAGTTTTGGTATTTGGGGAGCAAAATAACTGATGATGGTCGAAGTAGAGAGGGTATAAAATGTGGACTGGCAATGGCAAGGAAAGCGTTTCTGAAGAAGAGAAATTTGTTAACATCGAGTATAGATTTAAGTGTCAGGCAGTCATTTCTGAAAGTATTTGTATGGAGTGAAGCCATATATGGAAGTGAAACATGGACGATAAATAGTTTGGACAAGAAGAGAATAGAAGCTTTTGAAATGTGGTGCTACAGAAGAATGCTGAAGATTAGTTGGGTAGATCACATAACTAGTGAGGAAGTATTGAATAGGATTGGGGAGATGAGAAGTTTGTGGCACAACTTGACCAGAAGAAGGGGTCGGTTGGTAGGACATGTTCTGAGGTATCAAGGGATCACCAGTTCGGTATTGGAGGGCAGCGTGGAGGGTAAAAATCGTAGAGGGAGACCAAGAGATGAATACACTAAGCAGATTCACAAGGATGTAGGTTGCAGTAGGTACTGGGAGATGAAGAAGCTTGCACAGGATAGAGTAGCATGGAGAGCTGCATCAAACCAGTCTCAGTACTGAAGACCGCAACAACAACAACAGCCAGTTCGGCGGAAAGCGTCAGTTTACCTCTCATAAAAAAAAAAAAAAATTGAAACGGGAATTTTATGTGTCTGCTCGATAGAGCGGTCACAAACCACAAATTTGTCTAGTGTGATAATCCTATTTATCGATATGCACTAGCAGGAATAGTAAAACACGAAGAGTAACCAGTACTCCAACAGTGACAGCACTGCCCTGGTCCGCGTTGACTTCCACACCAAGCAACTGACAATGATTCGCTGCTAGAATGTTGTTTATTCTTCGTATTCTACCATCTCTGTTAATATATATCGACAAAACGAATATCGGAACATAGTAATTTGGGGACACACTATCGAAGGAGAACGTAATTTTGTTGTAATGAGAAACAAACCAATGCTTTCTGTTGACAATAGGCGTCGCATGAAATACGTGTCGATAAATAATTGTTTCAGCTGACTTTAAGTACACAATACAAATCGAAAACTGCAAATATCTGCCGAAACATCAGAGAAAGTGAGCCTGACGATTCTTTGGAGAGACACCGATATGTAGAAGACGAATCTCTGTTACCAACGTATGCTAACATTTCACTGTTAACTGTGAAGAACCTAACACATCTGTGTGGATTATATCTACCAACATTTTACTACAATATTCTTGAACAAAAAAAATGCACATATAACGCTGTTATGTGACATTTAGCTTACGATAGTTTCAGTTAACGCAAATGAAGTGTTAGGAGTAGGAATATTATTTTTCATTAAATACAATTAATTTAAGAACTTTTTTTATCTACTTTTCCTTTTAAATTAATACTAAAAATCTAGTCCTTTTGAGGAAGATCTTTATATTGAACACCAGTTTTGAAAGAATCATTGCATCTTTAGACAAATGATTCATGTTTTAGTAGACTTTTTTCAATAGCCTCTGGACGACACTCTGAATGCAAATGCATTACGCGCGGCCGCATTTATGTTTAAATACGTAATGGTAATGAGCAGTCAACAAGTATATTAATACGAATTTGCTATTTCAACAGCAGCTTTCTTCTGCAGTCCAATAGCAAGAGCTGCTGAGACGCTGCAGCATTCAGAGTCAATTAGCCCCACAGTCAAAATGGTTCAATCATAATTCTAGTTGGCTCAGAATTTCTGCCTGAAGAATAATATTGTCATTCGCATTAAATCACCAATTTTAGAGTTTTGGAGCTGTTCTTATTCTAACTTTTATAATGTTTTACATGTATATATCCTACAGTTTTTGAAAATGAGATACTGACGATATATTTCACATACACGTTACTTATAAAATAATAAATTGCTATGAAGTTTATACAGTTTATTAAGTGGCTGTAAGTAGAAATAAGCGTAAATAATCATTCATATTTTATCTGACAATGGGACACGAATATAATGAAAAAATTACTCGTTTTGTGCGCAATTGAAATTTTAGTTACGTGCTACAGTCCAGTTGTAAGACTCTCCCATTGATTTCTTTTACTCGCCTGTTCTTCGTTGTATCTATCATTTCGTACAGTTTAGCTGTTATTTTATTTTTTAATATTCTTCTATAACAACACATTTCAAATGATCCCATGTCTTCTATCCTAGTTTAATTAGAACTGATACATTATATCCGTACGCTGCTACTCTTCACACGTCATCTTTCAATAGTTCCTTGCTTTGGTTTTTCTCAATATTTGCCAACGCTACAGGCCTTTTATTGAAGAAGAACATCTTGCCTGCAAAAAAATCTACATTTTACGTTTCCGTTGTTGCAGCCATCCTATGAAATTTTGCTCCTCGAGTAGCAGCATCCTCCCTCATTTTCAGCTGTGTCTTCCTTGTGTTTGATGTTCAGTATGTCGCTGTTCACCATTTTACTACTTTTCATTTTTTTAAAGGTGTCAAATGCTCTAAGCAGTATGGGATTTAACATCTGAGGTCATCAGTCTCCTAGACTTAGAACTACTTAAACCTAACTAACCTAAGGACATCACACACATCCATGCCCGAGGCAGGATTCGAACCTGCAACCGTAGCAGCAGCGAGGTTCCAGAATGAATCGCTGAATCGCCTAGAACAGCTCGGTTACAGAGGCCGGCTCCTCTCTATCATCTTTGCATTATTTATCCTTGTTTGAAATTACATGACAAATATAATGTCAAATACACGCAACATTTCTTAATATGTCCTTTTTATTTTAGGCAACAAGGACTCTACCGTCCGCTAACCTTTGCGTTGCTAAATGTTCACTTGCACTATTGAACCGTATCCTAAGCCATTCATCCGGGTTCTTTGCCGTTTCCCACTAAATTAAATAACGGTACAATAAGTCATCTGAGAATGAAAATATGTTTCACGGTTTTGCGTTTTTATTACTAGCGCATTCAGATGCTCGCAACTCACAAGGTACACTGCCCTGCGAAACGTAAGGAGGAGATATGTAAAGTAACATACCATTAACAGCTCGCTGGAAATGAGTGAGGTCTCCTTGTCGTGCACAAAGAGTTGGACGCCAGGTGGTGTAAGGTCAGCATGATTACAGTGCCAAATACGGCTTGCCCCACAACAAGGGGCTGTTGAAAGGACGGTAGGAAAGGTAATGTGTTAGCCATCGAACAGCTGGCCGGAGACAAAATGTAGAAGACTTCATACGCGGAAGAATCATCGGGAAATTGGAAGCAGGACGAAATGTGGCGGGTGTGGTCCAGGAGTAGCTCACAGTACTGTTTAAAATACTTGTGCAGCGTCCGAACCCGGGCACTGCTACCCGGAGTGGAGGTGATCGACCCCGGTCAACTACAGCAGCGGATGACCACCACATTGTATAACAGGCGGGAAGGGACCCACGTCAGACAGGGGTCAAACTGCAACCAAATTCAACAGGACTTCAAGAGACGCAGTCTCTTGCTCCACTGTAGCACGGCGAATGCATGAGGTGGTCTCTTTGCCCGATGAACAGCAGATTGTGTTCTGCTGACAACCAAATATCGACGGCACCGGTTTCTACGGTGCCAAGAGCATAGGGACTGGAGTAACAAAGATCAGAACAGCTTTAGTCTCAGTACTGATTCTGAACGCACATTATATTGCAGGACGAGGGGGCGTGTAATGCACACATGAAATTTGTTGAACATTATCGTTTTGGTGGTCCAGGTGTTATGGTGTGGGGAGGCATAATGTTGCTTGGGTGTAATGACATCCAAATCTTTGAACACGATATACACTACTGATCATTAAAATTGCTACACCACGAAGATGAGGTGCTACAGACGCGAAATTTAACCGACAGGAAGAAGATGCTGTGATATGCAAATGATTAGCTTTTCAGAGCATTCTCACAAGGTTGGCGCCGGTGGCAACACCTACAACGTGTTGACATGCGGGAAGTTTCCAACCGATTTCTCTTACACAAACAGCAGTTGACCAGCGTTTCCTGGTGAAACATTGTTGTGATGCCTCGTGTAAGGAGGAGAAATGCGTACCATCACGTTTCCGACTTTAATAAAGGTCGGATTGTAGCCTATCGCGATTGCGGTTTATCGTATCGCGACATTGCTGCTCGCGTTGGTCGAGATCCGATGACTGTTAGCAGAATATGGAATCGTTGGGGTTCAGGAGGGTACACGGAACGGCGTGCTGGATCACAACGGCCTCGTATATCTGGCAGTCGAGATGACAGGCATCTTATCCGCATGGCTATAACGGATCGTGCAGCCAAGTCTCGATCCCTGAGTCAACAGATGGGGACGTTTGCAAGACAGCAACCATCTGCACGAACAATTCGACGACGTTTGCAGCAGCATGGACTATCAGATCGGAGACCATGGCTGCGGTTACCCTTGACGCTGCATCACAGATAGGAGCGCCTGCGATGGTGTACTCAACGACGAACCTGGGTGCACGAATGGCAAAACTTCAGTTTTTCGGATGAATCCAGGTTCTGTTTACAGCATCATGATGGTCTCATCCGTGTGTGGCGACATGGCGGTGAACGCACATTGGAAGCGTGTATTCGTCATCGCCATACTAGCGTATCACCCGGCGTGATGGTATGGGGTGCCATTGGTTACACGTCTCGGTCACCTCTTGTTCACATTGATGGCACTTTGAACAGTGTTACGGCCCGTGGCTGTGCCCTTCATTCAATTCCTGCGAAACCCTACATTTCAGCAGGATAATTCACGACCGCATGTCGCAGGTCCTGTATGGGCCTTTCTGGATACAGGAAATGTTCGACTGCTGCCCTGGCCAGCACATTATCCAGATCTCTCACTAATTGAAAACGTCTGGTCAATCGTGTCTGAGCAACTGGCTCGTTAAAATATGCCAGTCACTACTCTGTACCTGTACACACCATACAAACTCTGTTTGACTCAATGCCCAGGCGTATCAAGGCCGTTATTACGGGCAGAGGTGGTTGTTCTGGGTACTAATTTCTCAGTATATATGCACCCAAATTGCGTGAAAATGTAATCACATGTCAGTTCTAGTATAATATATTTGTCCAATGAATACCCGTTAATCATCTGCATTTCTTCTTGATGTTGGAATTTTAATGGCCAGTAGTGTATTCATCGGTCAACTTTATTCTGCCACTGTACACTTTCCTATTTTGCGTTTCTCCAGGGATGCATGCGGCTCTGACTTTATTATTGCTGATTACAAGGCACAGCCACATCGAACGTTGCAGATGGAGGATCTCTACAAACGGAAGGATTATCGGCGAGTGAACTGGCCTCTCCGTTCGTCCGTGTGGGATGCGTTAGAGAGAAGTGTTGCAGCATGTCCGTGTGCATCAACAACCATCAGGCAGATGTCAACCGATCGGGAAGGGGAATGGAACGCCCTACCACAAGAACTCCTTATCAACCTTCTGGCCAGCATGGAAGCACATTGCAATGCGTGCACTGCCGCAGGAGGTGAACGCACGTCCTATTAAGAACCACATGTCATGATCAGCATACAATTATTGTCCTTGAACAAAAGTATTAGTTTTCTATTCTCGCATTTCTTTCAGTTGCCTTCTGTGCTATATTTTAGCGTTTCTTTCTCTGTATGGTCCGAGTTTCACCGAGCTATGTTATTTAGCAGTGACATATCACGTGAAAGTTATTTTCCTCCGTAAGTTTTGGATACCAGTGTACCTTTCACGCTGAAACCATGTAGCTGAATACACTATTACTCTGTTGCCATGTGCTCACCAGACGAGGTAATTATTTTCGGCGATTTGACGGCGTTAGCCCAAGCAACTTACCCAGCGCAGTGCAGGTGTACTTTAAGAGCAGTGGCGCGACGTCTATTTAGCGCTTACAGCGTTATGCTTTTAGCCCGAACATCACAAAGTCTTCCGTCAACGTGACCACACTGCTACCTCTGTTATCACCCAAAAGTCAGCCAAAACCAGAGCAGTTTGCTACTAAATTGCAGTCAAAGAACGCAGCTTATTAAAATGCCAATATCTATGACCTTGGTAAATTGAAAAGCTCGATAAAAAATAGACAGAATGTAACAATCTTAATAAATATAGACTTTGTCTTTTGAAAACTGCAACTACGACTTTTATATGCACAAAGATACAATAAAACTTACAAAGTTATGAAAACATACTACATCTCCATATTTGTTGCAGTCGGCATTGTATGTAGGGTGTGATTTTTTATTGCAGTATCGAACGAATAGATTCTGAATTTATCTTTCAGTATTGATATTCAAAACATCTTCTATATTATATAATGCACTGCTGCATTAACCACTGAATGTATGGAAAGTCCCATTGGTGACTTTGGGGTGAAAGGGATTTTTACTCAAAGAATAGTTCTTGAAATTCCCCTACAGAAAGTGAAAGGACGATACTATGTGTCTTCGTAGTACGGTATCTTGTTCGAATAGGTCTATAAGAACGCGATGGAGTGCCACTAGTCTTTCAGTTTCTATGTCAGCACTAATATGGCGGTCTCTACATCTACACTCAGTAAACCTTTGTGTGGTGCACAGAAAAGTGCACTTGTCAGTGCATCACTTTTTAGGTTTTCTTCCCGCTCGGTTCGTGTAATGGAGCGCGGTATAAAAGAATGCAAAACTGCCGCTGTGCACGCTATTTTCACGCTACGTAAGGGACCGGTATGGAGCGGGCTATATTGTAGTCCTAACTTAGCACTAGTTGTCGAAAGTTTGTGCATAATCGCTGGATAGGTGACGTTTGTTCTCAACCATCTGTCAAATCACGTTCTTCGATATTTCCATGGCGCTCTTCATGAGCCATGTAAATCGTTACTATTTGTGCAACCGTTCTCTCTAGGCGTTAAACATTCCCAGTTTACCTTGACTGGAATAAATACCACACTCTCAAGAAATATCCGAGGGTGGGCCACACGAGTATGTCATATGAAATCTCCTTTGTGCACTAACAGCATTTTCGCGCTCCTAAGATGCACGCATGAAGTATCTACTCCATCTGAAGGTAACTATCCATGTTGATTCCTCAAATGTGTCACAATCGTCATTTCATACTCCAAAATGATAGTACTTTCATTAATACTCATTGGTGTGGTTCTCAGAGAAATGTTTTTATTTGCCGTGATTCGCGGCTTTAAGCATGTCCCGTCAGAAATGTGGGGATGGGCTTCGTATCATTAAACAGGTTGTTCTTTTAGAAATACCCCGATACATTCTAGAGCAAGCGAAATTCGGAGTAAGGAGAAACGCTCATGATAGATAATGGCGTTATAAGACATCTTATGTTCACGTTGCTGCATTGCGCCACATATGGACTGCAATGTTATCCCTTAAATCTAAGGGTTAGTGCCGTAGCTACCGGCTCCCCGTTTAGAATCTCGCCACTGCTTCAAATTGAATAAAAATCATCAACAATGGTGTCCCAAGTCATACGGCTTAAGAAGTCACACATCATTAAGACAAAGGCCTTGTCAAAGAGATTGGAGGAGCAAACAGAGGTTCAAGGCACTCTCTTGGGCTTGGGAAGGGACACTGCCCTTAAGATTGAAATGGCTCTGAGCACTATGGGACTCAACAGCTGTGGTAATTAGCCCCTTAGAACTACTTAAACCTAACTAACCTAAGGACATCACACACATCCATGCCCGAGGCAGGATTCGAACCTGCGACCGTAGCAGTCGCACGGTTCCGGACTGCGCGCCTAGAACCGCGAGACCACCGCAGACGGCTGCCCCTAAGAGGTAGAATCAGCTTTGGGCAACGGCATGAGGATACAGAAGGCAATGAAAACCACTGAATTAAAGATAAAAATTTTATCCAAAAGACAGATGGCTTGTAACTGAAAAATATGTCATGATGATCTCTCCATTGGCAAAATATTCAGGACTAGTCCAACATGCGGATTTCCGGGAGGGAACTGCTAAGGGGAAGTTGGCCATGAGAAAATAAATAACCAACGTTTTACGACTTGGGGCGTGGAATTCAAAAGTCTGGACCTGATAGGTAAGATAGAAAATCTGAAGTGATGCTAAGGCTCAATATAGATATATTGAAACACAGTGAAGTGAAATGGAAGAAGACAAGGATTTCTGGTCAGATGAATGTAGCGTAATAACAACAGCAGCAAGAATGGTATAACTTAAGTAGGATTCGTTATGAACAGGAAGTTAGGACAGAGAGTATGCTACTATGAACAATTCAGTGATAGAGTTGTTCTCATCAGAATCGAAAGCAAACCAAAACCGACAACGATAGGTCAGGTGTACATGCCCACATCGCAAGCTGAAGATAGGGAGACAGAGGAAGTATATGAGGATATTGAACAGTGAGTTAAGTTAGATGAAAATCTAATAGTAATGGGGGACTGGAATGCGGTTGTAGAGAAGAGAGAAGGAGGAGAAGAAAGGGCCACAATACAACATTCGCTTGGTACTCGGAATTAGAGAGGAAAAGACTAAATGAGTTCTGAAAGAAATTTCACCGAGCAATAGCGAACATTTTGTTCAAGAATCGCGAGAGGAGCAGGTATACTTGGAAGATGCCGGGAGGTATGGGAATATTCCAGTTAGGTATGGGAATATTCCAGGAAGAGGTTCCGAAATCATGTACTGGGTTGTAAAGCCTACCCAGGGGCAGATTTTGACTCAGACCACAACTTAGTTATGTTGAAGATTACTCTGAAGTTTAAGAGAATAGCCAGGAAAAATTTATGGGCAAAGAAGCAGGATCTTAAGGAATGAAGAGATATGCCTGAAATTATCTGAGATTATAGATACTGCGACAATTAATGGTTCAGTAGGAAATTCAGTTGAAGAGCAATGGACATCTCTAAAAGGGGCAATCACAGAAGTTGGAGAGGAAAACGTAGGTACGAATAATGTAACTTGGAAGAAATCAGTGACAACAGAAGAAATACTTCAGTTGATACATGAAAGAAGGCAGTACAAAAATATTCATAAATTAAGAGGCACAGAAATGCAAGTCGCTTTGGCATGAAATGAACAGGAAGTGCAGGGAAGCTAAGGCGAAATGGTTGCATCGAAAATGTAAAGAAATCGAAAAACTATGGTTGTTGGAAGGACTGACTCAGCATACAGAAAAGTCAAAACAACTTCGGTAAAATTAAAACCGAGGGTGGCAACACTGAGTGTGCAATGGGAATTCCACCGTTAAATGGAGAACAGAGAGCGGGTGTGTGCAAAGAGTACACTGAAGGCCTCTGTGAGGGGGTTGACTTCTCAGATCACATGTGATAGAAGAAGAAGCAGGAGTGACAGGAAAGAGAGAGGGGATCCAGTATTAGAATCAGAATTTAGCTTTGGACGGCTTAACATCAAGTAAGGCAGAAGTGATAGGTGACATTCCATCGGAATTTCTAAAATCATAGGGGAAAGTAGCAACAAAACGGCTGTCGACGTTGGTGTGTAGAATGTGTGAGACTGTCGAGATAACACGAGACTTTCGGAAAAACATACTTCACACAATTCCGTAAATAGCAAGAGCCGACAAGAGCGAGAATTATCAAGCAATCAGCTTGATAGCTCATGTATCGAAGTTGCCGATAAGAATAATCTACATCTACATGACTACTTTGTAATTCACATTTAAGTGCTTGGCAGAGGGTTCGTCGAACCACAATCATACTATCTCTCTACCATTCCACTCCCGAACAGTGCGCGGGAAAAACGGACGCCTAAACCTTTCTGTTCTAGCTCTGATTTCTCGTATTTTATTTTGATGATCATTCCTACCTAAGTAGGTTGGGCTCAACAAAATATTTTCGCATTCGGAGGAGAAAGTTGGTGATTGAACTTTCGTAAATAGATCTCGCCACGACGAAAAAGTCTTTGCTGTAATTACTTCCATCACAATTCGCGTATCATATCTGCCACACTCTCTCCCCTACTATGTGATAATACAAAACGAGCTGCCCTTTTTTGCCCCCTTTCGATGTCCTCCGTCAATCCCACCTGGTAAGGATCCAACACCGCGCAGCAATATTCTAACAGAGGACGAACGAGTGTAGTGTAAGCTGTCTCTTTAGTGGACTTGTTGCATCTTCTAAGCGTCCTGCCAATGAAACGCAACCTTTGGCTCGCCTTCCCCACAATATTATCCAATGAAACGCAATCTTTGGCTCCCCTTCCCCACAATAATACCTATGTGGTCTTTCCAACTGAAGTTGTTAGTAATTTTAACACCCAGGTACTTAGTTGAATTGACAGCCTCGAGAATTGTACTATTTATCGAGTCATCGAATTCCAACGGATTTCTTTTGGTACTCATGTGAATCACCTCACACTTTTCTTTATTTAGCGTCAACTGCCACCTGCCACACCATACAGCAATCTTTTCTAAATCGCTTTGCAACTGATACTGGTCTTCGGATGACCTTACTAGATGGTAAATTACAGCATCATCTGCGAACAACCTAAGAGAACTGCTCAGATTGTCACCCAGGTCATTTATATAGATCAGGAACAGCAGAGGTCCCACGACGCTTCCCTGGGGAACACCTGATATCACTTCAGTTTTACTGGATGATTTGCCATCTATTACTACGAACTGCGACCTTACAGGAAATCACGAATCCAGTCGCACGACTTATACGATACCCCATAGGCCTGAAGCTTGATTAGATGTCGCTTGTGAGGAACGGTGTCAAAAGCTTTCCGGAAATCCAGAAATACGGAATCAACCTGAGATCCCCTGTCGATAGCGGCCATTACTTCGTGCGAATAAAGAGCTAGCTGCGTTGCACAAGAACGATGTTTCCTGAAACCATGCTGATTACTTATCAATAGATCGTTTCCTTCGAGGTGATTCATAATGTTTGAATACAGTATATGCTCCAAAACCCTACTGCAAACCGACGTCAATGATATAGGTCTGTAGTTAGATGGATTACTCCTACTACCCTTCTTAAACACTGGTGCGACCTGCGCAATTTTCCAATCTGTAGTTACAGATCTATCGGTGAGCGAGCGGTTGTATATGAGTGCTAAGTAGGGAGCTATTGTATCAGCATAATCTGAAAGGAACCCAATCGGTATACAATCTGGACCTGAAGACTTGCCCGTATCAAGCGATTTGAGTTGCTTCACAACCCCTAAGGTATCTACTAAGAAAATCATGCTAGCAGCTGTTCGTGTTTCAAATTCTGGAATATTCCATTCGTCTTCCCTGGTGAAGGAAT
The DNA here is from genome assembly GCF_023897955.1 of Schistocerca gregaria. Classification (NCBI taxonomy): domain Eukaryota; kingdom Metazoa; phylum Arthropoda; class Insecta; order Orthoptera; family Acrididae; genus Schistocerca; species Schistocerca gregaria. The sequence continues at coordinate 994,337,827 of NC_064920.1, forward strand.
TTCGGAAAACTGTGTTCAATAACTCCGCTTTAGCGGCACAGTCGTCAGTAACAGTACCATCGGCACTGCGCAACGAAGGTATTGACTGCGTTTTGCCGCTTGTGTACTTTACGTATGACCAGAATTTCTTCGGATTTTCTACCAATTTTCGAGACAATGTTTCGTTGTGGAACCTATTAGCGGCATCTCGCATTGAAGTCCGTGCCAAATTTCGCGCGTCTGTAAATTTTAGCCAATCTTCGGGATTTCGCGTTCTTCTGAACTTCTCATGCTTTTCCCGTTGCCTCTGCAACAGCGTTCGGACCTGTTTTGTATACCACGGGGGATCAGTTCCATCTCTTACCAATTTATGAGGTATGAATCTCTCAATTGCAGTTGCTATTATATCTTTTAATTTGAACCACATCTCGCCTACATTTGCATAGTCAGTTCGGAAGGAATGGAGATTGTCTCTTAGGAAGGCTTCTAGTGACACTTTATCCGCTTTTTTCAATAAAACTTCACTACAAGATAAACCACTACTGACAGACACAACACTCCAACACAATTCTGCTTAATCTACACTCCTGGAAATTGAAATAAGAACACCGTGAATTCATTGTCCCAGGAAGGGGAAACTTTATTGACACATTCCTGGGGTCAGATACATCACATGATCACACTGACAGAACCACAGGCACATAGACACAGGCAACAGAGCATGCACAATGTCGGCACTAGTACAGTGTATATCCACCTTTCGCAGCAATGCAGGCTGCTATTCTCCCATCTTGACGATCGTAGAGATGCTGGATGTAGTCCTGTGGAACGGCTTGCCATGCCATTTCCACCTGGCGTCTCAGTTAGACCAGCGTTCGTGCTGGACGTGCAGACCGCGTGAGACGACGCTTCATCCAGTCCCAAACATGCTCAATGGGGGACAGATCCGGAGATCTTGCTGGCCAGGGTAGTTGACTTACACCTTCTAGAGCACGTTGGGTGGCACGGGATACATGCGGACGTGCATTGTCCTGTTGGAACAGCAAGTTCCCTTGCCGGTCTAGGAAAGGTAGAACGATTGGTTCGATGACGGTTTGGATGTACCGTGCACTATTCAGTGTCCCCTCGACGATCACCAGAGGTGTATGGCCAGTGTAGGAGATCGCTCCCCACACCATGATGCCGGGTGTTGGCCCTGTGTGCCTCGGTCGTATGCTGTCCAGATTATGGCGCTCACCTGCAAGGCGCCAAACACGCATACGACCATCATTGGCACCAAGGCAGAAGCGACTCTCATCGCTGAAGACGACACGTCTCCATTCGTCCCTCCATTCACGCCTGTCGCGACACCACTGGAGGCGGGCTGCACGATGTTGGGGCGTGAGCGGAAGACGGCCTAACGGTGTGCGGGACCGTAGCCCAGCTTCATGGAGACGGTTGCGAATGGTCCTCGCCAATACCCCAGGAGCAACAGTGTCCCTAATTTGCTGGGAAGTGGCGGTTCGGTCCGCTACGGCACTGCGTAGGATCCTACGGTCTTGGCGTGCATCCGTGCGTCGCTGCGGTCCGGTCCCAGGTCGACGGGCACGTGCACCTTCCGCCGACCACTGGCGACAACATCGATGTACTGTGGAGACCTCACGCCCCACGTGTTGAGCAATTCGGCGGTACATCCACCCGGCCTCCCGCATGCCCACTATACGCCCTCGCTCAAAGTCCGTCAACTGCACATACGGTTCACGTCCACGCTGTCGCGGCGTGCTACCAGTGTTAAAGACTGCGATGGAGCTCCGTATGCCACGGCAAACTGGCTGACACTGACGGCGGCGGTGCACAAATGCTGCGCAGGTAGCGCCATTCGACGGCCAACACCGCGGTTCCTGGTGTGTCCGCTGTGCCGTGCGTGTGATCATTTCTTGTAAGCCCTCTCGCAGAGTCCGGAGCAAGTATGGTGGGTCTGACACACCGGTGTCAATGTGTTCTTTTTTCCATTTCCAAGAGTGTATGTTTCCTGAACACCGTCTGAGACTTCGCAAAAATTTCTGCAGAACTTATTTCAGGCTTTAGCCTATAACGATTTCAGCTTCTGTGCTTTCTATTAGCACTTGAATCTCGGGGACTTTCCCAGCACCACTACAACTATTTGCAACTACAATTCTGACTGTTCCTTGACCCAAGCGCGTCCTGTATCTTCCATGCACCCTTTGAGATTGCAGCCCACCCCGTACCTTACCGAGGCCTTCTAACCTATAAAACGGCGCAGTCCACGCCACACAGCCTCCGCTACCCGTGTAGGCCGCCAGCTGAGTGTAGTGAACTCCTGACCTGTTCAGCAATGATAAGATTCGCTGATTACATTGCTATACTCAGCGAAAGTGAAGAAGAATTACAGAATATCTTAAGTGGAATGAACTGTCTGATTACTGCAGAACATGCAGTGAGAATAAATGTAAGAAAGACTAAAGTAAGGAAACTAGCAGAAATTATAACGAGAAACTTACTGTAAGGTCAGAATTGGGGTTCACGAAGCAGAGGCAGTCAATTAATTCCGCTGTTTAGGCAACAAAATAACTCCTGATGGACGGAGCAAGGAGGCATATAAAGTCGGCTATCACTGGCAAAACAGGCATTCCTGTGCTAGACTAGTCTGCTAGCGTCATGGCCTCAATTTGAGGAAGAAATTTCTAACGAGAAACCTTTGCAGTGCGAGATCGCAAAAGACCAATGTTTACGGTCTTCGATGCCGCACTATACAACCATAAAATTGGATGCTAACGGCAAATGGGAGAGCAAAGGAAGGGTTCGAGTGGTGAGCACGGTATGAGGCTATGGAACACAGTTGAACTGCTTAGTCAACATAGTAACACAAAACATTGCTACAGTGCTAATGGTGTTGATACAAAGCAGAGCAATCGCAATGATAAACAAAATTAAACATTGAATCATATCTACAACAACCGAAGTTTACATTTCGTCAGAAAGGAATCCAAGGAATTCCGCAGAGGGTGATGGAAGTGGCGGTGAAATGTTGGCGTTCCCGCAAGATGAGTCAGTGGAATGTATGGCGTCGTACACGGTCGACAGTGCGGGCAATGTACGTGAGGAGTACAGTGGTGACGATATGTTCTTAAGAAGTGAAAGTGATATCGAAACAGGTATCGAGCCATCTAGATAATCATCATTGTCGGACAGGGAGCCACAAATCCCGTCTCTAATGAAACGTAATAAAAGGCAATCGTTGTCCTAGGAGCGGGTACTAAACATAATTACGTATATAGAAATCATCCGCAGCATAGAAAAAAAACGATTATGAATAGATTTCCGCAGCAGTGTGATGGTGTAGTGCGTAAGAAAAACTACAGTGATTCAAGGGAGGACAAGGCGTACTTGTTAGAAAAACCGGTGTTTTTGCGTTTCAAGGATGCTCGATTCAATTTACAGGACATACATAATAGTGTCCTACTCCCTTATACACGTCAAACTGCGCGTGACGATTACAGTGATTTCAAGGCAAGCAGTGGACGGTTGAATAGCTTCAAAAGTGCTTCAGAATTGGTTGATGTAATTTGAAACAAAGCGTCAAATTGACGATGCACTGCAGACTGCGGGATCGGCCCGAAAATTTGTAGTGGAGATAAACAAGCGTATCCCATCTTTCAATAAGGAATTTTCGACCTCCAATCAGTCGGAAATTGAAAAGGAAATGGATATGAAAGGAACCCTGGAGATTAGAGGTACCAGGAGAGTTGTATCAAGATCAACTAACATCAATGCCTTAATGCATTCGTACGCAATTATGCCGACTGTTAATCTGGATGGTAAACTGGCTTGAAAGTTATTTATTGTGCTGCGAGAAGTTGAATGTGCTCTACACCTACGATTCTTTCTCCTGTGCGTGATCGTGCAAGGGCAATAGGGAATATTTACATAACACCAAGCAAGACTGGGAAAATAGGCGAACTGCAATTACGGGATGAGCACTATTTTTGGCCATTATCTGATCAAAATATCTTGCTTTTGCTTGATGACTGGTATGCGTATAAAAAATCATACTCCTTTGGAGCGACCTGTCCCTCCTGGAAACTAAAGTTGCAATTCATACCATCTGGAATCATTGGACAAATTCAGCCTCTGGATGTTTCATTTTCCGTGTCAATGAAACATACGAGGTGCCTTCAAGTTCTAAGGCCTCCGATTTTTTTTCTCCGGACTGGAAAGAGATAGAAACATGCGCATTGTTTTAAAATAAAATGAGGCCGCGTTCATTGTCAATACGTCCCAGAGATGGCAGCTCCGTACGGCAGATGGAATTTTACCGCCAGCGGCGAGAATGGGAACTGTTTTAAATACTTAAAATGGCGACGTTTTCTCTACTTGAACAGAGTGCAATCATTCGTTTTCTGAAATTGCGTGGTGTGAAACCAATTGAAATTCATCGACAGTTGAAGGAGACATGTGGTGATGGAATTAGGATGTGTGGAAAGTGCGTTCGTGGGCGCTACAGTTTAATGAAGGCAGAACATCATGTGACAACAAACCGAAACAACCTCGGACTCGCACAAGCCGGTCTGACGACATGATCGAGAAAGTGGAGAGAATTGTTTTGGGGGATCGCCGAATGACTGTTGAACAGATCGCCTCCAGAGTTGACATTTCTGTGGGTTCTGTGCACACAATCCTGCATGACGACCTGAAAATGCGAAAAGTGTCATCCAGGTGGGTGCCACGAATGTTGACGGACGACCACATGGCTGCCCGTGTGGCATGTTGCCAAGCAATGTTGACGACAGCATGAATGCGACTTTCTTTTCGTCAGTTGTGACAATGGATGAGACATGGATGCCATTTTTCAATCCAGAAACAAAGCGCCAGTCAGCTCAATGGAAGTACACAGATTCACCGCCACCAAAAAATTTCGGTTAACCGCCAGTGCTGAAAAAATGATGGTGTCCATGTTCTGGGACAGCGAGGGCATAATTCTTACCCATTGCGTTCCAAAAGGCACTACGGTAACAGGTGCATCCTACGAAAATGTTTTGAAGAACAAATTCCTTCCTGCACTGCAACAAAAATGTCCGGGAAAGGCTGCGCGTGTGCTGTTTCACCAAGAGAACGCACCCGCACATCGAGCTACCGTTACGCAGCACTTTCTTCGTGATAACAACTTTGAAGTGATTCCTCGTGCTCCCTACTCACCTGACCTGGCTCCTAGTGACTTTTGGCTTTTTCCAACAATGAAGGAAACTCTCCGTGGCCGCACATTCACCAGCCGTGCTGCTATTGCCTCAGCGATTTTCCAGTGGTCAAAACAGACTCCTAAAGAAGCCTTCGCCGCCTCCATGGAATCATGGCGTCAGCGTTGTGAAAAATGTGTACGTCTGCAGGGCGATTACGTCGAGAAGTAACGCCACTTTCATCGATTTCGGGCGAGTAGTTATTTAGAAAAAAAATCGGAGGCCTTAGAACTTGAATGCACCTCGTACAATCGCACCATCTGCAACTAAACCTTAAAGGATAGCCAGTTTCACGATGAACTCCACCATAGTTTGTTTAGCGTTTGGTTGTATACCATCACATTCCATCAGTTCTCGTCATCGCGTTACACCAATGTTATTTTATATGCATTCTGTAAGAGTGGATACCTAGCTGAACGTCTTGCACGGTTTGTAAGTCTTATGGAATCCGCCTTCGAGCTTGATGGTGCGTACCTTTTTGATCACTGTGGCGACCAATTTTTCGTGCCCTTGGTGCAAGTTAACGGTGTACTTTGAACATGTCTTGAATGCCATGATGTCCATTTTTGAAGTGTAATACGAACATCCCATAGAATATCATCATTGCACTTCTCGGACACCTATTTTCTGTAGCCCTCCTGATGCACAAGATGAGTTATTAGCAGATAATATTTCTCCTTTCGTAACGCTTTCAAATGAGGGTAACTAAAGATTGAACTTTTGCCTTCACACTCAAGGGGTTCCTGTAAGAAAGTACTCGTCCGCTTGGAGCACAGAATTCCACAATAGTGAAACATGGGCTGTGGGACACCGGAACAGAAGATAATCGAAGCATTTTAGATACAGTACTACAGAAGAATGTTGGAAATGAGATGGACTGATACGGTAAGGAATGTGGGGGTTCTCCACAGAACCGGGTAGGAAAAGAATATATGGAAAACGCTGTCAATAAGAATCGGAAGGGCGATAGGGCATAAGTTAAGAAATCATGGACTAACTTGCTTGGTACTAGAGGGAGCTGTAGATGGTAAAAACTAAAGATAAAGACAGAGATTTGAATACATCTAACAAGGAATTGAGGGTGTAGGTTGCAAGTGTTACTCTGTGATGAAGAAGATGGACTTCAGATTCGTAATGTGACAAGCGACACGGACTAACAGACACCCTTGTCAGGACTCTGTAAAATGTACCATGGTACAACGAACATTCCTGTGATTTTAACTGTCACCAGATTAACATTTTATAACGTTCAGCAGTGCTGACCTATTTATACGCACACCCGACATGCGTACATAGAAGCCATGCGTGGACCGCGCCTCTGTGTATCTCGCACTTTTGATGTCCTGTCATATTCATATCGTGAATGTAATGGACGGCAATCAGGTTTAAAATGTCCATTTTAGCAGCAAAAGTTTGCTTAAAATTCTCAGTGGCGTGCGTCCGCGAATAATACAGCATACAATGCATAGTTATTTTGGAACACCTGTGTTGGGACGAGTACTGTCATAATGCACACTAGCGAGGCAATGATAATAATGGGAGCGTGATCCACTAAAACACATAAAATAGTTAAGTAGCCAGTTCCGCAAACGTTAATACGTTACAAAACGAGTGTTATAAACTCATTTATCTCCTGATTACGCAAGAGTGATGAATGTATTTATGTATTTATTGTAGTCTGCGTAATGTCTACGATATTGACTGAAGCTGTTAGTAACAAATGATTCGTTGTCAATATTACAGTCTCCGAAGTTCTTTCTTTAAAGTACGAAAATATCTTCTCGTTCCTTAAATTAGTAAATAATGGAACTTATGTTTCAATTCTGTTTGATATTTCTTCAATGTAAACTTTACAGGTGAATTTAATGCATATACAATACTTTGCATATACAGTGCAGCAGTGATTAATCAATAAGATTAAAAGAATGCCCCAATCATTCTCCTGGGCAGCTGATTTGGAAAGGAAAGAGACTAATCGTGTATCGGCGGTGCCCAGCTGCCGATACCAGATTTTTAACAGGCCTTAACGTGTGTTAGATATTATTCGGCGAAGAAGTTCCGACTGTTAAAAACCCTCTTTCTCAGGAACAGGTTGACATATCAAATTGAAATTTGTGACCCTCACTAAGGTCTGCGTTACTTTGGCGGTGTAAAAAACTGAAGCTAGGTCTAAGCAATCAGAACATACGAGCATTTACGTCACATATTTTGATACGCGCAAACTCATCCACCAAAATCCACAGGGTACTTCCCATTGAACTAGACCCACATAATTTGGCAAGAAGCTAGGTTTCACAGTACAAACAAAGGAAAAAATCCTAAACTCGTTGATCTGTTACTGTATCACACGATAAAATTTTGTCACTAGTTATCAGGCTAACTGTCTGTCCGTACGTCTCTTGAGACTCCTTTTTCTCAGGAACGGGTAGGTGTATCACGCAGAAATTTATGTCACACACTAAGACCTATGGTCCGTTAGCGGTGCAATAAACATGAGCTTCTAAGTCGATGTAATCAAAAGAAATCTGCGTATTTTTGTACTTCAAAACGCACTCATCAAAACCTATGCTGAACGTCCAATTGGTCTGGAATCATGAAATTTGGCAAGTTGCAAATTTCACTGTACAAGTATAGGAAAGAAGTCCGAAAGTTGTGAAATTGTAATTATATCACTCGAAAAAATGTTTCTTTTCTTGTTTGTTAGATGACTTCAAAATTAAGATTAAAACATTCCCAGGACCAGTATCTTGCCAGCATCAATGCTGCCAACAGGCAAAAATCGTCGAGATTCTCCACTCCTGAGATGGATGAACTATCTATATACATAATGAAATTTGTATGGAATCCTCAGTGTATGAATCCTACTCGCACCTCATCATTGTTTTTATTACTGACAGTGACCAATCTCTTGACCCAGTACGCTGCGTTACTGCGCAGGCAACCCACTGCGCTATCCAAGCTCGGCCCACGGCTCCCTTTATAGCTCCACTGGGGCAATTAGGGCTGTGAGGCAAAGTGGTGAGTTGTGCTTGTATGCGTCAGTCAGAAGAGTATTTGCCCATAACAGGAAAATGTTTTAGCTTTGCTTCACCATCCCTGCACTGTTTTAATCTGCCTTAAGATTGATCTACTACTTTCAACACATGAAAAATAAATTTATTCTTAATCATTGTTTAATATAAATATGGTATCCACATTGTGTCCTTAGCGTGAGATGGAACCACACGTAACATCATTTTTAATGCTGGTTTACAGTAACATTTTCGCAAGAGGATGTGAATTTGAGTTTTACTTCTAAAGAACGTAAAAGAACAGTAGCCGCTTGCTGAGTTCGTGTAGCCAGAAGGAAAATTATGAGACTGTATACAGAAACCTTTATGTCCAGCGAAGTCCTTCCCAAGCCATTAATGCCTGCAACCCTGAAGATCACAGTTATCCAGTACAAAGGATCTTTAATATCTTGCTGGCAAACGAAACTAGTATTTATGATGTGTAACGTTTACGCATGATCTCCGAACAACAAAAAATGTTAGAGAGATCACGCTACATATGCCAGATTGGTATATTGGTACATTCCACTAAATATTCAATCTAACAATGGCTTCACACCAGGATTCATACCAGGAACAGCGAGAAGTGTGTTACCACTATGAAAAAGATGTCGTCACCCTCAGAGAATAGTTTACTCAAACTAGTCGAAACGCTTCCTTCTACTGTGGTCTGCTTTTGTTATTGTTGAGGCTTGTTTAGAGTTAATTGTTACCACATATGAACATAGCAGGCAGAATGTCCCTTCATGATTTTCGTTTTTGTGTGGAGGTTCGTCATATTTAATGTCAAAAACATCGCAAATACTATGTGTCTACGGAATGTTTCACTGCAGCATGCCTGATAAAATCTTTTCCGTTTTCAATCTGTGTCCTTTCGAACAAAATTCTCGAGCTCTCGGCAGCTGCCTTTGTTGTCGTTGTTAGGAGTGAAACTATGGACTACCGGGTCTAGCGCGAAGCTCGTTTATTTAGTCGAAGCAGCAGAGTCTGGAACCTCCCAGAAGACCAAACTAACGCATACGCGGGAAAGCAAGTTAGTCAGTTCATAACTTAGAACATACTGACTTACAGCTTGACTGGTAGTTTCGTGGTAAGTTTCATATCAAACTTACTCTCGTAGACATTTGTAAGAATTTTCCTCAACATAAACTTCTACGACTTTACAAGTTTTCAGCTACGATTATGGCGATGTTTGAATCTACATACTTGAGGGAGCAACTCTTTTCCGTAGTGAAGAGTATGAAATACACCCACAGCAGCTCTCTGACAGAGTTCAAGTTAAAAGATTGCCTTCGAATTAGCGGTACTGAGAAAATGGTACTAGACATTGGCGCTTTAATAAAAGGCAAAGTGAGTAATGTTCATGACATCCTGTCTTTTTACATTTAACGTGCAGTATTTTGTTACTACTTAATTCACTTCTTTACAAGGAGAAGGGTTCTCTTTAAGGTTATATACTGTCAACGGGATACTGACAAAGGATAGGTCTATTTCTGTGACGATCATTTCAGAGTATTTGTTTTAGTGAATGAATCACTTATATGTTCCTGAAATTGTGCCAGGGGGTGATCTGCAGTGTAATAAACTGAAAGGAGAAAAAGGAAGAAGCCAAGGTCGCAAGTAAAGCAATTATTTCGATAACCGGTTTCTGTAAGACTACGGTACCAACTTCAGATCTCCAATGGATAGAACCAAGTTGACAGGGTATCATGTTTACAAGTGAAGTACAATAACGTACAAAATTAATTGCCATACACGTGGAAAAGCGACATACCTTAAGCTCTGAAACCTCACATAATCTCTTCCGTCCGTACAATAAATCGTGTCACATGACGAACATGTGTGTGAAGACTACGAAAATCTCTAGATATTAAAACAAACAATATGTACAAACATAAGGATAGTACGCCGAACTTCGAGTGACACATTGCGATGTACATAGACATTGAGCATCAAAAATTTCACATTTTAATGTTTATAGCATACCCTCTTTATTGAATTGGTCTTATTCACAGCTTGTGAACTGATAGTGTGTCTATGATGTAAATTAAAATGGTTAACGTCCCATTTCAGTGTCCAGCCAGAAATTGATCCTAGATATCGAGTGACACATTATGTTGTATCTAGACATCACACTCTTGATAGTCGTGTGATATAAAGGAAATCATAATAAGTGCACATATTGCTTTTTGTTGGTGTGAGATCTGAACACTTAATAGATTTAGTTTCCGAGTTTGTTGATCTAAACTCAAATTTGACAATCTGTACACTGTTTCGTCGATATGCGTTATGGGTTATGAAGAATGTTTGGCCTGATTACTTATTGGATTACGTCATAAAGTGATTACATAAACCAATTTTACATGTTAACAGAATGAAGTATTTTGAGACTTCTCTAACACTTTTTATAAAAGTCTGCTGTGTTAATGTCATTATGGTTTGTGATTTAGATTATGCATTGTACATAAATAATAATTTTTGAAAGTCTTTTTCCCATCAGGGTATTAACAATTACTTGGCTTGGTATTGTATATTCATGCCCTTTGCTTTACACAAAACTGTTCCAAACTGTACTACCACAGTGCCATCCTGTTGGCATATGGAATAGTTGTGAGCGTATTGCTTGCTTTCAATTTGACATGTCGACATCCAGTGATTTTCATGATCTACACATGGACGTTCCTGAAGTGACACAATACATAGCATAGATAAAGTACACTATGACTTTGTAAAATCACGTTCACATTCATGATGTGACACGATACATAGCGTAGATAAAGGACACTATGACTTTGTAAAGTATAAGATATGCTGCTTTTACAAGTTAATTTTGTAAATTATTATACGTGATTTATAAACCTCTCAGTTTGGTTTTATCCATTGCATATCCAAAGATGGTAACGTAGTCTTATGGAAAATGGTTATCGAAATAATTGCTTTACTAGCAATCTTGACCTTTTGAAGCTTTTGTTCTGCGTTTATGAATAAATCACTAGTTTGTAAATAGGCATTTGTAGTAATTTCAATAGTTGAAATATCTATGTATGTGCATGCCTTATGTCGTTTTGTTGTGAGTATCGTCCCTGTGCGCACAAACATACCAACGACACGCGTAAGATGTTGGAATGTACAGAAGTCACAGTAGCCACTTCGACTGAAGTTACAGCAGTAGGGTTGCAGCTTGTCACCTCTGTTTTCGACTTATATGTCAAAGAAGAAGTAATGGAGGTGCAACAAAACTTTTGAAGAGCAGCTGGGAACAACAAGGTAATCAAATACTTAAAGATTTTTCCTATCTAGCTATCAAATTCACATAGATGGCTGAATAAGTGTAGATATCAGAAAAGATTTACACAGGCGACTGAAGTGCTCTTCAGTGAAGTGTTATGAAACTGAGGAAAATTTTTTGGCAACTGTACGTTTGGAAAACAACATTGTATAAGAGGGAACGTTGACCATCGGGTATGTGGAGAGAGAGAAGCTAAGGGCGATTAGAAACATCAAAGAGCGTTAAAAATTAGGTTTAAGGATGAAATCAATCTGAAGAAAAAGTAAAGAAAATAAGTCATAAGAAGTCTATTTGATATACTTGCTAGAAGAAGGGACAGATTACTCGGACGTCTACCACAGCATCAAGTAACAGTTATCCTGGCACTGGAAACAGCTGTATAGGGTGAAACAGTAAAGGCAGACCAGAAGCAATACCGAAGGCAGACCCACGATGTAATAGTTACGTAGGGATGAAAAGACTAGCGCAACAAAGGAAAAGATGGAGATCAGCAACAAACCAGTTGAAAGTCTGCTGACATAAAATAAGGAAGAAAAAACCGGAAAAGGTACTCTGCTTCTGTATAATGACTGCTCTTCAATAGCACGTTTGCTATTTCATTTAACGTGCACTTAGAACAATGATATCGCCATTATACCTCCAAAACCGGAGTTTACGGGTCACGTAAACTAGAATAACCTCTGAGGCTACTATCTAATCCAACTCTTAATTAATAATTAATTTCAGGAATAATTATTGTCGAGACCATCTTAGATGGTGATCCCAAGAATAATTAAGTGACTGAGAAACAGTCTGATTTCGTTTGTGGTTGCTGTTTCGTGTTGAATTTAGTGAGGCAGAAGGAATGGTGTGCCAGTATTATCTCCCAGTTGCGCTAAAACATATATTTAATGGGCCAAAAGGTGACACAGCGAATTGTCGTAAGAGATACAGCCCAGCTTTATTTATTCTTTTGTCTACCAAACGTTTCTGATCTTCGACTTATGCAGTAATTTTGATTGCCACCTTTATCAGCTGCCACCATGGCTACCACAGACATTTGCGTCATGACCCATTTAACAGCACTGGTGCCTCCGCACTACGGCTTCAAGTCTCAAATGGCGCCAGCCGCCTCCTAATCACCACAGGATCATAGGTTTAGGCATGGATCTCTTCTCGCTCCCATATCTCGGTCAGTTACCGCTTCTAATCTTTTGTGGACTAGAAGACATTGCTCAGATCGTACCTTCGGTTTCCCCTGCCTAACTTAATCGGTCCCAACGATGAATCAACATGTCCAAATCTTGTGGACATCATGCGCTAGGCAGAGGCGTTTCTGGCCACCTTTGCATTCCCAAAAGAAATAGGAAGAACTCAGGCGCTTAAAACCAAGTGATCCCAGTTTTTTTAGAGAGTTGAGGAGAAAAGCTGGACCTTGACACAACTTCAAAGGTAATAAAAGCACATGAAAAAGTCCAATGATCAATACCAGTAACAGATACCACAAGCTCCCAGCCTCCCAGTGACTTCACCGTTCACTTTACGAATTGGCCATTCCTACACTGTATCGAACGGGTGAATATGTATAAGTCTGCAGGCTTTCATAGCCATAGTCACTGATGGTTCAGCCATCTGAGGACACCAGAAGACTCCTAAAGACGATCACAGTTGACGGGTCTAAACGTCGAATATTGGAGAAATTTGGAGAAGAATAAGAGCCATCCTACAACTATGACAATTTTACTATCAAGGTGCATGTTGTAGTAACACTACAATTTTGTGGGCAAACCTGTGGGAGCAACCACTGGCAGCTGTGCATCGTGTAGTGTCAGTATTCCAACTGCAGTAACAGCGCTGTTTACTCATTTGGAGATGGTCCACTTTCGGCTCTGCAAAAACGTGCCAGCATGGAATTAAGACACAGTTCCTGCAGAACAGGTAAAGATATTTCTTCAGTGAAAGGTTTCAGTGTTGTTATCAATGATGTGAAAAGAAGCGACGAATTGCCGTAACATATGTGCTGCTATCCTGTGTTTATCATGATTCCCACATGGTTTTCGGAGAGAGATAAATGTTTCACATATAGGCCGCACACAGTCAAGGTGTAGGTCTTAGTTTGCCAACAAACAGACATCATGTGATCTGGATCGTCTCAAGGCGATCGGGTTTATCAAGGCTGGGCACGGGTGGACTAATTGGCTGGCATGACCAGATTGTCTGTATAAAAGACTTACGGGTGCGCCAAGTCAGATTTCGTAGGAGATATTACCGTGAACTACCGTAACTGTCCCCCCCCCCTCCCCTTTGTCCCACGGCCTGTCTTGGAATATTTACGTTCCTAGGACTAGCAGTTAAATCACTAACAAGAGAATGGTTAGACTTGTCATGTCGAAACCTGCAAGAAACATTGCAAGAAGTCTGTATGCAGAATTTTAGCTGCTGACATGACCTGGAAGTCTGTAAACAATTTTGTGAAGTAAGACATTACTGTCACATGGTTTCCGCGCTTATAACTGCATCTTGTACAACCCTGACCTCTCTCGCTACGTTATCCCAACACCATCTAGGGACGAGGTGGCGTTAACTATGCGCCGCTCTCTTGCCACAGCAGTGGGAGAACTGATTTCCCCAGTGAAAGCGATCGTATGATAATTAAACATTCGTTGACAAATATGGCTGATATGTTATCTACAACATTCTATCCAAATAGCTATGAAATAGACACAAAAAATATACGGTTTAGAACACGTCCAAATTTTATTTCTTGTAGTTACCGCAAAATTGTGAAATATTGATACAATGTTCAAAACATAGGTTTTTTGTGCACCAAGAACATACAAGCAAAGACAACATACGACAGCCCTGCGAATCACAGACGTTGTTAGATGTCCGCAGACAAAACTGGGCTGGTGTTAGGAATGAATCAGGCCCAGTATCAGTATATTTCTGAAACCATGGGGAGGAACATTGATAATGTACTACTGATTGCAGCTTGAGAATATTGTCACGGTGATAGACAGGAAATTGTAGTGATTTGCACACAATAATTTTCTCTGTTAGTTTTCTGTGAAATGCCTTCCACTGACGGAAAAATTCTCTGTCTAATGGTTGGATTACGTTCTTCGTGCCGGGTGGAATCTGAAGTATCTCTACTTCTTTGTCAGGCTGGGCTCGAAATACAGCTTTTAATGAATCAGACCTTTTATGACCTGACCACGAATCAAGAACGAGAAGAGATTTGTTCCCGCAGAACTGAAGAAATGCATGACTCATGAAAAGTGTAACGTTTTCATTTCTCATTTTTCCAGACTTTGATGCGTCTACCACAAGATTGTTTGCGTAGAACATTGTTCTTTTGACACGTAGTCCCAAACGTCCAGTTAGTTCATGAAGACACACATATAGTTTAGGCAGCGATGAACCATCCAGACTAATTATGGGCATTATAGTGTATGAATGGGTGAGTGCAGTCGTGGACTGCGCAACCGCCTCAATATGTTTTCACCTTTGAATGACAGTGTTCTTTTCTCACGCATTTCTTTTTGAAAACCTGACTGATCTGCAT
The DNA here is from genome assembly GCF_023897955.1 of Schistocerca gregaria. NCBI lineage: Eukaryota > Metazoa > Arthropoda > Insecta > Orthoptera > Acrididae > Schistocerca > Schistocerca gregaria. Next base: position 994,352,923 of record NC_064920.1, read on the forward strand.
TGCATACGTACGATTCACTAAAACAAGCGATCTTATTTTTTACATTCGTAAGAAAAGCTTCTATCATTTCGATTTGTGTCACTTCATTTTCGGACCTGTTTCTCGATAAAAATTTTGTTATTTTTCTTGCCACAATTTTCTGTGATCTTTTGAAGCGACTAATCCATCTTTGAGAAGCTGTAAATTCTTTAGCACCTATCGCGTTGGCAATCTCTAACGACCAATCACACAAAGTTAAATCGCTGACACTAAATGACTGTTGTCTGGCATCGGTAAATAGCTCAAAAAGTCGCGCATTTATCTCCGTCGCAATTTCCAGTCGACTCTTACGTCGTCCAGCGACTTCCTTTTTCCATCTATACAATTCACGTTCAGAACGGACAAAGCGATGCTTATTTTGAACAGTACTGACACGTAGGCGTTTCTTACCACTTTCGTTCAACCAATACGTCACCGCTTTTTCTTTGTCTGATAATGTAATTGTAGTTGCTGGTGTTATTTTCGGAGATAATTGATGGTTCTTGCACTCGAAGAGTCTTCATGAGTGCTACATTCGTCGGTGTATTTGTCGTCTGTAGATTCACAGTCTGTAATATCGAGTTTTTCAGTTGTTTCTAGCCACATGTCTGCGCCATTTACATGCTCGTCGAGAAGTTTAACAGCCATGTCGCACTACACATAGTCTTCACGCGTGTTTTCTGTTGATTGCTTCATTTGGCGTCTGTGATATATCTCCATGGCAAGCAGCAAAACATTTACAGGGTTTGCCATCACCTGTGAGGGAAGATTGAATGTTCACCGTAAAGTGGCTTGCGGAGTATAGATGAACATGTACAGAACATCTTTCACATCTCTAACCAGTTTCAGAACGGTATGTTTCGAAATACCTACCAGAAATTAAAAGGACGTGTATGCCACAGAAACGAATATTCGTTTCCCCTTTCCACCAAAACCGTGCACCGATATTCCTCTTTAGTGAACGCCGCGATAAGACGGCCACACTTCCCGACAATGCACACAACGTTCGCGAATCGCTATTTACAGGGGTGGCCAGCCGTCACTGCAAGCGCCAAGCAGGAAACACAGCTATGTTCGTGATTTTTTTTAGGTCACTTCCAGTTCATGTCAGCAGCTACAATTTTGCATACTGACCTTTTGCACAGTTAAATAACAGTGCTAAGTAAAGCAACACATGTTTCGGCATGACAAGTCTGACCATTTTCTTGTAAGTTGGCGAAAACTGGCAGGAGTTGATCTTTCACTAGATTTTTAGTGCTGTGGGCGATTTTAGTGACTAGAGGTAAATTTAGGCTGTGGAAGGCACAGCCGGAACAAAGTGTTGATGCGACGACTGAATTTTGTGGTGATATCGGGGGTATATGTATTTTTGATCGGCGACATTTTGTTAGTGGCTTACAGCTCGCCCAGTAATTCGGTTGTTTAGTGGGCTGTCAGTGGTGGATTACGTTGTTTGAAGTGCATGGAGAGATGTATCGACTGGAGTACGTTTTAGCAGAATTAGGCCTTTACCTATACGAGTGGTTAGTTTGAATTGGCCCACAAACAGATATGTAGATTGTTCCCTTTGCCGATGTTCACTGCGCAACGTAGTAAAGTAGAACCATTAACGAATCGCACGAATCGCACTGAGTGAAAAATGACGAGTGGCATATTTTGAAATGGGAGATTGTTGCGGGTTGCGACACGCCAACGTCCGAAGAGATAGAGCTTTGCTCTGATCGATAATTGTCAAGGCCAAAGAGGAGGTGGCGTTCACGATTTTTGTTTAATTTTTGTTGATTGAGTTATTACCGATTTGTGGGGTATTAGTTTTTTGCTGGCACTCGATCTCTTATGTCAAGAAAATAGTATTGAAATACATTGAAAGGTTCAAATAAAATGATACTACGTGACTCAAATATAAAAGACAGATCTTATTCGGAATTATAGTTACTGTGGATAGATATAGTAGTTCCGAATTTAGGGTCATAGAATTTACATTATATGTGCTAGCTTGGCATAGATAAAGACAGCTAGAAAGAGAAATAATATTCGTAGGGTTTACCTAAACTGGCTGTAGTAATCAGAATCAATAATTGAATTTGCTAGAAGATAAAAGTTCATATAAAGGAAACAATAATCTGCAAGTGTAAAAGAAAGCAAAGTTTAGACTTTCTCTATGAACGTAAAATAGCGATTGCTCGTCGGTCGTAAATTCGAGTTTTAATGAAAGTAAATACGTGATTAGAAATTTGTTTGATGTTTTCGGCTAGTTAACGTCAAATATAGAGAAGAACGTGACTGAAAGTAAGCCACATTGGTATTTCATGAGTAAATAACAGTTGGTAACCAAGTTTAATAGTAATTACACGTTATCGTTGACATTCAAAGATCCTGTTATCTTTGCGATACATTACAACCGACTGACAACCTACCTAAAGTTTTGATTACGACGTAATGCTTGAACGGGAAAAGAATAGGAATCAAAAGATATTCAGGTATACCTGTTACGTTTACATGCTTCTCGGAAAAGAAAGAAAGAAAAAGAGGGATTTATTGGCAGTTCGTAACTATTGCTGTGCTTAATTACAGACGAGTAATATTGAGTAGCAGCATTGAAAGATGTTGCTATTTGAAAACGGGAATTTATCGCATTGAACGACTGATAGCGATTTATTACGATACATCATTATTTTAGCGAAGATTAATTCGCATTTTCGAGTTAATTTTCGCTAAGCTAATGCGAAGTTAAGACTTTGGCGAGTTAATAAGAATTTTTCAGGGCTCATATTCATTGTGAATAGGATTTTTAGGTCTGTAGAGATTCCAGTACGAGGCATTATTTTTGTCTCGCTGAGTGATGTAAGATTTTGAGTTTCCGAAAGTCAGTTTCTTCCCATGAAACCCACAGAAGTCGTACCTAGCCTTGCTGTTTGTAAAAGTAAAGAAAAACTACTTATCGTTGTGTAAGCTGGTGTCGTCCTTGTTCTACTCATTCGAATTCGAATAATAATAATTAGACTCAAAGCACCCTTGGAACTTTCAGAGACTAGCTTTGCGTTACGGGTAAATAAAGTCTACTTCAATATAAAAACTACGTTTAATCACTTCTAGAGTGCTGGACGGCAAGTGTACTCGTTTGTTAGCACAACAGAAAGTCAGGTAGAAGGCACTGTGCCGTTAGAACAGTGACTCACTCTGTCTTTGCTATACAAAAGTAAAGAGAACTTGGGTTGACATGCTGACACTGTAGAAACTGGCCGTAGATATTTTAGGCACAACCACATTACTTGCACCCCACAGACTAATGCACTCCTCTATTATTCCACCAGCTAACTGCTGGTAAATGAAATCCTGCATAACAGGTTGCAAATGATGATGTATCTGATGGGGTTTACTGCACATTGGTGCTTCATTTCTCGTCGGAATTCAGTGTTGTATAACTGACATCACAGGCAATGAACCTCGAGGTAAAAAATAAGTCCTCTAACTCCAACAAAAACTTTTCCAATTATAGTCTTTCTATTCCCTTTAAATGCTCCACCATGTTGCGTAACGCAGTTTTGTCAGTAGTCTTTGGCTGCCTACATTTAACACCCACTGTGCACCAATCATCCTCCTCTGGAATATTCAAATTTTCTTCTAACTTCCTCTTCGTCAGCTACATTAATTTGGTACCAGAATTACCTAGATTTACAGGTACTACTATCCTGTCACCTTTCTCCTTTAAGCATACGATACCTCTTCTAAAAGAATACTTGTTGAATCTAACAGGTCGTTCTCCTCCATTGGCACTATTACACATAACTTATCGACATATATGTCTGGCTCCACCCCCCCCCCCCCCCCCAAGCGATTTAGCGATTTTCTGGTGACATCTGACACACAATAATGCGATCAAACCTTACTTCACTTGTACGCGGTTTATACGGAGTGCCCAATACAATAGATGCAGCTCGCGACAGCTCTACACTGACGACAGCTTCCCCTAGCTAGAATGGTATCCCACCAAGATGCACCACAAGTTGTCGAAGTTGAATTTTGGGATGACGTCGATATAAAAGGTACAAACCCAAGATAAATCGGCAACTTCCACTCAGATGAGACACTACTTCCACACACTGCCTGTACTGAACCGCCTCGACCTGAAAAATTATTTCTAATTACCCCAATGCCTTTACATCATTATCTCCCACCCCAAGCAGCCTGTAGTGTGGTCGGTTCCTTAGACCTATTATAACATCACTCAATTGCTTTAGAAAGAACCTTGCATTTCCCTGTTTCTTATTCTTCTAGAGAAGCCCCTGCTTTCAACTGCTCGAACATTCCTCGCATTTCTCAACGTTTATGTAATTCCTACAAAACTTTTCAGCTCTCTCACTGGTCATAATTTCGCCACTCATAACAACTAACCAGTGGACGAACCACCCGTACTCGCCGAGATCGTCAGGTCCTTCATGAACGGTAGCACATTCTCAGATGACTTTCAAGATAAGATAGTAAGTTGGCGACGGCTGGTTCACCTTATACCCTGACGTCTGGATTGATGCTAATCCAGCATCCTGAACCGCAACTTGTCTTCGCAGCTCTGCGTTATCTGCCATTTAGCTACGCTTTCTTTTCCATTAAGAAAGGCACTGTCTCTGGCTCTGAAACGTCCTGAATCCCTGACACCGCCATTAAGAAACCTTCATCCGTCATTATAGGCAATACATGCAGGAAAAATACGCAACAACTTAAAGACTGAAAATTACCACAGAAAACTACATCTTATCATTAATTATCTAGACTCCCTGCATTGCTTGACAACATGACCAAAAGCAGTAACGTGTGAAACACTTTACTGATACTGATTCTACACAGGGGTGCAGTCCATTCAAGCAGATTGTACTGCAAATAGTTACCGGACTCTACTGCTCCCTGCTGTTTCTCCGAAATTCAGAAACATTAGCTGGATCTCCTAGCCTAGCCAAAGTTACCTTTAAGTTGCGGTGAATCTTCCGCATATAGCCCGTGTCTGGCAAAGGACATAAAATAACCAGCAGTTCTTACCCAACCCACTCTGATTACATTCCAGGCCGTGGTCTAGACGTAATGTTGGATGGACGATGAACCATCCTCTACCTGCTGAAGAAGATGCCATCACTTCTGACTTCAATTTCTCCACACTCACCCACTTCTGAAACCAGCAGAAGCAGACCCCGTGGATCGTGGGGTGGCTTCAGTGCAGGATGGCTGGCAGCCTGAAGTTGTGGTGGGGTTGCAGGTCAGAGGCGGTCTAGATAAACATGGCTATCAACAAAAATTCTTAATTCACTCAAACATTCGCATTGTGACTCAGCAGTATGGTGATCACGACCCCATCAGCACATGGCGGGGGCCACGTAACCAGCATGTAACAGCGAGCTTACAGCCAGCTAGTTGCATCATGCACACCTAGTATTGCTGCCGCCGGTGCCGAGCCACGCCACGAGCAAACTGCGTGAGAGGCACTCGGAAGCTGTCTATGTTCTTGGAGCGGTAGGCAGCTCCACAGTGAAAGTCTGTCTCCGTGTCAGCGACAGCGTGACGCACGCAGGCGCCTATACCGACGATGGTAGAACGTGGCTATCGTAGCGGGGACTCGACCCGCTGCCAACCTGTGCAGGGGTCCGGCTCATTGATGGGCCTGGGGTTAGTTTGGCGCCCTGTGGCACCAAGTCCAGATGGCGGACATAGCGGAGGAGGCAGGTACGGCGACGGAGACGCGAATTCGTGACTACAGCTGGTTGTTCCATGAGGACCTATCGTTAGATGTAGCCAGAACTTCTAAAAGTACTGCTGAATTGCGAATTAATCGTCTACGAAAATGTCAGCTGTTCATAAAGTTTAGCAGCGCAGCTGTTATGCCAGTGCGCCACTTATAGTGACATTCTAGACAACACTACTGAAGCCCATTGGTGAAGAAATACTTTTGCCTCTCTGCAAGAACCGTGTCTCACTGCTGTCCTGGCGGGTTTTGCACAGCCACATCTGGAAACGAATTAACAGCCCCGTTACTGCAGCTGGAATGCCAACACCTCACGATAGACAGCTACCAGCGCCTATGCACCCATCTATTTTCCCAGAAAATAGTAGTGATACTATTATGTGTTTTTTTAGGCTGATTTCTGTGTTGCCTTTAGACAATCATTTCCAAGGCTGCTGACGGTTTGTGATTTCGGACAATGACATGCTTAATAGCATTTAGCCTTATTGCAATAAATTTGTGCGACTTGTTTTTTATTCGCGTTGTATTTGGGTTGCATGCACTAAACATACTGGAGGACCATTCCTTTGAAAGTCCAGGAAGATGTCTGGGGGCTTTTTATGTAATCGAGCTGGGTGGTTGCTCACGATGTGGAATGTGGCAGTCCAAATATCCGTTAGGAGCCCTTACATCGCACTGAAGAAATGTTTTATAAATTTCTAAAATTTTTATATCGTTTATTTAACCGTTTCAGTTGCATATTTTTAACGGCATGGTTAGTTTTGATAATACTTGATCACTTTTAGATATATGCAGTTGTGTAAGCTGTAAGTATACGCTAGGATGCTGTATGTAAATACCTATATACGCCGTTACTAGCATGCTGTGATGGAGTTTTGTAAAGACACGACGGGTTGTTTATGGAAATGAATAGATTATAAGAAGATCGAAACCATACAAATGTTCAAATGTGTGTGAATTCCTATTGGACCAAACTGCTGAGATCACTGGTTCCTAGACTTACACACTGCGTAAACTAACTTAAACTAACTTATACTAAGAACAGCACACACACCCACGCCAGAAACCATACATACTGTAAAAAAAACTGTTAAAAATATATGTTTGAAATGGGAAAATAGGCGAAACAAAAAAAATTAAATACCAATACAGTTGCTCAGTTCTCTCCCAGCGAATATGTCGGCAGTAGTACTTCATAAACCACATTATCTTTATTCTGCACTTGCATCGCATTTTGGTTCTTTGTCCTAGTAGCTTTTTGTCATCAGCGGCATAGCTCCAAAGATCGAAACACACACTCGCATTATGGAAAGAGCGAAACGTGTACTCGTATAATTTTTGTAATGCATTTTCACGGTTACATAGGTTGCAGAAGATGTGGTACTGTAGTACTAAAAAAAAGAATAAAAAAGGTCACAATACTGATTTCTGAGCTGCTATCCTCACCACCGGTGTTCGCGGTGTTCGATTATCTGTATTATTTAAACGTCGTTGTAGTGCTAACAGACTTAGCATGTTGTGGAATGGATGCTGGATGTTGCTGAGATGTTTTCGCAAGCTGGGAGGGCGTTGCGTCTGTGGTGATACCGACGCACCTTTCTTTCCACTGGGGCTCAGCTTCGCGCGTGTTGTTAATGTGAGTTACGACAGTCTGCGCCCGGTCATTAGTCAGGATTTGCCGAAACTCAGAGCCAGACTGGGGGGACCCAGACGTGTGTGCTAGTAAGGCAAGGCGCTTCGCCAATGGCACAAGCCACTGTGCTCCATAGGGAACCCGAAGTGGAATACTCTCATTACAACGAAAACATCGAAAGAAGAAATATTAGTAGAAGAATAAGAGGAACGTGATAATTTAAGGGGGGAGACTAGCGGAAACTGAGAAATATGCATCCTCAACATAGTGAATCAACTTTTTAAAATGGTATTCAAATTACACGTGGTAAATGACCAAAACCACGGAGCACACATGTCTGTGAAGAGATTGTTTGAGACAACAATTTTATTATTTCGTATTGCCCCTTATACACTACTGGCCATTAAAATTGCTACAGACTACAGACGCGAAATTTAACCGACAGGAAGAACATGCTGCGATATGCACATGATTAGCTTTTCAGAGCATTCACAGAATGTTGGTCCCGGTGGCGAGACCTACAAAGTGCTGATATGAGAAATGTTTCCAACTGATTTCTCATACCTAAACAGCAGTTGACAGGCGTTTCCTGGTGAAACGTTGTTGTGATGCCTCGTGTAAGGAGGAGAAATGCGTACCAGCACGTTTCCGACTTTGATAAAGGTCGGATTGTAGCCTATCGTGATTTCGGTTTATCATATGGCGACATTGCTGCTCGCGTCGGTCGAGAGCCAATGACTGTAAGCAGAATTTGGAATCGGTAGGTTGACAAGGGTAATACGGAACGCCGTGTTGGATCCCAACGGCCTCGCATCACTAGCAGTCGAGGTGACAGGCATGTTATCCGCATGGCTGTAACGGATCGTGCAGCCACGTCTCGATCCCTGAGTCAACAGATGGGGACGTTTGCAAGACAACAAACATCTGCACGAACAGTTCGACGACGTTTGCAGCAGCATGGACTATCAGCTCGGAGACCATGACTGCGGTTATCCTTGACGCTGCATCACAGACAGGAGCGCCTGCGATGGTGTACTCAACGACGAACCTGTGTGCACGAATGGCAAAACGTCATTATTTCGGATGAATCCAGGTTCTGTTTGCAGCATCATGATGGTCGCATCCGTGTTTGGCGACATCGCGGTGAACGCACATTGGAAGCGTGTATTCGTCATGGCCATACTGGCATATCACCCGGCGTTATGGTATGGTGTGCCATTGGTTACACGTCTCGGTCACCTCTTGTTCGCATTGACGGCACGTTGAACAGTGGGCGTTACATTTCAGATATGTTACGACCCTTGGCTCTACCCTTCATTCGATCCCTGCGAAACCCTACATTTCAGCAGGATAATGCGCGACCGCATGTTGCAGGTACTGTACGGGCCTTTCTGGATACAGACATTGTTCGACTGCGCCCTGGCCAAGAGATGCTCCAGATCTCTCACCAACTGAAAACCTCTGGTCAACTGTGGCCGAGTAACTGGCTCGTCACAATACGCCAGTCACTACTCTTGATGAACTGTGGTATCGTGTTGAAGCTGCATGGGCAGCTGTACCTGTACACGCCATTCAAGCTCTGTTTGACAATGTTTTTACGGCAAGAGGTGGTTGATCTGGGTACTGATTTATCAGGATCTAAGCACCCAAATTGCATGAAAATGTAATCACATGTCAGTTATAGTATAATATATTTGTCCAATGAATACCCGTTTACCATCTGTATTTGTTCTTGGTGTAGCAATTTTAATGGCCAGTAGTGTAGAACTTATTTTAAGACAGAAAAGCTATAAAGCTTTCTGCTATGCTTTCAGGTCAGTAATTGAGGGTATATTGGGCGCCTCAATAGGAGTGACCAGTATTCAAGAATATGACAAGAACGATCAATCGAAGGAGTGAAGTTTGGTATACATGGACTCTAAAATGCTTAAGTTAAGAACTATGAGCTTGTCATCCTCTATAATGTGGACAAATTTGTTTTGTTCAAAGCTCTTTGCCTTCTTATTCTAAGAAGCGGTAGTATGGATCAACACGAGCAAAAAGTCCAGTAAACACGGGTCCTAAAATGCACAACCTAATAGCTATGAGTACTTGTTCATCTTCGGTACTGTGAAACACATGTCTTCTACTGGACAATTGCTCATAGCTCTTAAGGCACGCATTCTAGAGCTCTATACTAGACAATGTTTTCTTATTTTGGTCCACATTACCTCCTCCAAAAATATGAAAAACAAAGAGATTTCTTTCACAGTATCAAAGATGAAGTAGTGCTCATACCCCTTAAGCTATGGATTTTAGAGCCCCTGTTTACTAAACTTTTTTTATTCGAATGATGATTCTTCTCATCTTCCTGAAGACTGACCTTCCCTTCAGGGGCGCCCTATATAATTGAAACCGACCATGATTCGTTGAGAAGCGCACAATGGTGATGTATCCTACCAACTTTATGCTTCCTCAGAAATGAAAAAGATTGTAGCGATTCTTGTTGTGTTGCGTTGCGTATCCCAGTTACTGTACGTGTCTGTGGAAGGTTGTCATTGCTGTGTAGAACGGCTATGATGTAATTTGCTTTGTAAATGTTGTTTAAGCAGTTGCTACAGAGACTGCGGTACCCGAGGCAGTTGGAAGTGGGCAGAGTGACGACACCGGACGTCCCGCACGACGTCAGCGCCACCCCGCGGTGTGTGGGGTGGCTTTTCTCGCTCGTTTAATTACTACGCAATCCGCAACAGGAAGTGAGCTGTCAGCGCTAACTGCCTTGCAAGCCGCTTTCGCCAGGACCGAGGCAGATTGCGCCGCCATGTAATTGCGAATTCCGTTCTAGCAATAGAATTTTCCTGCCCACAAACGGAGTTGCTCCAGTCTTGCGGAAAAGTCAGCTCCGCACGCGACCAAACGTCGCCCGCTGCATAACGGGCCTCGGCAGAGATTCCACCCGTGTTGTCTAACAGCTATAGCCTATGGCACAGTACGGGGGCAATGGCTGCCTTTTTATGTCTGAGCTCATACAGTGCAGGTTTAATCGCCCTGGTATTGGATGTCTAGATTAAAACTGCGGTTCTGGGCAGTACAGACTGAATTGTTCCTGGATGTCAAAAGTTTACTTGTGACATAGACTTCAGGCATGTTACACAGTTTCGATAAGCGCTGTCCCTGCTGTCTGCATATTATTCCTGCCACTAGTGTTCTTTCTGCTTGTAGTATGCGCCCTCTTAACTGATCAGTGTCACTGGCCAGTAAATCCCAGAATGGTGTCATGGGAGATAGTGGATGAACTTTAATTACTTTGCAATGTTTTGGTCGTATTCCATGAATCCCACGGAGAATGATTACTGCACTCCGTCTTCAGGCCACAAGTGGCCCATCGGGACCATCCGACCGCCGTGTTATCCTCAGCTGAGGATGCGGATAGGAGGGGCGTGTGGTCAGCACACCACTCTCCCCGTCGTTACGATGGTTTTCTTTGACCGGAGCCGCCACTATTAGGTCCAGTAGCTCCTTAATTGGCATCACGAGGCTGAGTGCACCCCGAAAAATGGCAACAGTGCGTGGCGGCCCGGATGGTTACCCATCCGAATGCCGGCCACGCCCGACAGGGCTTAACTTCGGTGATCTGACGGGAACCGGTGTATCCACTGCGGCAAGGCAGGGTGGAAAAAGTAAAAGATGTCCATTTAAATTAACCACACTGCAATGACTTACGTTACTGTATTACAGCACTGATTCTAATTATAAATTGCCCCAGTAACATCAAATTTTTGGCCAAAGAGAAATGTTGTTGTTGTTGTTGTCTTCAGTCCTGAGACTGGTTTGATGCAGCTCTCCATGCTACTCTATCCTGTGCAAGCTGCTTCATCTCCCAGTACCTACTGCAACCTACATCCTTCTGAATCTGCTTAGTGTATTCATCTCTTGGTCTCCCTCTACGATTTTTACCCTCCACGCTGCCCTCTAATGCTAAATTTGTGATCCCTTGATGCCTCAAAACATGTCCTACCAACCGATCCCTTCTTCTAGTCAAGTTGTGCCACAAACTTCTCCCCAATCCTATTCAATACCTCCTCATTAGTTACGTGATCTATCCATCTAATCTTCAGCATTCTTCTGTAGCACCACATTTCGAAAGCTTCTATTCTCTTCTTGTCCAAACTAGTTATCGTCCATGTTTCACTTCCATACATGGCTAAACTCCAAACAAATACTTTCATAAACGACTTCCTGACACTTAAATCTATATTCGATGTTAACAAATTTCTCTTCTTGAGAAACGCTTTCCTTGCCATTGCCAGTCTACATTTTATATCCTCCCTACTTCGACCATCATCAGTTATTTTACTTCCTAAATAGCAAAACTCCTTTACTATTTTAAGTGTCTCATTTCCTAATCTAATTCCCTCAGAATCACCTGATTTAATTTGACTACATTCCATTATACTCGTTTTGCTTTTGTTGATGTTCATCTTATATCCTCTTTTTAAGACACTGTCCATTCCGTTCAACTGCTCTTCCAAGTCCTTTGCCGTCTCTGACAGAATTACAATGTCATCGGCGAACCTCAAAGTTTTTATTTCTTCTCCATGAATTTTAATACCTACTCCAAATTTTTCTTTTGTTTCCTTTACTGCTTGCTCAATATACAGATTGAATAACATCGGGGAGAGGCTACAACCCTGTCTCACTCCTTTCCCAACCACTGCTTCCCTTTCATGCCCCTCGACTCTTATGACTGCCATCTGGTTTCTGTACAAATTGTAAATAGCCTTTCGCTCCCTGTATTTTACCCCTGCCACCTTCAGAATTTGAAGGAGAGTATTCCAGTCAACATTGTCAAAAGCTTTCTCTAAGTCTACAAATGCTAGAAACGTAGGTTTGCCTTTTCTTAATCTTTCTTCTAAGATAAGTCGTAAGGTCAGTATTGCCTCACGTGTTTCAACATTCCTACGGAATCCAAACTGATCCTCCCCGAGGTCCGCATCTACCAGTTTTCCATTCGTCTGTAAAGAATTCGCGTTAGTATTTTGCAGCTGTGACTTATTAAACTGATAGTTCGGTAATTTTCACATCTGTCAGCACCTGCTTTCTTTGGGATTGGAATTATTATATTCTTCTTGAAGTCTGAGGGTATTTCACCTGGCTCTCCCAAGGCCGTCAGTAGTTCTAATGGAATGTTGTCTACTCCGGGGGCCTTGTTTCGACTCAGGTCTTTCAGTGCTCTGTCAAACTCTTCACGAGTATCTTACCTCCCATTTCGTCTTCATCTACATCCTCTTCCATTTCCATAATATTGTCCTCAAGTACATCGCCCTTGTATAAACCTTCTATATACTCCTTCCACCTTTCTGCCTTCCCTTCTTTGCTTAGAACTGGGTTGCCATCTGAGCTCTTGATATTCATACACGTGGTTCTCTTCTCTCCAAAGGTCTCTTTAATTTTCTGTAGGCAGTATCTATCTTACCCCTAGTGAGATAAGCTTCTACATCCTTACATTTGTCCTCAAGCCATCCCTGCTTAGCCCTTTTGCACTCCCTGTCGATCTCATTTTTGAGACGTTTGTATTCCTTTTTGCCTGCTTCATTTACTGCATTTTTATATTTTCTTCTTTCATCAATTAAATTCAATATTTCTTCTGTTACCCAAGGATTTCTAGCAGCCCTCGTTTTTTTTACCTACTTTATCCTCTGCTGCCTTCACTACTTCATCCCTCAGAGCTACCCATTCTTCTTCAACTGTGTTTCTTTCCCCCATTGCTGCCAATTGTTCCCTTATGCTCTCCTTGAAACTCTGTACAACCTCTGGTTCTTTCAGCTTATCCAGATCCCATGTCCTTAAATTCCCACCTTTTTGCAGTTTCTTCAGTTTTAACCTACAGGTCATAACCAATAGATTGTGATCAGAGTCCACATCTGCCCCTGGAAATGTCCTACAATTTAAAACCTGATTCCTAAATCTCTGTCTTACCATTATATAATCTATCTGATACCTTTTAGTATCTCCAGGATTCTTCCATGTATACAACCTTCTTTTATGATTCTTGAACCAAGTGTTAGCTATGATTAAGTTATGCTCTGTGCAAAATTCTACCAAACGGCTTCCTCTTTCATTTCTTAGCCCCAATCCATAATCACCTACTATGTTTCCTTCTCTCCATTGTCCTACTGATGAATTCCAGTCACCCATGACTAGTAAATTTTCGTCTCCCTTCACTACCTGAATAATTTCTTTTATCTCATCATACATTTCATCAATTTCTTCATCATCTGCAGAGCTAGTTGGCATATAAACTTGTACTACTGTAGTAGGCATGGGCTTTGTGTCTATCTTGGCCACAATAATGCGTTCACTATGCTGTTTGTAGTAGCTTACCCGCATTCCTACTTTCCTATTCATTATTAAACCTACTCCTGCATTACCCCTATTTGATTTTGTATTTATAACCCTATATTCACCTGACCAAAAGTCTTCTTCCTCCTGCCACCGAACTTCACTAATTCCCACTATATCTAACTTTAACCTATCCATTTCCCTTTTTAAATTTTCTAACCTACCTGCCCGATTAAGGGATCTGACATTCCACGCTTCGATCCGTAGAATGCCAGTTTTCTTTCTCCTGATAACGACGTCCTCCTGAGTAGTCCCCGCCCGGAGATCCGAATGGGGGACTATTTTACCTCCGGAATATTTTACCCAAGAGGACGTCATCATCATTTAATCATACAGTAAAGCTGCATGTCCTCGGGAAAAATTACGGCTGTAGTTTCCCCTTGCTTTCAGCCGTTCGCAGTACCAGCACAGCAAGGCCGTTTTGGTTGATGTTGCAAGGCCAGATCAGTCAATCATCCAGACTGTTGCCCCTGCAACTACTGAAAAGGCTGCTGCCCCTCTTCAGGAACCACATGTTTGTCTGGCCTCTCAACAGATACCCCTCCGTTGTGGTTGCACCAACGGTACGGCCATCTGTATCGCTGAGGCACGCAAGCCTCCCCACCAACGGCAAGGTCCATGGTTCATGGGGGGGGGGGGGGGGGCAAAGAGAAATATGATACTGATAAAGTATTTTAGTGAATATACAGAGCATTTGTCAGAAACGGCTAGGGGTGACGGATCACGTCACGGGGAACAACTTCTGTTAGAGGCAAAATGTTCGGTGATGTTTCCACAGACGCTGTGTGCCGTTTAAGACTGTGTGACTTCACAGTAAAAGATTTTTTTGCTTATTTCTAAGATACGTTTGAGAAGATTACGTCGCTTGATAACTCAGGAAGAAGGTTTCATATTTTCTTGTTAGAAGCGAGTAGGCCCTGGTGTTCACACCGTGGTCTGACTTGACCGTAGAAGTCGCTGAGGCTCTAGAGAAGGCACGTGGGTCCCAAGGGCCCTGCAGTTTGCGAAAGTCATATGTGGCAAGGTCTTACTCCGCGCTTTGTCGACATATGCGGTTTTGAAGGCGATCTGCTGCTGAATCATTGCACGTCCGAAGTGTGTCATCGAGCGTCACCAATTTAACTCGCTGTACATAAATCTAAGAATGGACCACCGCTGCTCTGGTCAGACACTGTGCGACAATTAGTAGACTTACACTTCAGATTTTGTTATCCAATCAAACGCGTTCTACTTGCCACCGTGCCTCAACATGAACGAGTCGATCAGTCAGTAGCACACAGCAAGCAATCTATACCGCACTCTTGGACGTTAACATACGATCTATAGGCTAAGAATAGGAAATTTCTGTACTATTACCCTGTATTCATGCAAATAAATCAACGATTCGGTGCTCGTGTTGGCAGTAACATTGAGCCCTCCCCTCCATGCAGACTATTTCAAGTAATTGGGAGAAGGATCTATTATCCTCTAGGACGATAATTTCGGAAACTTGCAGTCCATCCGTGGAGGGAGAGAGGCTTTTCTGGTCCTGACGCCGAGAGGTGCACACACTTGCTGACACCAGTTGGGACGATCGTTTAACCGGTGGCGTTCGGCGCGGTCCAGCGTACATTTGCTGAGCTTGGTATAAGTGCCCCTTTTGGCAATAGTGCTCTAGACTTTCTGAGCAACTCACAGTTTGCAGGATTTGCAACACAACTTGTGTAGCCTGGATAATTGTTTTATTTCGTGGGTCTTGTACTCCTTGACTTTGCATTTGAGAGCTGCCCAAGTTGGGAAAGTTTCCCAAACAGTCTTCCACGTAAATGAGGCACCTCCAAAGTGCTACCGGGACATTTTTATTAAACTTATCTTTTAGAGAGCTCTGAGAATTAATATAATGGGTAAATTGGTGCTCGTTGTGTTGGAGCAATTTCTCAGTCAATTTTACTAAACTTCATGCAATTGGTAACTCATTCACTGTCATTTTAATGTGTTATATGTCGAGATCGTGGAGTAAATAACTTATTAAACTCACACTTGATTTTACTCTCTGAGTCCGGGTTTTACGACCTCTAAAGATAAATATAGCCAGTTTATCTACATTTCTAATTTGTTTTTCTCATGGTGACTGTTTCGTTGCAATACAGTGGCCAAAGTTTCTGATCATTCAGTTTATATGTAAATATTGTGACCTGTTGTTTAACTGATGTTTAGCGAAAGTTGCACTCTTTCCTCTAGCACTTTTCCGATGTGATCGTAATTATGCCACCTTGCCTACCATATGCACCAGACAGAAACAGACTGTTTAAGCCCCTGAGAGGTGGCAGGGCATAGGCACTCTGCGCCATTCGCATACATTGTGTGTTGTCTATCATCCAAAATTTTTCTTCGCGTGAAAAGTAGTTGGCCACAAAAACCAAAGTTCATGATTCACTTCTAAAATATCTCTCTCCCCTTAGAGGTACTCATTCTTGTGGTTTTCTTGTTGAGATTTATACTCTCAGTTTACTAGGGTTGGTAGTATGGTGATTGCGTGGTTAGTAGATCCTACAAGTTCGATAAAATCTCGTCGTGCCAGGGCAGCCGAATACAAAAGGCTGCTTAGCGTCGGTGGGAAGCGTCAAGAAACATTTTGTCACTATCAAGAGTTGTTGCCCATGACATGTTTATCACCCCTGGACGTTTGCCGCAAAGAGTTTGAAACACCTTGTATTCATCGTGAAGTAGCTGGTCAAAATATCTTATTTTTTGCAGGAGTTCTAGAATTCAAACCAGATATAATTCTTTTAACACGAATGTGTATTCTGAAAACATTACTCCTATAAATGAAATTTCCATAGAGAATGATTCCGTAACTCACTAGTGAATGAAAAAAAATCTAGTTTCTTCACATTTTAATCGTCTGTAGCAACAATGATAGCAACTGCAAACATAGCTGAACAAGGGTACTTCCTTAAGTCTGGACAGTGTGTTGTCCAATTAAGGTGACCTATTTGTAGTCCCAAAAACTTAATATTTTTTACTTTTTGTGTTTCATCGTTCGAGAAACCTATTTTTATAGCTTCTGAAGTACAATGAGATATACAGAGTTGTGTGTACTGAGTTTTGTCAAAATTCAATGATTATCCTTGAATCATCTCAAGATGTTTTCGAATATTTCATTAGCTGCTTCTCAGTAAGGGGACTGGTGCTGTTTTTTATTCCTATACTTGTAGCATTTGTAAAAATTACAGAAGTATAAACTTCCAGAGATGCTAAAAGGACCTTTAAGTTGAGCAAAATCTGTAGCGCGTATGTTTAATGGAGACATTATGTTTCATACTGTTGTATTTATAATAGTAGCATCCCAAAACAGACTTCTCAATTCCGCAAAACCCCATACTGATTATTCACCAATAGGAAGCAACGCGTGTACGAAATTTTTCCTGGTTGGATCCACACACAAAAGGTACTTGACGTTCTATCCGCTGAAGTTGTGATCTTGCTCAGAACGATTCTTTATTATCTCTGGCTTCATCGGCAGAAATAAATTTGAGAACAGCTGCAGCTCTGCAGGCCTCCTTAGTACCTTCCAGAAATAATTTAGTTACCGGAAATAGGAACTGTAATTTTTCATCGTGGTTTAGCGCTCAGCGAATAGTAATTTTACTTCGTGGCCTGGCACGGCCTAGGTAGGTCACCGCCACACGTCACAGAGCGTGTCGAGCAGACGCTGACGATGCGCTACGCCGATCGCCGGGAACGCCGTTCAGAGCGAACTTCGCAACTGCGAGTAACGCGATTCCTCATCAGTATCAGTGAACAAAGTCAGACTCGTCTTACACAATAAACACAACCAGAGTTCCAAATCAAAGCGCAGATCCGGAAAGCGAGGTAACGAGATACGGACTGTTGTTCCACCCATTTGTCTGGGTAATTATTTCCTGCTGAGGGCCAACGAACTACAGCTGCAAGCGGAACAGTTTTCCAAACAAATTATTTCCCTTGACACTCTCTCTATCTGTCTCTATACCACTGTAATCACGGAACTACGTTATGACCTTGTAACATAATGGCACCACAGATTTTTAAATTTTTCCTAAAAAATTTAATTTAGTTGCAAATGGATGTTATTGTGAATCGACAGTAACAGGAGAATAAACATTGTAATACTACGTTAATATATGTCAACGTAAATATTCAAGTGTTTTAACTAAGAATTGAATTATTAATTGTAAATGACTGTTCTAGTCCCAAGGGAACTGTACTACAATGAGTTGATGCACGTAAGAGTTGCTCAGATTAGCCGGGTAACCACAGTATCTGTTCCTCTGGCGCGTCATTGGGATGAACCTGATGTACTTAGTGGCAGACTAATTAAACAGCAGTCTGTGTAGGTGACCCGCTTGTACACAGTGAAGTAGTGGAATCGATGTTATATATCCTACAGTTAAAAATGTTCATTATAATGCGACGTAACTCTCTTAAGAATGCCCAGGGATTGGTGATGCGATAACTTACACAGTTATAAGTCGTTTCAGTGACATTTTTCTTCAGGGTACAAGATTTTCCGAAAGTAAATGATGGGAAAGCAGTTGCGCCACTGGTATATCCAGGAAAATGTCTCTGAATGGCATCATGGCTACAAGGAAGAACTCTGAAATACTCTCGTATTTAGAACTGTAAGAAGTGCAACAGTCAAAGTGTTTGAAAATTGGTTTTTTCGAGCAATATAATCTGTACCTTCCAAGAAGTTTCTCTTATTACATCTGCCCATAAACATTTACTTATCATATTCGTTCAGTATCTAAAAACAAAGTGAACTAACAATTAGCTGTGAGTTTAACAAATGTTATTATCTGAAACGTCAAATTTAATTTTAGTTTGTTTAACAAAGTAAATAGTTGTGTCAACGACCAATGGTGAGTGGAGTGTCACCTTTCAAATCATCAAACTGATTTCGCTTTAAATTTTTTTTAGTTTATAGTGAGTGATCTTCATTAAATATTCCAGATTGTTTTGGAAAATATGATAGCTAAAAACTTTGTAACTATAACTTACTTGCGTTCACCTAGGTCTCAAGTAGTTTTACTGTTAAAAGAAAAACATCCAATAATATATTTCAATAAATTTGCAAAGCAATATGTCTCTTCAGGGATGACGATTGTTGTATTTCATTCTTAGTATTTATTT
Organism: Schistocerca gregaria; assembly: GCF_023897955.1. NCBI lineage: Eukaryota > Metazoa > Arthropoda > Insecta > Orthoptera > Acrididae > Schistocerca > Schistocerca gregaria. The sequence goes on from NC_064920.1 coordinate 994,371,840, forward strand.
CAGATGGAAATTGTTAAAAGTATTGCATAGAGTCACTGTTGTTTGATGGATGAAACTGTGTTATCAAAATTACAACGCAGGTAGGCAGTGCAGTAAAGGTTATGTGATAATATTTTGTTCAGGAAACACATCAGCATTTTAAAATAATTCAACTACAGTCAAAACAAGGTTACAGCTTGTGAAAACTGTTGTTAGTAGTGTCCATTTATAATTTGGTAACAAGCTCTAAATACACAATAAGGCAAGAAACTATCCGAATGCGACGGAACTCGGTAGATACGATGTACATCTACAGAGAAACAAATGATTGCAATTTCAAAGAAATTAAATGATTTACTTGAGAGTAAGAGAAAGCTTTTGACACTGTTGATTTGAAAACTCTCTTTTAAATTCTGAAGGTGGCAGGGGTAACATACATGGACCGAAAGGCTATTACAACTGCTAAGCAACTAGACGTAGTCATAAGTGTAGAGGGGCATCAAAGGGAAGCATTGGTTGAAGGAAGAGAGACAGGGTTGTAGCCTATCCACGATATTTTCAATCTGTAAACTGAGCAAACAGTAAACGAAACTAAAGAAAAATTTGAAGTAGGGGTTAAATTCCAAGGAAGTAGAAACAAAAACTTCGATATTTACCGACGGTAATGCAATTCTATCAGAGACAGCAAAGGATTTGAAGAGCAGTTGAACGGAATGGACATTGTCTTGAAGGGAGGACTAAGCAGAATCCCCACAAAAGAAAAACAAGGATAATGGGGTATAGTCGAATTAAATCAGGTGATGTTTAGGAAATTAGGTTAGGAAACGTAACACTTAAAGTAGTTGCAGAGATCTGCTTGGGAACAAAGTAAGTGATGACACCCAGAGTAGAGAGGATACAAAATGTAGACTGGCAATGGCAATAAAAACGTTTCTGAAGAAGAGAATATTGAGTATAGATTTAAGTCTTAGGAAGTCCTTTCTGAAAGTATTTATATGGGATGTAGTCATATATGGAAGTGAAACATAAACAAAAAACAGTTTAGACAAGAAGAGAATAGAAGCCTTTGAAATGTGGTGCTACAGAAGAATGCTGAAGAGTAGATGGATAGATCACGTAGCTAATGAGGAGGTACTGAATAGAATTGGGGAGAAGAGGAATTTGTGGCACACCCTGACCAGAAGAAGAGATCGGTTGGTAGGACACATTCTGAGGCATCAAAGGATTACCAGTTAGTACTAGAGGGAAGCGTGGGGCGTGAAGACCATAGAGGGAGTCCAAGAGATTAGTACAGTAAGCAGATTCAGAAGCATTTAGGTTGCAGTAGGAGGTGGAAAGGCTAGTCCTGGATAGAGTAGCATGGAGAGCTGCGTCAAACAATCTTCGGGCTGAAGATCACGTCAACAAGAGCTTCACAAATTGGGTAACTAAATAACGCCTTGGTCCCTCTCTGCCCCTATCCAAGCAGTTATTCGGCTTGGCACTTATTCACAGAGTTGTTGGATGTCCTCCTGAGGAATATGGTGCCAAATTCTGTCCGACTGGCGTGTTAAATTATCAAAGTAACGAGCTGGTTGGAGGACGCTGCCCAAAATGGGCCAATGTTCTTAATTGGGAAGAGGTCCGTTGACCTAGCCCTCCGACATACTGTTTGGCAAGTACGAAGACAAAAAATAGAAATTGTCGCCGTGTTGCGGTGGGCATTATCTTGCTGAAATGTAAGCCCTGCATGACTTCGTTGTACCGCTATGGTGAACGAATGTTGCGAATGGTAGCCAACAGTGTGATCTTACTAGTAAGATGGAAGCTAATAAGAGCAACGTCTATAGTAAGATAGAGTTAGAATTTTAAAAAACTGAAATAGATATTCGCGGAGGAGCCTACGAAAAGCAACATCCGGGAAAACTGCTTTAGAAACTCGCAATGGAGTGCAATCGTTGCGACAGCAAATTACAAAATAGGATGAATTTTCTGACATCAGTAGTACACAAAACGGAGTTATTATACAAAGAACAAGTTCTTGAAAGAGTTTTGGTCTGTACAGAAATAATATATGCCACGGATTTGTCATCACGCGAATTTCAAATACTCACGGTTGCGTTTCCATGAGAAATTATTGTGAAAATTGGTGTAGGAAACTAGAATGTCTGAAAGAAAGATGACCAGAGTTTGAGGTGATGTGAGAATTATCTAAAAAAGCTGGCTGATGATTCGAAAATATATACTGGCACAAATCACAAAACAAATTTTGTTTTAGAAAAAGCCGGAAACGAGGATCATTGACTTGAGACTCATGAGCAATGAAGTTTCAGGAACGTTAATGTGGCTGAAACAGATAGCAGCCATGAGCATAAAATTAACGTGATGAGAGGACGTAGTGGAGGCAGTTTTGCGGATCATGGCTGTGGTAGCTATAATCATTACAAAGAGCGAAGTGATGTGGAAAAGCGCCTCACAGGCAGAGTGCCTGTAGGGTGTGGACAAAAATAGGTGTTCCATAAGTAACAAAAGCCTTATGTGCTTACAAAATGAGGTCCAGGGGAGGAGAGCGTCGCATCAGTAAATACATCATAGATACGATAGGGAAGCAAACAGCAGATAAAATGAAAGAATTGGTCATACAAAATGAAAGTAAAGAAACTGCATGCCGATTGGAATGAGTTGTATGAGACAGTAAAGTGTGTACAGTTCAAGATCGGTGTAAGAATAGGTAAAAATGACTATAAAGAGGCACCTGGAAATTGCTAATGGAAACAGTAGCCAACAAATTGGTAAGTCAAAAGATGTTGATAAATATGTTGCGAGTCTTGCTTAGAAATATGATGGTTTCAGAGAACTGGAAAAAAGAGAGAGCTAATGAGATGTAATGAAGATAGTGGTTTGAAGAAGACACTATCAAATTTAAAGTAAATACAGCCTTAGGAAGAGATAAGGCAAGGCATAAAGACCCATTCAGAAGAATAAATTAATTCGTTCTCATTACAAGAACCTAGAATCGATTAGGTTAAAACGGTACCTCTTGAAGACAGCCAGCGTGATCTGAGGTGTTGTATTATTAGAGAGATATTCTGATTATGATGTTTAAAAGGTAAGAGCAGAAGCATATAACAACATAATGGATTCAGAAATTAGTTAAAGTGATGATTCACGCATCATAATGACAGTGAAACAGCTTTGTCCAAAAATATATTTACAGAAGTTATTGCACTTCCGGAAAACCAGTATTTATTGAAGTGGAAGTAGATAAAACAGAGACTGATCACAAAGTATGTGTTCAGCGTGGAAACTAAGGTATTAAAGAAGTAGAAATCAGGAAACCATATTGGAAGATAAGGAGAGAAATTCTGATGTCGGACACATTTCGTGGAATGATCTGGCTGTACAGAAAGACTTTCTATGGGAAAATACTGAGTTTGGACAAACGAGTACCCAAATACAGACCATAATTTCTGTAAATATTTATGAAAATAATTTGTGTGTTCTTCTTGACACATGTACACACATTAGTGCAACGTACTAAGTGTACCTGTCACAGTAATAATGCCAGTGGCAGATATTAAAGTAGTGTGAGCTACCTATCAGATAAGGAAAGCGAGTAAGAGTTGATTTCAGAATCGAAGGACAAGTATTTTTTATGAGTTTTTGGTGGTATTAGAGCTGAGTGCTGAGGTGATTTTGGGAAAGGACTGGTTGATAAAACAACGAGTCATTGCTGATTGTGAACAGAAAATAATTTTATGTAACGTAAATGATAAATTATTTGAAACAGTTTATGAGAAGGAAATATGTCAGAGTGATCTCTTAAAGTTTATTCTAACAACTCAAAATGCTAGCTTAGGAAATGGTTCGTAACAACACGATGTTCGAGTTGTTAAAGAACTGGGTAATGAAGTGCACGATTTCGTTAAAATTATAAACCAAATTAAGGATTTACCCTTAAAAGATAAATGAGAATTTTATCGAGTACTCAAAGAAAATGAGAAATTATTCTCAGATAAGCCAGGGGAGGATATAAGATATGAGCTTCATTTTGATGTCATTGAACATCAAATGTCTTTTGTGCACGTTATTTAATTCCAGTACCCAAGAAAACCGAAGTACTAAAAGAAATCGATAGAGTAATCAAATAGGGCATAACTGCCAGAAGAATGGTCTTTAATAGTCCTTAAAATAACACTTTAACAATTGTATGCAAAGAGGATGGAGCAGTACTAGTGGTTACTGACAGTCACACCATAAACAAGATATTAAAATGAGTGGGAGGCTGTCGTGAAAACTTAAATGAAATGTTTAAAAGTTTTGTAATGTTATATTCACGACCAGTCTGGATTTGACTGATCGATATTAGCAGATTACACTGACACCTGAATCACGACATTTCGCTACAGTCTTATTCATCAGCAAGTGGTATCATTACAACGCAGTGCCTTTCGGGTCAAATATTACCCTGTTGGTGGGCATAAGAGGAGTTGACAGAAATTAGGACATGAAAGAAGATAACACATTACTGCGTACGTGAATGATTCATTGATAGCTACTCGAACTTGACAAGAACATCTAGTAATGATCGATAAAGTGTGCAAAATATTAATAAAAGGAGCGATAACACTAAAATTTTACAGGATTAATTTTGTGAAAAAGGAGGTGTAATTTTGTGGAAAAAGAAATTAGGTTCCTGGGGCATACTAACGAGGCGTCACCGGAAAATAATTACAGTTTCGTTCTACCGTCACCGCAGCACTAGCGTCGCAGTTATGCACGTTGGCATTCGTATCTCTGTTTCACTGATACCATCATAGCCAGATTGTGTTCTGTTTAGATGTGTTAGTTCTCTTAGACTGTCTCTGAGCCCGCCGACTGTGAAGTGCATTCTGTAATACGGTTTTTGTAAGCAAAGAATGTTAAGCCAGCCGAAATTCACCCTCGGCTTCTAGATATTTATGGTGAAAATGTGATGACTGATGGAATTCTGAGAAAATGAGTGAGACAATTCAATGACAGATGAACCAGTGTTCATGATGAAGCATGGTGTGGGCCGCCTTGTATTGTCAAGACATTGTGAGGGTCGTATTCTTTGACTGTATTGACTTAGAAGCTTAAATTATTTACACCACATGGCTGTATTTTGTGATCGCATCGACCGAGAAGTTTACATTTCTTACACCACCAAGGGACCTTAGACCTCAGTATTTGACATACATTTCAATTTGATACCTCTACCCGTGCCTGAGAAAAAAGTGTATTAATAGACGAACAGATACACAGACGGACAAAAAATGGCAAAAAAATATTTTTTTATGTGACGTATTTACAAACAAACAATTTTCGGATTTTTCCTATACTTGTATTGTAAAAACTTGCTTCCTGTCAAATTTCATAGTGTTAAGTCAACGAGAATTACCCTATAGATTTTGATGAGTGACTTTGTTAGTATCGAAATACATGACGTAAATAGATATCTTTTAACTGCGTTGACTTAATAGCTTATTAACACCAAGGAATTTTCCATAAGGCACATTACCAAGGGGTGGGGGGAGGCGGTACTTTACGCCCATCTTAAAAAATTAAAAGAAACAAAACTCGTTTAATCTTGTTGAATTATATTAACAATGTACTTTTTAAGGAGGTATTGATGTCTTAAGTAGGATCCAGAAACTGAAAATATCTTTTAGCACTGTCTTAGCAATATCAATGCACTCTAAATAACTACTTCACGATCACCACAAAAAATATAACAAATGCAAACTTTTATAAATATACTGATGTATAACGAAGTGCCTCAGTTTCTAAATACTGAATACGACATTCATCGGTAAAAGTGACATCTGCTGCTGAGACTTATAGTTTTGCGTTAAGTTTAACTGAAAAATGTAACACGTATGTGGAATCTGGTGGAAGAATTCATGAAAAACAATCTATATGTTTTGCATAATTTTAATATTTAAAGTAACTGAGGGTTAAATTGTTCACACTTCCAAGGGACCACAGACCTTAGTATGCTATATAATTTTCAAATTGATACCTCCACCCATTCATGAGAAAAAGGGGTCTTAACTATTTGTTGGACAGACAAATATCAGAAAGACATATTTACAGACAACAATGTCGCCACTGCAAGAGCTCTGTTTTGCTGATTGAGATATGGAACACTCACTCAGTAACTAAAAGTGTAAATAATGGAATTGGAATGGTTAGAGATAATGTACACTTAGTGGCACATTATCCACATGAAAAACAACATTCATTTATTTTAGGAATAAAGAAAGCTTTTTGTTTCAGTGTGCGTTAATAGAAATGGATGTATATATTTTGTGGAAATTATGGATTAGAAAACGTGGAAATTTAGTAAAAGTATGTAACACATTGAATTGATAAAGCATCAAATTTACAGAACGTGACACTAATTTTACTGAAACAGGAACACATTATGTGCTAATGAGCAAATGTATAATTATGTTTGAATTTGTGACAGAATATATATGTAAATTAAAATATTTTTGTACGAAGAACCTTAATAAAAATCTTTTAACGCAACTATTTGTGTATGAAAAAATGTTCTATATGTCTTTGGTGATATTCTTCGATATGTTTATTAAACAGATGCAACATGTTCATGTGCACTAAACCATTGTTGACATGAGGGTACAGTTCGTTGGGCTATCTGAAAAGGATAGTATAAGCAAAAGTGGGGCATGTGTAATGTAATGTAATGAGACCACTAATTTTTAAATTTTTTCTAAAATTTTTCATTAAGTTGTAAATCAGGATTATTGCTAAATAAGAAAGATGAAGTGTTTGAACAATGTGTATGAGTTATAAATGTAAATTCTTTACTCCTAAGGGAGTTCCTTTGGAACCTTTTTGGAGTCACCTGACACGCTCACTGAGCAACAGCGTATGAGACTTGTTTGTGAGCAGCAAAGTAAAGCAGTCAATGATATTGTGCACGCAGTTAAAATGTTCATTATAGTGAGACAAAAATTTATTAAGCAATTCGAGGAAGTAGTGGGGCAATAATTTACACAGTTATAAGTTATCTCAGTAAAATATTTGTCGAATATGCAAGATTTTCCGGAAATAAATCGTGACGAAGTAATTGCGTCACGCCGGCCAGAGTGGCCGAGCGGTTCTAGGCGCTACAGTCTAAAGCTGCGCGACCGCTACCGTCGCAGGTTCGAATCCTGCCTCGGGCATGGATGTGTGTGATGTCCTTAGGTTAGTTACGTTTAAGTAGTTCTAAGTTCTAGTGCTCAGAGCCATTTGAACCAATTGCGTCACTGGTACGTCAAGAACGGTGGCGGTGGATTTCACCTTGGCTAGCCATATTATTTACACACGAACATTCACTTACCAAATTTCCATTTTTTATTTAAAAAACTAAAATACCCATAGGCTGTGAGTTCAACAAATGTTACTATCTGAAATTATAACTTTAATGCAGTGAGCACATGGTATGTTGTGGGGCGATCACTCTGTTGTAGAAATAATTCAAAAGCCAAGATGGCTTAAATACTGTTTACTGGATTACCGTTTTCAACACACTAAAGGGACCATCATCGGATCTGAATGCAGATTGACATTTATAAACCATTTAGATATAACAATGCATGAGGCAGACCAGCTGATATAAAATCATTGTCACAATAATAAAAACAACTGGTCTCATGCTCATTCTATTCCATCAGATATGTAAAACCGAAGTCACAAGATAAAACTATTTGCTACAACTAACAACGGTCGGCATCACACTGTCCTATTCAGATCCGATAATGGCACCTTTAGTGTGCTGAAACCGGTAAGCCAATAAACAGTATTTAAGAGATTTTGGCTTTTGAATTATTTCGATAACGCTAATGTCGTTTGCGTGCGAAAGTTAATACTTGAAATTTTCTTGGATATTAAAACTGCGTGGCTGACTGATACTCAAATGCGGGACCTTTCTCTGACAGGAAGTTCCGCAAGTGTGCACACACCATTGCAGAGTGAAAAATTCATTCTGGAAACATTCTACGCCAACACAAGAAGCTTTAACATTGTCGCGAATAAAACAGTGACCCCTATATACAATAAGTTTCCTTTAAGTTACGTCTATGGTCACAAACATTTTCCTAACAGATTATCGGTTTCTTTCTATAATGACCATCATCAGACGTGCAGCAAAAATGGGAAAAAAATACACTCGCAGATTGTCTACATCTTAAAAACAATAAATAGACCAAAATGAAAAGTACTACTGGCAAATAAATGGATTTGTGCATTTTAAGTATGAAGAGACATACCTGTTTTATAAAATCAAAGTCCAATTGTACTGCAACCTTAGTGGCATCGTAAAATGTTAAATGCAGAATCAGCACCAGCATCGTGAGGTATATATATCATATGCACGAGTCATCAGCATCATATGCTGTTCAAAACAAGCAGCCCTACAGTAGCCACAAAATATTTGTGTTGTTAAGTTCACCAGATGTCGCTAATGACGACATACACTAGTTTTCAATAATTAATTGAACAGCCAAAATAAATAGGATACAATAGTTGAAGTCTGTAATGAGCTTATAATGTATAAAAGGTGTTACATTAATAAGATCTGATTATGTTCATTATAGACCGAAACCGGTAATCCGTAAACAAAAAGTTTGTGACCATGGCCGTAAATTAAAGGAAATTTATTGTACGCCATGTCTCCATAGTACCCTTCCTTCCAGGAGCGCTAATCCTGCAAGTTACGCAGGAGAATTTCTGTGAAATATGGAAAGTAGGGGATGAAGTGTTGGCAGAAGTAAAGCTGTGATGACTCGGTAGCCCAGTCGGTAGAGAAACTGTCCGTGGAAGGCAAAGCTGCCGTCTTTGAGCTTCACTCCGGCATACAGTTTTAATCTTCCAGAACTTTTCGTATCAACTCCATTACAGAGTGAAAAACTCATTTTGTAATTAAGTAGTTGAGTTAACAACAATGAATGGTAATGCTTATTTGGTGTGATCACCTTGCCATATCACGGTAATTAATTTAGCTTTAAATTTAACTTTTATCAAGTTAATAGTCAATGATTCTCCCCGTAGGAAACATGGACCTTGCCATCGGTGGGGTGGTTTACGTGACTCAGTTATACAGATAGCCAAACCATAGGTGCAACTACAACGGAGTGTATCCGTTGAGAGGAGAGGCAAAAGCGTGGAGAGACGTAAAAGCCTTTTCAGCGGCAACAGTCTAGGTGATTGACTGATCTGGACTTGTAACAGCAACCGAAACGGCCTTGTGATGGTACTGCGAATGGCTGAAAGCAAGGGAAACTACAGTCGTTATTTTTCCCAAGAGCATGCAGCTCTACTGTATGGCTAAAAGATGATGGAAGTCTCCTGTGTAAAATGTGTCGGAGGTAAAATAGTCCGCCATCCTGATCTCCGGGTGTACGGTTTTCAGGAGGATGTAATTCTCAGGAGCAACTAAACTATCGTTTTACGGATCGGAATGTAGACTGTTAGATCCCTTAGTCTCGCAGGTAAGTTAGACATTTTAAAAAGGCGAATGGCGAATGGATAGGTTAAAGTCAGATTTAATGGGAATTAGTTAGTTGGAACGAGGAACAGGACTTCTGGCTAGGAGAATACCAGGTTATAAATACTTAATCAAATTAAGTAGTGCAGGAGTGTGTTTAATAACGACTAAGAAAACATGAATGCTGGTAAGCTACTATGAACAGCATAGCGAACGCTTTATTGCAGCCAAGATAGACACAAAGAAAACACTCACGACAGTAGCATAAGTTGATAAGACAGAAAATATATGAAGAGATAAAAGAAATTATTGAGATAATTCAGGGAGACGAAAATTTCATAGTCATGGGAGACTAGAATTCGACAGCAGGAAAAGGAAGAGAAGGAAAAATAATAGGTGAAAAAGGGCTAGGGGTAAGAGATGAAACAGGAAGCCGCTTGGCAAAATTTTGCACAGAGTATTACTTAATCATCGCTAACAGTTCGTTTAAGAATCAGAAAAGAAGCTATATCCATGGAAGAGACCTGGAGAAATCAGACTGAGTATACACTGAAGCGCCAGAGTGCGAACCATTCAACGAAATATCATCGACATGGACTTTCGGAGCCCAAGGCCCACTCGTGTACCCTTGATGACAGCGGGACACAAAGATCATTTCAGATCGTATCGAGCGGATGGACGTGTACAGGTATGGAGACAGCCTCATAAATTCTTGAACCCTGCATGCCAACAAGAGACAGTTGAAGCTGGTGGAGGCTCTGTAACTGTGTGAGGCGTGTGCAGTTAGTGTGATATGGGACCCCTTATAAATCTAGATACGACTCTGACAGGCGACACGTACGTAAGCATCCTGTCTGATCATCTGCATCCCTTCATGTCCATTGCGCATTCCGACGGACTTGTTCAACTTCAGCAGGACAACGCGACACCCCACACGTCCAGAATTGCTACAGAGTGGCTCCAGGAACACTCTTCTGAGTTTAAACACATCCGGTGCCCACCAAACTCCCAAACATGAACATTGTTGAGCATATCTGGGATGCCTTGCCATGTGCTTTTAGGAAGAGATCTCCACCCTCTCGTAATATTACGGATTTACGAACAGCCTTGCGGGATTCATGAGACACTAGTCGAATCCATGCCATATCGTGTTGCGTCATTCCTACGTGCTCGGGTGGGTCCTACACGGTATTAGGCAAGTGCGCCAGTTTCTTTGGCTCTTTAGCGTATAATCGTAAGACAGAGATTTTGGAACCAGATTTTAAATGGTAAGGCATTTCCTGGAGCAGATGTGGACTCTGATCCCAATGTATTGGTTGTGAACCATAGATTAAAGTTGAAGAAATTGCAAAAAGGCAGGAAATTAGGGAGGTGGGACCAGGATAATTTGAAAGAACCAGAGGTTTTTGAAAGTTTCCAGGGAGCGTTAGGCAAGGAATGACTAGAGCAGGGGAAAAGAACACAATAAAAGGCGAATAGGCAGCATTAAGAGACGAAATAGTGAAGACTGAAGAAGATCAAATAGGTAAAAAGACAAGACCTAATAGAAATCCTTGGATAACACAGGAGATATAGAATTTAACTGATGAAACAAGAAAATTAAAAAATGCAAGAAATGAAGACGGTGAAAGGGAATAGAAAAGTAAAAAAAAAAAATGATATTGGCAGTAAATGCAAAATGGCTGAGCAGCAATGGCTGGAGGACAAATGTTTCACTATGGGAAAAATAGATGCCACTTACAAGAATATTTAAGAGCCCTTTGAAGAAAAGAGAAGGAGTTGTATGAATATCAAGAGTTCAGATACAAAAACAGTCCAACCAATGAAGGGAAAACTGAAAGGTGGAAGGAGCATATAGGGGGTCTACAAAACGGAGATGAGGTTGAAAGCAATATTGTAGAAAGGGAAGAGGTCGCAGGTGACGTTGAGATGGGAGATATGTTACTGTGAGAAGAATTTTTGCAGTAGACGACATTAAGTCATAACTACTAATAGCCTTGGGAGAGCCAGCCATGACAACATTATTCCATCTCGTGTGCAAGATGTGTGAGACAGGCTAAATATCCTCTGACTTCAAGAACATTGTAATAATTCCAGTTTCAAAGACAGCAGGTGCTGACAGGTGTGAAAATTACCATACTATCAGTTTAATATGTCATGGTGGCAAAATACTGACAAGAATTCCTTACAGAAAAATGGAAAAATTGATAGACGGCAACATCGGAGAAGATCAGTTTGGATTTCGGAGAAATATAGGAACGCGGGAAGCGATACTGACCCTACAACTTACTTTAGAGGACAGTTTAAGGAATGGAAAACCCACGTTTATAGCATATAAAGAGTTAGTGAAAGCTTTTGACAATTTTCAATACGCTCTTCGAAATTCTGAAGGTGGCAAAAATTAGGGGAGCGAAAGGCTATTTGAAACTTACACAGAAACCAGCCGGTAGTTATTAGAGTCGAGGAGCACAAAGGGAAGCAGTGGTTGTGAGGGGAGTGAAACAGGGTTGTAGCTTTCCACGATGCTAATCAATCTGCACATTTTGCATCGCAAAAGCTCAACCCCATCCATATTAAACTTTTTGGAAAATTTTATACAACATTATTTTACAATAAGTCAGATAGAGGTCAAAACAACGTTAAAGCTTGAGAGAACTGTTGTTAATAACGTCCCTGTAACAAGTTCTAAATGTAAATTTGAGAATAGTCAAATTTCGTGTGTGAAAATTTCGACATGTGTGAGTGTGAAGGTTGCGTGAAAACACCACATGAAGAGACACGCAGCGCCAAACAAAACATAAAAGTTGTAAGAACTGGGATGTATATGGAAATTGAGCTACTAAATTACTGACAATATAAGAAAGTAAGTGAAGAAGGTCACAACCATACATCACAAACCGATTTTATAGCAAAACTGAGCCTTATTTAAAGAACATATTTTTTCTTGTGTTTAAAATATAGAAAATGCCATAAAAGAAATAAAGAGAAGTCTGACAGAAGATCACACTCACTCGCTACCGATATCACCCATGGAGTATGCTAGCCTTTACTCAAACATAGCTACACAAGTATCTGTATCTGTAATAAAAAGCTAATAAAAGATAAGAAACTTGCATAAACAGAGATTGTTGAATTCATGGTACTTCTCCAACTATTGATGTTTAAAGGCGTCATTTATAGGTGGAAAATGGCTTATCAACGGCGTCCTGTATATCCGGTACCGTAACTGACATATGCAGAAATTATCTCGAATTTGTTTTACAGCAAAGAATCTTGCATAAAGCAAATTGTGTTTGACTGTGGACATGTAAATGACAGAAAAATTTGGAAATTTGTGGTAAGGTCTTATGGGACCAAACTGTTGAGGTCATCGGTCCCTGGGATTACACACTACTTAATCTAACTTAAACTAACTCACGCTAAGGACAACAAACGCTCCCATGCCCGAGGGAGGACTCGAACCTCCGACGGGGGGAGCCGCACGGGCCGTGGCAAAACGCCCCAGACCGCGCTGATACCCCGCGGCTACCCAGCTTAATTAAAGGAGAGGACAAAAATATGGTCGACATTATGAACTGCTTTAATTGTCTGAACAAGAAAATTTCATTTGCAGTGGAATATGAAATAAATAAAAGTATCACTTACCTAGACCTAAATATTATAAGAGACAACAGTACATACATCATCATCATCATCATTTAAGACTGATTATGCCTTTCAGCGTTCAGTCTGGAGCATAGCCCCCTTATAAAATTCCTCCATGCTTCCCTATTCAGTGCTAACTTTGGTGCCTCTTCTGATGTTAAACCTATTACTTCAAAATCATTCTTAAGCGAATCCAGGTACCTTCTTCTTGGTCTGCCCGACTCCTCATACCCTCTACTGCTGAACCCATGAGTCTCTTGGGTAACCTTGCTTCTCTCATGCGTGTAACATGACCCCACCATCTAAGCCTGTTCGCCGTGACTGCTACATCTATAGAGTTCATTCCCAGTTTTTCTTTGATTTCCTCGTTGTGGACACCCTCCTGCCATTGTTCCCATCTACTAGTACCTGTAATCATCCTAGCTACTTTCATATCCGTAACCTCAACCTTGTTGATAAGGTAACCTGAATCCACCAAGCTTTCGCTCCCATACAACAAAGTTGGTCGAAAGATTGAACGGTGCACAGATAGCTTAGTCTTGGTACTGACTTCCTTCTTGCAGAAGAGAGTAGATCGTAGCTGAGCGCTCACTGCATTAGCTTATATTTCTTTCCCACTTACATTACTTTCGTTTGGGAGATGCTAATCTTCATACCATAGTCCTTACATTTCTGATCTAGCTCTGAAGTATTACTTTTGCAAACTTTCAATCGAATCTGCCATCACAACTAAGTCATCTGCATATGCGAGACTGCTTATTCTGTGTTCACATATATTAATCTCACCCAGCCAGTCTATTGTTTTCAACATATGATCCATAAATAATATGAACAATAGTGGAGATAGGTTGCAGCCTTGTCTTACCCCTGAAACTACTCTGAACCATGAACTCAATTTACCGTCAACTCTAACTGCTGCCTGACTATGCAGGTAAACACCTTTAATTGCTTGCAGAAGTTTGCCTCGTATTCCATAATCTCGAAGAAGAGACAATAACTTCCTCCTAGGAACCCGGTCATATGCCTTTTCTAGATCTATAAAGTCTAGGTACAATTTCCTGTTCCACTCATAACACTTCTCCATTATTTGCCGCAAGCTAAAGATCTGGCCCTGACAACCTCTAAGAGGCCTAAACCCACACTGATTTTCATCCAATTGGTCCTCAACTAATACTCGCACTTTCCTTTCAACAATACCTGAGAAGATTTTACCCACAATGCTGATTAAAGAGATACCTCTGTAGTTGTTACAATCTTTTTTGTTTCCATGTTTAAAGATTGGTGTGATTTCTGCTTTTGTCCAGCCTGATGGAACTTGTGCCGACTCCCAGGCCATTTCAGTTATCCTGTGTAGCCATTTAAGACCTGACATCCCACTGTATTTGATGAGTTCCGACTTAATTTCATCCACCCCAGCTGCTTTATTGCACTGCAATCTATTGACCATTTTCTCCACTTCCTCAAATGTGATCCTATTTCCATCATCATTCCTATCCTATTCTACCTCAAAATCTGAAGCATTACTGATCGTATTTTCACCTACATTGAGCAACCCTTCAAAATATTCCCTCCGTCTGGCCAAGGCATCTACAGGATTCAACAGCAGTTTTCCTGACCTGTCCAAAATACTTCTCATTTCCTTCTTACCTCCCATTCGAAGACTGCTAATTACACTCCAGAATGGTTTTCCAGCAGCTTGACCCATAGTCTCCAACCTGTTTCCAAAGTCTTCTAAAGATTTGTTCTTGGATGCTGTAATAATCTGTTTGGCTTTGTTTCTTTCTTCAACATAAATTTCTCTGTCCACCTGAGTTCTTGTATGTAGCCATTTTTGATACGCCTTCTTTTTCCTTTTACAGGCTGCCTTGACTGTGTCATTCTGCCAAGCTGTTTGCTTCATCCTACTTTTACACACTACTGTTCCAAGACAATCTTTAGCCACTTCTAGTACTGTGTCCCTGTACCTTGTCCATTACTTTTCCAATGACTGTAATTGACTTCATTCAACTAACTAGTACCTTTCTGAGATCGCTGTTATGTACTTGTGCCTGATTTCCTTATCCTGAAGTTTCTCCACTCTTATCCATCTACATATGGACCTGACCTCCTGCACTTTCGGCCTCACAATCCCAATTTCACTGCAGATTAAATAATAATGATGAGTGTCATCAAAGAATCCCCTGAATACACGTGTGTCCCTCACAGCCTTCCTGAATTCCTCATCTGTTATTATATAGTCAATGACAGATCTGGTTCCCCTGCCATCCCAAGTACACCGGTGAATGTTCTTATGTTTAAAAAAGGAGTTTGTGATTACTAAGCCCATACTGGCTCAGAAATCCAAGAGTTGTTTCCCGTTCCTGTTGTTCTCAATATCCTCTCCAAATTTACCCATAACCTTTTCATACCCTTCTGTTCGATTTCAAATTCTGGCGTTAAAATCAGCCACGAGCAGAACACTGTCCTTGTCCTTTACTCTAACAACTATATCACTGAGTGCCTCATAAAACTATCCATCTTATGTTGATCTGTCCCTTCGCAATGCGAATATACTGACACAATCCTAATTTTCTTGCTAGACACTGTCAAATCTATCCACATCAGTCGTTCGTTTACATACCTTATTGCAACTACACTGGATTCCATTTCTTTCCTGATGTAAAGCCCCACACCCCATTGTGCTGTTCCCACTTTGACTCCTGTCAGGTAGACCTTGTATTCTCCCACTTCCTCTTTTTTCTCTCCCCTTACCCGAATGTCACTAACAGCTAAAACGTCCAGCCCCATCTTACTTGCAGCCTCTGCCAGCTCAACCTTCTTCCCAGAGTAGCCCCCATTGATATTAATAGCTCCCCATCTCATTACCATTTGTTTGCCAAGTCGTATCTTAGGAGTCCCTGGTTTGTCAGTTAGAGGTGGGACTCCGTCACCTCCAAAGGTCCGAGGCATTTTGCACTGATTGTTGCCAGCATAATATTTAAAGTACCAGGGAAGCAGGTTGCTAGTCTTACTTGCCCTCAGTCCCATTGAGTTTTACCCCTAACGGTTGAGGGACTAACCGGTGGATTTTGTAGTCTTTGCTGTGTGACCACAAAGGTGACCACGACCCAGAATATGTCCGAGATGCCCAGCCTTATTCCAAAGTAACTGGTATCCCGACTATCGGGACCACTTACTTGGCCACTCAGACGCTGTCCGTGGTTCATGAACTAGGAGATGACTACAGGAACCCACACCATGAACCACACAGTACAAACAGCTTTCAAATTTATAGGAAGTCTACGATGAGCCGTAGCACACTCCATGCAAGTTGAAGTCTCCCAAGCATTCATAAACGAGGAGCATATAGGTCAGTGCCGCACATGGCAAATGAAATACCGATGAAACAATAAAACATGCAACACAAAATAAAGTATAGTGAGATAGGCTGCATTTGTCAACGGCTACACTGCTACCATGGTTGTTCCTGTGTTGTTGTTGTTGTTGTCTTCAGTCCTGAGACTGGTTTGATGCAGCTCTCCATGCTACTCTATCCTGTGCAAGCTGCTTCATCTCCCAGTACCTACTGCAACCTACATCCTTCTGAATCTGCTTAGTGTACTCATCTCTCGGTCTCCCTCTACGATTTTTACCCTCCACGCTGCCCTCCAATGCCAAATTTGTGATCCCTTGATGCCTCAAAACATGTCCTACCAACCGATCCCTTCTTCTAGTCAAGTTGCGCCACAAACTTCTCTTCTCCCCAATCCTATTCAATACCTCCTCATTAGTTACGTGATCTATCCACCTTATCTTCAGTATTCTTCTGTAGCACCACATTTCGAAAGCTTCTATTCTCTTCTTGTCCAAACTAGTAATCGTCCATGTTTCACTTCCATACATGGCTACACTATACTGCGTAAAAAAAGTATATCTTGCATGTCAGGCATTGGTACTATATCATAAAAAACTGAAAATATCTTCAAAACAGAGGAGGTAAAATCTGGAGGCTCTACAGCTAATGAACTACAGCAAAAATTAGTACAGAATATAATGTGTGATCATGACACTTGTTCAGTTTCTGGAATATAGCATAAGATGTCAGGAACGCTTCATGTTCTGCTTAGCGCAAAAGAGCCGAGTTTTCCACAGCAGGTGTACGTAGCACATTAGAGCTTACACACACCACACAAACAAAATCAGCAGCAGTCACACACATACATAAAACAAGACACCCATTTCGAAAGAGCAAAATGTTAAAGTACTCCACCGACTAAATAAGATCTTCGTACATCCATAGAGGTCAGCTGGTATCAATTTATATCGAAAATTAAGAAATTCCTCCATCTGTATTTAAGTTGTCGATTTTATTTTGGAAATTACTTTCAACGTTGAAACAACGTCATCTTGATGCCCATATCTCACCACTGACTTCTAGTATCAGCCGAACGCAGTTGACGTCGACAGGTGTATGGGCCTGAAGATGACGTTGTTACAACGTTGAAACTAGTTTCAAAAATAAAATCGACACCTTAAATACAGCTGGAGGAATTTCTTCATTTTTAATATAGACTAAATAAGAGTCGTAAAATAGATCTAATGGGTGAAATGGAGACATATTATTCACATCACAAAAGATATGATGATAATACACTGAATGAAAAATTTGGTGCTGAATAAATGAAATTTTTTAGCTGTTTCGATGGTATCTCCAAATAAGTAAATAAATTAATGATACGTGGAAGTAAGTACATTAGTAACTAATATTTAAGTAAATAATTATTCAGATTAAATAAGGAAAGTATTCTGTACACTAAAGAATAGTATTCATACTCTGTAGAAGATCTGTAGTGTCATACATTTGTGATATCATGTGAAATTTCTTTCTTATTTTACATATCTGCTATTAAGTGTATTTTGCACAAGAAGATAAATGTAAGGTGAGTTATAATAGTGTCAAAAGCTGGAAGCCAACGTCCGCTATCCTAGTTGTCTCAGGACTTTACCTCCAGGTGTTTTTATTCTGTCCACAACAACAATCACAGAATACACTCAGTTCACGCATAGAGTCAGACATAATTTCCAAACGAAATGGTACAACACTGAAAACTCTTCGTCATATCCTATGTTGGAATGTGTTTCGTTAATATGTACAAAAACATATTTCCCAGAAGAACGCTTAGGAATACTGAATGAAAAAAAATTGTAGCTATGTAGGTAATATGCTTCATTCTTTGAAATATCAGGAAGTGATAGATTCTTCTGGCAATACATACAGTTTGCTTTCTTAGTCGCAGTTTTTCTGGATTTCAAATGATTGGAACGTTTTGTCTCGCAAAACTTATCTACTTTCTTTTTGTCTTGTTTATTTTAAGTCGTTAGATGTTGTTTTTGCTTTTTCAGAATTTGTATACGAGTATATCTCTCTCGTTGTTTATCTGTAAATAAAGTTTAGAACAGTCGGCTCCAAATTTGTCACACGCTGAACATGGACTTTTTTTGTATTTAGAGGTAAATATCACTCGCTATTTTTCGTACGACGTAAGGTTTGGGCAATTTTTTCCTGGCTATAATAGGTTTATCTTTCGCGTATTAAGTTCTTCGGTAGACAAAACATTTTGTTATCATGAATATTATAAAGTGATTTTCGGCCTCCCAATGACTGTACATGTTGACTCACATTAGATACCGTTTCTTCTTTAAGTTTGTTTGGTATAATGTTGTATTTTCCTCTGGTCTCCAAGTGTGCTTTCCCTGAAGTAGCCACTTCGTTGTTAAGAGTAGTAGGATGGTTGTTGGTGATGTCATTCAAGGCCAAGAATGCTGGTTGACGTCACTGAACATCCAGAATTTGTCCATCTCTATTGATACGCACCTCATAAGGAAAAACATGACATAGAGCTTCATCTGGACTTCTCTTTGGTATTCTTCGTATCACAGGATTTGCAATGATTACTCCAGTTGATCAGTCCAGTCAGGTGAATTATGTATATCACAGGAAGCCATTTGATTTAAGCCCTTCATTAATCTGTTCCTTTCTACAAATGGAACATTCTGAAAACATCTCAAGTGCCAGAACTTACAGTCGTCACCTGTAGCGCGTCTCGAGGCCTGTAATCATTTTGAAGAAACAGAAATATGACCCAACACTTTTCATTTTCTTGTACATGCCTTCTGCACAGGAAAGGACTGTTATTCTTCGTTCTCCGACATTTATGATGCCTTAATTTCACTTAAAAAATACTTTTATACCTAATATCGGTAACTGTAACACATGAGTGTTTCTGCTCAACTTACAGAGAAATCTGCTTTTCTAACCTGCTTTGGATACGCAGTGTGGAAGATTTAATATTGTTTTTTGCTTTATTACTAAACAGTGTAGCATATGGAACTTCGTTTACTTTGCGTGAGTGACTGGCAGGTATTGCTGGAAAGTCAGTAACTTAAAGCTACAGCATTATAAGATGAAACATGAAAAAGGAGAAGAAAAGCACTCTGAGTAGAAAATGGATCTTGATCGTTCTTCCCCAGCATCGAGTAGATTTTGACCACAGCATAGAGTTTGGAGCACCTTGATCGGTTTTACAAAAAAAAAAAAAAAAAAAAAAAAAAAAAAAAAAAAAAAAAAAATCTCACATTATAGTACTCTCATTCCTGCATAAAGTGGAATTATGAAATAAATTCTTTAGCAACTCACTTGCGGGTTTACTAGCTCCGAATTTGTTTGAAAATTCTATTGGTTTGAAGATCAGTTCATAAGCTGTGCAGCTGTGTTTAAGAACGCTACTTATATGGTTCCAGGTACTCCGAATGCCTCTTTATTATTTGCTGTGTCTACAAATGAGCAGTCACCTGCAGCAAATTGTGAGCACATTTTATTGGATAAGTTGTCTACTGAAAATTAATTCGCTGCCGGTCGCCTAAAGTAAATTCAGCCACAGGACGTTGTAATATTGGAGAAGATTGCTGTCGGCAGCCGATAAAACTGTTTTAGTAAGCTGAGTAGTTATTCGTATGATGATTGAATAAAAAAACGTCCACCAAACAGCGACTGTGGCTACAGAAAACGTTTGCATTTAGTCTTACAATAAATACAAAGTACTCATGACGATAACGTGTAAAAACTATAACTGGTGGAATGATTGTATTATTCCACAAGATGTTCGTAATTAAAGTTCCAGTTTCAAAACGCTGTAGAAAGAAACAGACTGCTCAGAATGACATCAAATTTGAACAGCATATTATTGAAGGAGAAGGAAACATCATGAAAAAAAATAACGAAAATTTTGTCAACACATAGTGCTGAAGCGGCTTGACGTAAAGGGGGTCGTCTAAAAACCAAAGATGAATCGCAATAAGTCGCCTGCAGTTCTAGTTGCACATCACGCCATCCATACTTCTGAATGTGGTGACTGTACAAGTAGAAGAGTCAACATTTGTGGCACTGTTAATGAGGTAAGCCAATAAAAGCAAAGTCGTACCACATCGGTTGAGAAAAATTTGTTTTTAATTGACCTGACGAAAAAAAATGCGACGTCGTTTTCTAACTGTCGTGAGACACGTGCAAGACATCTTCAGTATGCTGTCCACCGTTTGATGCCGCAAGAAATCGAGGTGTTGCGCAATGTGCGCTTTCAGTTCAGCTACGTTCGTAATTTGAACACTGACCACGACATCTTCCACAGAGCCCCATAGCGAGATGTCACACATACACTCCTGGAAATGGAAAAAAGAACACATTGACACCGGTGTGTCAGAACCCACCATACTTGCTCCGGACACTGCGAGAGGGCTGTAGAAGCAATGATCACACGCACGGCACAGCGGACACACCAGGAACCGCGGTGTTGGCCGTCGAATGGCGCTAGCTGCGCAGCATTTGTGCACCGCCGCCGTCAGTGTCAGCCAGTTTGCCGTGGCATACGGAGCTCCATCGCAGTCTTTAACACTGGTAGCATTCCGCGACAGCGTGGACATGAACCGTATGTACAGTTGACGGACTTTGAGCGAGGGCTTATAGTGGGCATGCGGGAGGCCGGGTGGACGTACCGCTGAATTGCTCAACACGTGCGGGGTGAGGTCTCCACAGTACATCGATGTTGTCGCTAGTGGTCGGCGGAAGGTGCACGTGCCCGTCGACCTGGGACCGGACCGCAGCGACGCACAGATGCACGCCAAGACCGTAGGATCCTACGCAGTGCCGTAGGGGACCGCACCGCCACTTCCCAGCAAATTAGGGACACTGTTGCTCCTGGGGTATCGGCGAGGACAATTCGCAATCGTCTCCATGAAGCTGGGCTACGGTCCCGCGCACCGTTAGGCCGTTTTCCGCTCACGCCCCAACATCGTGCAGCCCGCCTCCAGTGGTGTCGCGACAGGCGTGAATGGAGGGACGAATGGAGACGTGTCGTCTTTAGCGATGAGAGTCGCTTCTGCCTTGGTGCCAGTGATGGTCGTATGCGTGTTTGGTGCCATGCAGGTGAGCGCCACAATCAGGACTGCATACGACCGAGGCACACAGGGCCAACACCCGGCATCATGGTGTGGGGAGCGATCTCCTACACTGGCCGTACAACTCTGGTGTTCGTCGAGGGGACACTGAATAGTGCACGGTACATCCAAACCGTCATCGAACCCATCGTTCTACCATTCCTAGACCGGCAAGGGAACTTGCTGTTCCAACAGGACAATGCACGTCCGCATGTATCCCGTGCCACCCAACGTGCTCTAGAAGGTGTAAGTCAACTACCCTGGCCAGCAAGATCTCCGGATCTGTCCCCCATTGAGCATGTTTGGGACTGGATGAAGCGTCGTCTCACGCGGTCTGCACGTCCAGCAGGAACGCTGGTCCAACTGAGGCGCCAGGTGGAAATGGCATGGCAAGCCGTTCCACAGGACTACATCCAGCATCTCTACGATCGTCTCCATGGGAGAATAGCAGCCTGCATTGCTGCGAAAGGTGGATATACACTGTACTAGTGCCGACATTGTGCATGCTCTGTTGCCTGTGTCTATGTGCCTGTGGTTCTGTCAGTGTGATCATGTGATGTATCTGACCCCAGGAATGTGTCAATAAAGTTTCCCCTTCCTGGGACAATGAATTCACGGTGTTCTTATTTCAATTTCCAGAAGTGTATTAAGATCAGGTGATCTGGACGGAAATGACGACTGACAGTTCTGCGCAATCTGCGGAGGAGGGCCATCTTGCATAAAAATGATCCTACCCACACATCGACGATGTTGAAGTGTTGGAATGACATTGGTCCGCAAAGAACTTTTACAGCATTTACCAGAGATGGTACAGTTAACAGGACCCGCAGGACTCATCTCCTCGAAAAAATACAGCGGTGCGATAAACAATGCCATCAAATCGGACGACACAGACACCTTTGCAAAATGAAGTGGTACCATTTGATGTGCGTGTTGATTTTAAGTTGCCCGTATTCTGCAATTCTGCCTACTGAAATTTCCTTGTAAATGGGCTTCTTATGTCCATATAATGTTCCATGTCATTCACGTTCTACTTCCAAGCGAGCAAGAAATTACAGAGCGAACGTTTATCTTGTTGGCAGGTCAACAGGAAGCAACTCCTGAAAATGGGTGATTTTGTATGAGTAGTAACGTCGTAAGAGGTCCATGACTGAGGAATTTATTGCTAGCACACTCGAGCAGCTGTAATTTCGATGGATTGCTTACGTCCTGCCTACGATATGTCTGCTACAATAGAATCGCAGACCAGAGAGCAGTGTCGGCAGCAGTAGTAGTAGTAGCTCGCAGTCGGGCGATTGGGCCGGTCGTGGAGAGCGATGGCGGTGCCTGACCGATGTAGTATACGGTAAAACCAAGAATTACTATTCATAGCCGCACTTACATGTAATTTGTAACAACTGATTTGTACTATTGTTATATCAACTCCCATGTAAATATTTTTTAAGGAATCTTTTAATAATAATCTTTCTTAACTTTTGACAGTCATTCATCTGAATTTAAGGTTTTACTTAATTCTCCTATCCATGGTAATCGCGATTAACGTAAAGAAAAATCAGTTGTTTCTTTTTATAATGACAAATCTAGCGGCAAACACTGCACTGGGCTGTGCATACGCGTTATCCGGCGACATAATTTAGATAAGAATTTTCAGTTTATTCAGAATGACTTTTCAGGACCATGACGCAGCATTGCTGACTTCCAAGCTTACCAATTTACGTTCACAGTAAGTTAATTATTGAAAGGTTATATATGAGTCACAATTTAATTGCGAGGTTAATCACATTATTATTCCGAGGTTACGGAATTTAAGCTATTGGGCGGTTACAACGTGGACTGTTTCATAGAATTTCATGCACCGTGCGAGCAAGCGTGTCCAACGTATGGGCAATTCACCATGCAATGGGTGTGTGCACACCGCCGTTCGACCCCTCCTACAATGCTGCGGCCACGTCTCCGGCAGATGTCGACTCACCTGTGTTTGTCATTCTGCACTCTGCACTTCCCAGGAACCTGTCTTTTCGAATTTTGCAATTATTTGACTTGAGGCAGCGTCTGTGTAAGGCAAGTGAGCTACGAACTCTCGATGCGAAAGTACAGTGGGGTGTGCGTGTTGTGTTGATACGCCAGGACTTAGTGCGAGTTCGTGTGAAGACTGCTCGAGTAGTGTAGTGACAGGGAGCGCTTCTCCAATAACGTACAAGTGGTTTCAAAACATATACATCTTCTGAACATTACAGTGTTGATTTATTACCGTAGTCATGTGAGCTCCGACTGAAAATAAATATGAGTGATAGTCGAGTGAAGGATGTGTTTTTATGGACAGCGAACGAAAATGGCAGGTAAAGAAACTGACTTTAAAACCATGTTAATCAGAAAATGGTACAGGCACTGTTGTTTAACTAATGTTGGCGGCTACTCAGTTCACAGTAGACAACCGCTGTTTTACAATGAGATGAGAAAACTTTCTGTCGTTGAAAATATTCTTTTCGTCATATTGAGGTTTGTGTAGCAATGGAAACGTAGCTGCTCCGAAGTTATTCTATAGATCATATACAGCAGCGGTATCTTCGTAAAAATGATTAGATATAAGTGCAACCTCTAACTTCGACTTATCACTAGTTAAAATTGCTTTTTCCATTTCAAAAAGAATTTACTAGGCATGTGACTAGGCATGTGACTTTCTGTAATCTAATTTCGCGAGAGATGTTCATTAATATGCCTAAGACAGGACAAGTGCCCTGTACCTGAAAAAGTGTCATGATGATCTCTCCATTGGCAAAATGTTCTGGAATAGTCTCAAATTCGGAACTCCGAGAGGGGGCTGCCAAGGAGGAGAAGTCCACGAGAAAAGATTCAATAACCATCAAAACGACAACGTTCTACGAGTGTGCGCGTGGAATGTCAGACGTTTAAATGTGGTAGAGAAGCTAGAAACCCTGAAAAAGAAAATGCAGAGACTCAATCTAGATATAGTAAGTGACAGTGATGTGAAATGAAAAGAAGACAAGGATTTCTGGTCAGATGAGTATAGGGTGATATCAACAGCAGCAGAATCTGTGTAATGGGAGTAGGATTAGTTATGAATAGGAAGGCAGGGCAGAGAGCGTGTTACTGTGAAAAGTTCAGTGATAGGATTTTTCTTATCAAAATCGACAGCAAACCAACACCGACAACGATATTTCGGGTACACATGCCGACGTCGCTAGCTCAAGATGAGAAGATAGAGAAAGTATATGAGGATGTTGAAAGGGTAATACAGTAGGTAGAGGGAGATGAAAATCTAATAATCATGGGGGACTGGAAGCAGTTGTAGGGGAAGAAGCAGAGGAAAAGGTTTCAGGAGAATTTGGACTTGAGACGAGAAATGAGACAGAAGAAAGGCTAATTGAGTTCTGCAATAAATTTCAGATAGTAAGAGCGAATACTCTATTCACGACTCACAAGATGATGAGGCATACTTAGAAAAGGCAAGATGGGACAGGAAGATTTCAGTTAGATTACAGTATGGTCACTCTGGAAATCAGATACTGGATTGTAAGGCGTACCCAGGAGCAATGTAGTGGTGATGAAGAGTGGGCTGACGTTTAAGAGACTCTTGAGGATGAATATGCAAAGAACTGAGATACGGAAACACTAAGGAAAGAAGAGACGGTCTTCAGTTCTCTGGGGCTATAGATACTGCAGTAAGGAATAGCTCAGTAGGCAGTACAGTTGAAGAGGAAAAAGGCACTCACGGAAGTTGAAAGGAAAAACATAGGTACAAGAAGGTAACTGCGAAGACACCATGGGTAAAAGAAGAAATAAAGAAACACTTCAGTTGATCGATGACGGAAGGAAGTACAAAAATGTTCACGGAAATTCAGGTATACGGAAATACAAGCTGCTGCGAAAAGAAATAAATAGGAAATGCAGGGAGGCTAAGACGAAATGGCTGCATGAAAAATGTGAGGAAATCGGAAAAAAAAATGATTTAGGAAAGACTGACTCTGCATATAGGAAAGTCATAACAACCTTCGGTGAAATCAGAAGCAAGGTTGGTAACATTAAGAGTGCAACGGGAATTCCGCTGTTAAATGCAGAGGAGAGAGCGGGTAGGTGGAAACAGTACATTGAAGGTCTGTATGAGGGGGAAGATTTGTCTGATGTGACAGAAGAAGAAACAGGAATCAATTTAGAAGAGATAGGGAATGCAGTACTAGAATAAAAATTTAAGAGAGACTTGGAGGACTTAAAGATCAAATGAAGCAGAAAGGATAGATAACATTCTATCAGAAATCCTAAAATCATTGGGTGGAGGGACAACCAAACGATTATCCACGTTCTTCTGACTTTCGGAAAAATATCATCCGCTCTGTTCTAGGGATTGCAAGAGAAGATAAGTGCGAAAATTATCGCATAATCAGCTTAATAGCTCATGCATTGGAGTTACTGACTAGGATAACATACAAAACAACTGAAAAGAAAATTGAGCATGTGTTAGATATTGATCTGTTTGGCTTTCGGAAAGGTAAAGGTACCAGGGCAACAATTACAACGTTGCAGCTGATAATGGCAGCAAGACTAAAGGAATATCAAGACACGTTCACAGGAGTTGTCGACCTGGAAAAAGAGTACGACAATGTGAAATGGTACAAAATGTTCGAAATTCTGAGTAAAATAGGTATAAGCTATAGGGAAAGACGGGTAATACACAAGTTGTAAAAGAGCCAGCAGGGAACGATAAGAATGGAATTCCAAGAACGAGTCCTCGGATTAAAACCGGTGTAAGACAAGGAAAGAAAGAGCGTTCCTTGCTAAGAGAAATCTACTAGTATCAAACATTAGCCTTAATTTGAGGAAGAAATTTCTGACACTGTATCTTTGGAGTACAGCACTGTATAGTAATGAAACATACAGAAGCACCGAAGAATTTGAGATGTGGTGGTATAGGCGAATGGTGAAAGTTAGGTGGACTGTTAATGAACGAGGAGGTTCTGCAAGGAAAGGAATATGCGGAAAACGCTGACAGGGAGAAGGGGCAGGATGATATGAGATGTGTTAAGACATCAGGTAATGTCTTCCATGGTGAGCTGTAGACGACAACACTTGTAAAGGAAGAGAGAGATTGGAATACATCTAGCAAATAATTGAGGACGTGGGTTGCAAGTGCTACTATGAGATGAAGAGGTTGGCACAGGAGAAGAATTCGTGGCCGCCGGTACAAACCAGTCAGAGATGAATCGAAGAAAAAAAAATTAGAGCTGACATTGTTTGTTATCTATCACCTTCGTAACGCTTTCGCAATTACTAAATGATACTGTAACGAAGCGCGCTGCACTCCGTTGGATCTTCTGTATCTCTTCTATCAACCCTATCTGGTACGGATCCCACACTGCTGAGCAGTATTCGAGCAGTGGGCGAACAAGCGTACTGTAACCTACTTCCTTTGTTTTCGGATTGCATTTCCTTAGAATTCTTCCAATGAATCTCAGTCTGGCATCTGCTTTACCGACGATCAACTTTATATGATCATTTCATTTTAAATCACTCCTAATACGTACTCCCAGATAATTTATGGAATTAACTGCTTCCAGTTGCTCACCAGCTATTTTATAGCTAAATGATAAGGGATCTATCTTTCTATGAATTCGCAGCACATTACACTTGTCTACAATGAGATTCAATTGCCATTCCCTGCACGATGCGTCAATTCGCTGCAGATCCTCTTGCATTTCAGTACAATTTGCCATTGTTACAACCTCTCGATAAAGAAAGCCTCAGTGAACTTCCGATGTCATCCACAAGGTCATTTATGTATATTGTGAATAGCAACGGTCCTACGACACTCCCCTGCGGCACACCTGAAATCACTCTTACTTCGGAAGACTTCTCTCCATTGAGAATGACATGCTGCGTTCTGTTATCTAGGAACTACTCAATCCAATCACACAATTGGTCTGATAGTCCATGTGCTCTTACTTTGTCCATTAAACGATTGTGAGGAACTGTATCGAACGCCTTGCGGAAGTAAAGAAACACGGCATCTACCTGTGAACCTGTGTCTAAGGCCCTCTGAGTCTCGTGGACGAATAGCGCGAGCTGGGTTTCACACGACCGTCTTTTTCGAAACTCATGCTTATTCCTACAGAGTAGATTTCTAGTCTCCAGAAAAGACATTATACTCGAACATAATATGTGTTCCAAAATTCTACAACTGATCGACGTTAGAGATATAGGTCTATAGTTCTGCACATCTTTTTAACGTCCCTTCTTGGAAACGGGGATGACCTATGCCCTTTTCCAATCCTTTTGAACGCTGCGCTCTTCTAGAGACCTACGGTACACCGCTGCAAGAAGGGGGGCAAGTTCCCTCGCGTACTCTGTGTAAAATCGAACTGGTATCCCATCAGATCCAGCGGCCTTTCCTCTTTTGAGCGATTTTAATTGTTTCTCTATCCCTCTGTCGTCTATTTCGATATCTACCATTTTGTCATCTGTGCGACAATCTAGAGAAGGAACTACAGTGCAGTCTTCCTCTGTGAAACAGCTTTGGAAGTAGACTTTTAGTATTTCGGCCTTTAGTCTATCATCCTCTGTTTCAGTACCATTTTGGTCACAGAGTGTTTGGACATTTTGTTTTGATCCACCTACCGCTTTGGCATAAGACCAAAATTTCTTAGGATTTTCTGCCAAGTCAGTACATAGAAGTATGGGACAAACAAGACCCTGCGGCCGCCTACTTCTTTGGATGCATTAGACGAGTGTTTCGCGGTGTTCTTGGCATCGATCTTCGATCTTCTATGGTGCGCGGTATTTGTCCAAGATCCGTTTTCCTACAATGGCATGGGATGTGATATGCGTCGGCCTTCTGTAAACTGAAGTCATCTTTGACCCTCCCCAGAAATGCCCCCGGTTTACAGGGCGAGCAAAAGGCAGTTTTTATTTGGCGCTTTTAAAGGATGCATCCCGTTTCTACCGACAGTGGGCTTGCGTGCGGTGCAAGGCAGGGGCTGCCTCTTTTTCCGTGAAAGGTCGTCAAAGATAATCCCTCATTTACGGAAGGCCGGAGTATATGAGATTCCGTTCGATTGTGGCAAGATATAAATTGGTCAAACAGTGCGCACCGTCGTAGGTCGAAGAACAGTGTCGAGAAAACCCGCAGCACGCTCGACTAATGTATCCTAAAGAGCTGGCGTCGCAGAGCAATGTTCTTCTGAGACGCCTGCAATGGAATGCAAATGTACTAGGATTTCAGCACAAACTTTAAAATGCTAGGAACAGTGTCGTTACAGAGGACATCCAAATACGCACCACGAACCTTCGCACCAACTGGGAATGTGGCTGTAATCTCAGCGAGTCTGGGGAATCAGCACTGGGCCTAATTGTGGAGACGGTCCGGGTGGACGGAGTGTCACCAAAAACGGGTGTTGCTGGTCACAGCTGCCGACACGACACCACCCGCAGCCGCCGACACGTGGTCCCGGGCGCGGGCGTTTCGCGGGTTGGGGATGTAAGTCGGCGGTGCGCCCCAGGGAAATCAGCTCGTCAACGCTCCCGGCGCTGGTGACAAGTCTGATGTCCGAAATATCGTGCTCATTAGACGCTATGAACCGGCAGTACATCCGTGAACTATTCGAGCAACAAATACGTCAAGAGAAACTGAAGAATCACAACACTGACTTTGTTGTCAAAATTCGAGTTCCACGAACACAATGTATGTTATGGAATTTGTAACCTCCCCCTCACTTATCGACCTTAATGATAGTGAAAAATTAAACCGCATGTACCTAAAGGAAATTTGGAAAAAAGAAACTTCACCGAACTTAATCTGTCGGTAAAGAGGGAAGAAGGGTTACATCTAAATGAAAGGAAAAATGCAGATGAAATTGTTAGAAATTAATTTTGAAAAAGGGTAAAGTAAATAAAGAAGTAAATGTGCGGTCGTTACGTTAACAATTAAGTGGTGTTAATTAGATATTTGAGATTTTGGGAAAACTACATTCCTGGAAAGCAGAGTGATGTCAGGTAAGTTTGTGTTATTTTTAGTTAACCCCTTTAATATCTTAGGTTAAAAAGAGTAAATAAAACTAAATAATTGTACATTTGTGTTAGTTTTAGATAACCCCTTCAATATCTTAGGTTAAAAGTAATAAATAAAACTAAATAATTGCACATATTTCATCTGTTACATGTCACCCAGGAAGAGCAGAGGAGATTAGCATCGTAGACTTCCATTCGTGATGGTCCAGATCAGCGCCGTTCGCCGAAAACCGATCTGCCATTGTCCATCCCAGAGGAGGAGATGCCGATATACTCGTCTGCGTTGTTGATATTTGTTTATTGTATCTTGAAGCAAACAAAATGTATTTAGTAAATGCATTATATGTTATGACCTAGTGAATAAATTACTCTATATCGATCTGCCAAATTGCAAAGTTTTCTGCGCCATACTATTTACGACATTGAAAGTATTATATCCGATTGCGTCACAGAGTTTTGTTGTATAATATATACCATCATTTGTGAAGAATACAATAAACCTAATTTTCAGCAAGACTAGAAAGACATGCTGGAAATTTTAAAAAAATTATCGGAAAAAGGTCTTTCTTTTTTTTCGAGTCATTTGCCTTTTTGATGCCGCGCGCCACAAATTCCTCTCCTGTGCTAACCTCTGCATCGCAGAGTACCACTTGCATCCTACGTCTTCAATTATTTGCGGGGTGTATTCCAATCTCTGTCTCTCTCTACAGTTTTTGGACTCGACAGCTCCCTCTGCTGTTATGGACGTCATTCCCTGATCTTAACAAATGTGCTATCGTGCGGTCTCTTGCTATAGCTTATCCCTCCCTATTTTTTCAGAATTTCGAGCATCTTGAACGATTTTACACTGTCGGATGCTTTTCCAGGTCCCCAAATCCTATGAACGTGCTGCCTTCCTGATGCCTTTACGTTTCCGAAAGCCAATGTGATCATGATATAACACATTCTCAATGTTCATTTCCATTCTGTTTATTATCTTTGTCAGCAACTCGGTTGCATGAGCTGTTAAGCTGATTGTGCGACAATTCTCGCAATTACCAGCCGGAACTGAGCGGATGATATTTTTCCGACAATCACATCAACGTGGATAATCGTTTCGTTGCCACTTTCCACAATGATTTTAGAAATTCTGATGGAATGTTATCTATCTCCCATCTCTTCTAAATCGATTCCTGTTTCTTCTTCTATCACATCAGACAAATCTTCTCCCTCATTGAGACCTTCAATGTACAATTTCCACCTATCCGCTCTCTCCTCTGCATTTAACAGCGGAATTCCCGTTGCACTCTTAATGTTATCAACCTTGCTTCTAATTTCACCTAAGTTGTTTTGACTTTCCTATATGCAGAGTCAGTCTTTCCTACAATCATTTCTTTTCCGATTATTTAACATTTTTCATGCAACCATTCCTAGCGACTTTTATTTCCTTATTCCTGAATTTCCTTGAGCATTTTTGTGCTTCCTTCTGTCACCGATCAACTGAAGTGTTTACGTTTTTTGTACCTATGTTTTTCTTTCCAACTTCCGTGATCGCCCTTTTTAAAGATGTTCATTCCTCTTCAATTGTGCTACCTACTGGGCTATTCTTTATTGCAGTATCGAGATAACTCGGTGTTTGTGTTGTCCTCATCATTCATGAAAGTGGCGAGATTGGACTGAGCTATGGTTGGGAATTTGTACGGCGGTGATAAACGTGCAGTTGAACGCGCCACCAACCAAACATCATCACCATCATCATCACTGCAGTATCTACAGGCCCAGAGAACCTGAAGCACGTCTCTTCTTTCTTTAGTATTTCTGTATCTCAGTTCTTTGCGTATGGATTCTTCAAGAGTCTCTAAAACTTCAACCTACTCTTCAACACTACTACATTGCGATCTGAGTCTATATTTGCTCCTGAATACACCTTTCAATCCAGTATTTGATTTCGGAACTCTGTCTGACCGTAGTGAAGTCTAACGAAAATTTTTAAGTAGAACCTGGCCTTTGCAAGTATACCTCTTCCTCTGGTGCTTCTTGAACAGAGCATTCGCTATTACAGAACCTATTACAGAACTCAGTTAATCTTTCTCCTCTCTCATTTCTTGTCCCAAGTTCACGATTCCTGTAAGTGTTTCTTCTGTCCCTTCCCCGATAACTGCTTCTAGTCCTCGATCACTATTAGATTTTCATCTCCCTCTACGTACTAAATTACCCTTTCAATACCCTCATACACTTTCTCTATTTCCTTATCTTGAGCTTGCGACATCGGCAAGTATACCTCAACTATCGTTGTCGGTGTTAGTTTGATGTCGATTCTAACTGATCACGAATGCTACGCCCTTTATACTATTTTCTACTGCTTTGATATTACCTTATACTCATCGGACCAGAGATCCCTGTCTTCTTTCCATTTTACTTTACTGTTCTTTACCATATCTAGATCGAGCCTTTGTGTTTCTCGCTTCAGATTTTCTAGTGTCCCTACTACGTTCAAGCTTCTGATATTCCACGCCCCGACTCGTAGTACATTATCGTTTCAATGGTTATTGAATCTTTTGCTCATGGTCGTCTCCACCTCAGTAGCCCCTCCTTGAGATGGAAATGGGGGAATATTCTGGAACCTTTTGCCAATGGAGAGATGACCATGACATTTTTCCAATTACAGGCCACATGTCCTGACGATACGCGACGTGTGTCTTTAATGCAGTGTTTTCCATTGCCTTATGCATCCTCATGTCGTTGGTCATTGCTGATTTACCGAGGTTAGTGGCAGTTTCGCAACCCAATGACAAGAGAGTGCCCTAAACCTCTGTCCGCTCCACCACCCTCTTTGACAAGGCCGTTGGCAGATTGGGAGTGTGAAGTCTTATGCCGGAAGTCTTCGACCCCCAATGCTCATTGTTAATCAAAATGTAAGTGGTTAAGTGGTGCCTAGTTTCGAACCCGGTACCGAGGACGTCTTGAATACCAATCACAGACGGAACCCCCCCTCCCTTTTTTCAATTGCTAATCTGATTTTGTTCGTAATTGTTCATTGTATGTGTTCGGAGTGGACGTCCCATGACACCTGTTAGAGTTCATCGTTGATCCGTTCACTCAGGTTTTTTGGTAAAGAATGCAGCTAATTCTGGGCCCGAACACGCTGATCTACCGTACCAGTTCCCCTAGACCTCTTTATACATGTAAATGAGATCGACTGGTAACCTGAGTGACTCTCAAACGATGTGATCCATAAGGTACGCTCGGTTACGAGAAGACTCGAGTGACTTTTATTTACCACATGGTAGTGCTTACACTAGTAAACATACCAACGATGTTCACCAGATTAATGAGACTACATATGTCACAACATTTCAACTCTCTGAATACCAATGATTTCCACCTCAGGCCTCCATTTTAGTAGCTTTGTTTTGAAGTACAGTACCAGTGTCTTTCGCGTGTAACTACCGATGAAAATGTAAAACAGAGAAATCTAACGGACAATGACATACTGCTACTAATTTAGTACATCGCAGTGTTCACTTAGGCCGTAGTAGACCAAGACGCGTGGATTTTCTGTAGGGATCATATTGAGAATATCGTTAACAGTGAAAGTGTAACGTATATTTGAGCTTGTGCTATAGTTTTTATGAGTGGTTTCGACATGAAACCAATGAGTCAGTATATAATGTTAAAATTTTTTTAATTGGATGTAACTTTATTATATTTAGGCAAGTTGTTTGCTCGTTATGTCCGCCCCAATAGCTGAGTGATCAGAGTGACGGATTGCAGTCCTACGGGCCCGGGTCCGATTCCCGGCTAGGTCGGGGATTTTCTCCGCTCAGGGACTGGGGGTTGTGCTGTCTTCATTATCATTTCATCCCCAACAGGCGCGCAAGGCGCCCATTGTGGCGTCGGATGTAATGAGACCTGCACCAAGGCGGCCGGGCCTGCCCCGTGAGGGTCCTCCCGGCCAATGACGCTGAACACTCATTTCCACTTTTCTTTGCTTGTTACTTAGCTCTACAATTTGTTTTAGGCATTACGAGTTCATAGAAGTTTCGGGTCTGTGGGATTCTGTCTAGGAAAAAATTAGAAATTGCTTTTAAATATATAACATGAAATGATCGGTAGATGAAATCTGGATGCCCCAATGATTTCAAAGTGAAACAGTTAATTATTTGCTGTTTGGAAATTACTTGGTGTATTCGTTCCCTTCTATGATAATAAAGCTTTATTTTGTGAACATTTTAAAATTGGACGTTTTTTCTTATTGTTGGGCCTCAAATGGTTAAGTGGTGAATACAATGGTTTAAAATAATTAGAATTGAAAAAAATGTTACTGTGTGTAATTGGGAATACGTACATTACTGCGTCGTTGATGCCTGTCGGACGATCGCGTATGCAATACGAAGGTCGTCTATTCTACGGCACGTTTAGTGTTGGATTTGCTGTGGCCTGACTTTTTACTTTTTCTTTTCATGGCTGCTTATAGCGAATGTCTGGTAGATATCCGTGTGATAATTTCAAGAAAAATAATGTTTTCGTTTATGTGGAACTGGCATGAATAATACGGCAATAGTAGTATATCCCAAAACTGTGTTATACTTACTGCGCGAAAACCGATATAAAGAGATGTATAAATTTAAATAAAACATTGTTATACCATGTCTTAAATAGAGTGCCATTCGCTGCCAAGTGAGGTTCAACTGCTTTCTAGAGTAGTACGCTGTGAAGGACACCCTGTTTACTGAGTGTTTGTGTTCGCAACGTTTCACATCTCCTATGGAGATACGCCTAATTATTGTTCCATTTCAAAACTGATATATTCTGATCTTGGTGGAAAAATTGATAAGATGGAAGTTTAGAAGCGAAGGTTTCAAACAGAAAGAAATTTAATGCATAGTCATATGAGAAAGAAATAGAAACGCCATTGCGCAAAAATACTAGAAACATTGTTGGCAAGTTGTTTCTCTTTTTCGTGGCATCTCTGATGAGTTTCTGTAATATTGTATATCTCCTAAGGATAACTGTTATTTCTACTATATTGACTCTCAAGTTATACCTTAAAAATTTAACTTAGTTTTCGAATATATTATTGAGTGTATATTGTTCATTATTGAACTG
Organism: Schistocerca gregaria; assembly: GCF_023897955.1. Lineage (NCBI taxonomy): Eukaryota > Metazoa > Arthropoda > Insecta > Orthoptera > Acrididae > Schistocerca > Schistocerca gregaria. The sequence continues at coordinate 994,406,536 of NC_064920.1, forward strand.
AAAAGGTAAAAATTTATCTCTAATCAAACTATAATACGTATACGTATATGCCTAGAAATAAAAAGTGCCATTAGCATTACTGAACGCCACACTAGAATCGTGGAGATAGAGCTACCATTTTCTTTAGTTATTAGGAATAATACTAATCTTTTTTCAGACAAACACACGTATACAAACACGCAAAACAACAGTGGAAGCTTCAAGAGTTTGTTTCTGTGCACGAAAGTTTTTCATATGTTACATTTTAATGTAGAATCTGGGGAGAGAGTTGAGGTTCGTGAATAAACTGTACTGGAATGCCAGAAATTTATCTGTTGACTTGACCTGGTCAACGATTCAACGATTGAAGCAGAATTGTCAGCGCATTAATATCAGACGCAAGTTGACTCGTTCTACATCATTTCGATAAAAAAATTCTCATAATTATTCAAAACTACAAAAACGAGCTATTAATACGACGTGATGTGATGAAATTTGAAGAGTATCAAGCAGCTTTTCACAGAATTTAGATAATTAACTATCTCAAAATATGGCCATATATAGACACACGTGCTTGTGGTAAGGAATCTAAATTCTTAGTCTCTGTTGATAAAAAAAAGTTTCATTTTCCCCTCACGGAAGACAAATTATTCTTGATCAGTATTGAGAGTCTGCGGCGTTAGGCTGCGTTTGAAAGCAGCAGGATTGAGACATTTCTCAGTGTCATATGGAATGATGTGTTTCGAAGTATATGACTTTCTGTGATCGACTTTATTTATTTTAGTGTAAAATAGAGTGTGTATTTAGAAAAATATTTGTAATGCTTAATTATCATATAAAATTATAGCAATTTTTGAAGAATGAAGCACTTTATCTTCGCTTTATGGAAATCTGTATTTTTTGTAGTATGTGGTTGTTCTTTAAGTATCTACACTGACTGGTCTGAACTACTTGCACGGAAAACCGAGAAAACATGTATTGGTATCGAGGCAGTTCATGTATTTTGTTGTCCGTGTGCCTGTTTTATATTCTATCAGAAAAAAAACATTCACTAAATTAGAAATTTTAATTGAGGAGGGCTGTTGTGTGCAGCTTGCAGTAACAGTAAATTGAAGTACATGTTTGCACAAACATTGTCAGATTTAACTTTTACATTGCTCTGCACTCTTTGTTATTACAATGAACTGAAAAAGAGAATATCAACGTTAGGCTTTTTTAAATTATATGAAAACTGTTTGAGGCCATACCGGTAACCGATGTCCCCTTTAAAGACAAAACTTCTCTGCTTCTAGTTTGGTCCAAATAATACTGATGCAGCTCTTCTGATAATGTTATTTCGAATTCGAATCTTAATGACACATGTACGTTGTTACGAATGTAACGTCTATGCAATTTAAATTTGGATGTTTCGGTCACTGACGAAGAGAGTAACACTGTTTGCAGAAAGTCTTTAGTATTCAACAACAGGCCCATACTCGCAAAGTTCATTTGGACACTGAAAGTATTTAGTAGATTTGGACAGAGTGTCGCAGGGGAAACACCCGTTTGTTGAAATAACGGATTAATAGCGCAATCAGCGGCAGTGGAGCGTGCCGGTCTGCTCGCTACTGTAATTACTGTTTTTTGTTTCATCGCTCGCCGTTTTGCAGCAGATAACGAACACACACGCGTGCAGTCCGCTGTCACCGATGTGTCTCACAGGATTGTAACTACCTGAATGCAGTACAACTTCAAAATGATGCAAATGATTCCAAAGATTGTTTCCTCTAATTCGATAATGCTTACACAATAACGAACTAGTGCGATTAATGCTAGGCGTTGAATAATGAAGACGTACACTGTTACAGATTGTTGGATTCCTTGCTGTTATTGATTATTGAACATCAAAATCGTCTAGACATTACATGTGTCGATACGTGTTGTTACTTACTTTGGCTGTTCAGAAAGTCACGGGTTCAATTTTGTCGTCATGCCGTGCAGATTTTGAAGTTTGTCTTCGTTATTACGAGGGTCCCAAAATATTTCATTCGCTTAGGCATTTGAGCCTTTGTCCTTCTGAACAAGTGATTCGTCTCTGACCACCATTCCTTCGACGTGATGTTAAAATCTAACCGTGTATCTCCCTTGCTCTCTTTACGACTAGTAAAATAAGTAATGAAAGAAGAAGCTAAGTGATAGTAGAGCGTCATTTTGTTATATAGCGAGCACACGTAAACAGTAATTTCATTGTATATCTAGACTTATATCTAGACTTAACTACTAACACTGTTTATTTTCTTTCTATTCAGTACCTCCTCATTATGTATGTGATCTACTCATCTAATCTTCAGCATTCTTCTGTAACATCACATTTCGAAAGCTTCTATTCTCTTCTTGTCTAAACTATTTATCGTCCATGTTTCACTTCCATACATGGCTACACTCCATACAAATACTTTCAGAAAAAAATTCTCTTCTTCAGAAACGCTTCCCTCGCCATTGCCTGTCTACATTTTATATCTTCTCTACTTCGACCATCATCAGTTATTTTGCTCCCCAAGTAGGAAAACTCCTTTTCTGCTTTAAGCGTCTCATTTCCTGATCTAATTCATGCAGCATCATCCGACTTAATTCGACTACATTCCATTATCTTGGTTTTGCTTTTGTTGATGTTCATCTTATATTCTCCTTTCAAGACACTGTCCATTCCGTTCAACTGCTCTTCCAAGTCCGTTGCTGTCTCTGACAGAATTACAATGTCGTCGGTGAACTTCAAAGTTATTATTTTTTCTCCATGGATTTTAATACCTACTCCGAATTTTTCTTTTGTTTCTTTTACTGCTTGCTCAATATACAGATTGAGCAACATCAGGGAGAGGGTACAACCCTGTCTCACTCCCTTCCCAACCACTGCTTCCCTTTCATGCCCCTCGACTCTTATAACTGCCATCTGGTTTCTGTACAAATTGTAAATAGCCTTTCGCTCCCTGTATTTTACCCCTGCCACCTTCAGAATTTGAAAGTGAGTATTCCAGTCAACATTGTCAAAAGTTTTCTTTAAGTCTACAAATGCTAGAAACGTAGGTTTGCCTTTTCTTAATCTATGCAGCTTACGACAAACGAATGTTCGAGGGCCGTTCAATAAGTAATTTTTTCTGAAAGCAGGTTGGTTTTATTCACGATTCCAATGCATTATATTATTTCCCACTCTTTAGGCTACAAATCCCTATTTTCAACATGATCTTCGTTCAATGCGATGGCCTTACCCCACCCTGCAGTGAGGGCCTGTATGCCCGCATGGTACCACTCTACTAACCGAAGTTTGAACTTTGGGGCACCAACAACTTCCCCATCCGCCACGTACTGCTTCTCGCGAAGTGCACATTTCATTGGGCTAAACTGGTGGAAGTCAGAAGATGCGAGATCAAGGCTGTAGCGTGATGAGGAGAACAGTCAAAAGAAGTTTTGGGAGCTTCTCTCGGGGGCGCAGAACTCTGAGTGACCTTGCGGAGAAGTTCGTTTGCATTTTTGTGGTGACAAACACTCTGAAGCCGTTTCGATGTAGGAGGAGTCACAGCTGTGTGAATCCGACAAGCAAACGGGAGATTGGGCAGGTCTGCGTGTTCTTGTTGCGATGTTGGCAGACGCCTTCCCAACCACTCACGGTGCTTTTGTCCAGTGCCAGGTCTCCATAGGCAATGTGTAAATGCCTCTAAATATCTCAATGCTCTGGTTTTCTGCCGAAAGAAACTCAATGGTAGCTCACTGCATGGAATGGATCTCCGCTAGAGACGTCATTTTTAAGACTACGTATGGTGCTACCATTTATTGGAACTTCTTGAAACTGTAGTGGATGAGGCGAGAATATTTCATGATATCGTACGACAAATTACCGATTTAATTGGCCGAGAGAAAAGTATATTGCATTACTTACTGCATGCCCCTCATGCATCAGTACATCTGTCTATGAAATACGGTTCGGACTTCTTCCAGTGTGAGGTTAGAGAGGTCAGATGTAAGTGTATTGTTTTCCTGTTTTCTGGCAGTGATTAATATATTTGTTATACTTAGTCGTGTTTAATCATTTCGGAATCAATTAATTTCCTCATTTGCTTTGTCATGGACATAATTTTCATTGTATCTTTATAAATTCCAGTTCCAGATGTCGAAAATTGGACGCTGCTAGTTCACTGATGAAATGATTGAATACTATTCATGTTCCATCGTTAATTCTTCTGTGATTTGAGACAGATTAATAAGGGAGATTAATGGAGACCCAAGAGATTAATCTGCTGAGCTTTCGTCTTTACCTTACGTAATTTTCAACGTATATCTGCTCTCAACCGATCGGTCACGCATCATCGAACAATGACGACAACCAATATACTTACTGACCTGATGTACTTCCACTTTAATTTTTCGCGATGGTGTATTTAAATGTCCATGAGTTCTATTTTGCGGAATTGTCATTACTTGCACTCCGCGGTGATTCCATCATCACTGGAACTAACTTACATGAAGTCTTATATCACTAATAATATTTTGTGTTGTCGCTTATTGAGAGACTTTTCCTTGAATTATCTCAATATACAAGAAAGACCCCTTTAAGATGAGGATTTCATTACGCTAAGAGCATTATCTCGCATTAGTGAAGGACAGGGAAGGAAATTGGTGGTCTCCTTTTAAAGGAATCATCCTGTCAGTCGCCTTAGATGACATCCAACCCCCGAAAACCTGAATCGGGATGGGGTTTGAATCACTGTCCTCCAGATCAGGAGTGGTAGTTGGTAGCAGTGGCCGTAGTTGTCGTAGCAGTAGTAGTCTTATTGATCTTTCGATCACTTCAACAATAATACTGAATGCAATATAGTATTACAGTTTACGAGCGAAAAAACCTAATTCATATTTACATGGATTTAAATACATATTGGTCCAATTTAACAGAATGAGACAGGTAGCTGTCCATGGGCGATACAAAGAACGGTCATGGTGTGTGGCTGAAGTGGTGTAGGGAACCACAGAAAACCTATACGAGAGTAATGAAGGTGGCCGGGTTGAGAACTTCTATCCTTCTGAATAAAAAACTGGAGCGTTGGAAACAGCGCAGTTTATTTCGGTTTGTCTATTACGTACAGTGAAGTACTGTTTATACATTTTGAAAAGGTTTTATTTAATAATGCAGACAAAAAGTGCTACACTTTTCATACATTTATCAACACCGCTTACTGCACACACTATAATCTGACACCCAGCTCATGACGATGAAGTTATGTTTTCATTTTGCGTCCCGTAACTTCCAATTTATTTGCTTGAAAATTGAGTCAGCAACCCTCAACAATGTGCGATAAGCTGCGTTCGGAAGGAGATTAAACTTTTCGTATTATTCCTTGCAGTGCGTTGATGGTCGAAGGCGAGAGGATATAAAATGTAGACTGGCAAAGGCAAGGAAAGCGTTTCTGAAGAAAGGAAATTTGTTACCATCGAGTACAGATTTAAGTGTCAGGAAGTCGTTTCTGAAAGTATTTTTATAGAGTGTAGCCATGTATGGAAGTGAAACATGGACGATAAATAATTTGTACAAGAAGAGAATAGAAGCTTTCGAAATGTGGTGCTATAAAAGAATGCTGAAGATTAGATGGGTAGATCACATAACTAATGAGGAGGTATTGAATAGAATTGGGGAGAAGAGAAGTTTGTGGCACAACTTGACTAGAAGAAGGGATCGATTGGTAGGACATCTTTTGAGACATCAAGGGATCACAAATTTAGCATTGGAGGGCAGCGTGGAGGGTAAAAATCGTAGATGGAGACCAAGAGATGAATACACTAAGCAGATTCAGATGGATGTAGGTTGCAGTAGGTACTGGGAGATGAAGAAGCTTGCACAGGATAGAGTAGCATGGAGAGCTGCATCAAACCAGTTTCAGGACTGAAGACAACAACAACAACAACAACAACAAGATGGCCTACGACTCCATAGCCAGGCACATTGTTTTGACACATTAGAAGAATTTGGAATCGACAGAAAAACTAGGACTCTCATACAACAGACGCTTGCAAACACTACATCCAAAATAAAATTTCCGGGGGAAATCTCACACCCATTCGAGATACATACGGGGATCAGACTAGGAGATGGTCTCTCAGCGCTTCTATTTAACATTGTCTTGGATAAAATTATCAAATACAGTGTGAAGAAAGAGTAAAATAAATTCAGTTGGGAAGAACGTGGGCAACAAGATTGTCATAAAATGCGTAGCATTTGCATATGACCTGGAAATACTCAGCAACAACTGACAAGAAGCACAAGAAGCACTGAAGTACTTACTGAAGTCTTTGCGAAAACAGGTCTACAGATATCGTACTAGAGGAGGCAATACATGGAAAGAAAGAACAACAACACCCAGTCCAGATACATAAAATACGGTAAAGCTAACTGAGTGAAAATTCATATATCCAAGGAAATACATACAAATAGGAGGACCAAACAAGGCATCCAACATACAAAAGAACAGAAAAACGTCAGTAATCGTACAATGACATGGACGCACTACAATAAAAGAAATACTTTAAGACAGGCTAAACCCAGGCACTACAGTACAGTTGTACTACCAGAAGCACTCCACACATCAGACACGACCACAATCAGAATAACAGGCATCATAGAGACAGAACAAATAGAACGTTAAATCCTAAGAAAATTTTTGGAGCAGTACGCAGAGATGGTGTATGTATGAAGAGACCAACCAAAGAATTATATGAACACATAGACAGGTTCACAGACATGGTCAGAAAATACCGACTAACATTCTATGGACACATAACAACAGACTCATAAAGAGGGTTTTTTATGTAGTAAACAGTTCAATAAAAAAACCAATTGGTTTCAAGAAATAGAAGAAGACCTAAAATAGAAGAAGACCTAAGACAACTGAAATGATGAATGAAAGACAAATTAGGAGAAACAAAATTATGAACACGAAATTTGAGATAAAAGAAAGGAAGAAAACAGGCAAAATATGGAGAGAGCAAAGGAAACAAGTACATAGCCAAAGAATGAAGAGGTTGTGGGAAGAGATGAAGAAGAAGGAAACAACAAAAAAACTGAACAATCGTGTAATATTCAAGTTAATCACTGTCCTGAACGCAGAAACGCGTAATAATGATAATTACACAGGGTGTACAAAAAAATACAGAGGTGGTGGTACTCATCGAAACAAGAACTATACGTCCAATAAACATGGGTCAGGAAACACATATTTTCCGAGAAAAATACCTGTTTATAGGAAGTGTTGCATGTGTCGGAAGGGTACTACGATGTCTTACTTACAGTACTCTACCTACAATTAGGTAGTCTGCAGTCAGTTGCGCGGTTCGAGTCGTGTTGTAGGCTACGGTAGTTTTCGTCGTGTTTGTGTGCCTTGTTGTACAGTACTGTCAGCCCTTGGTATGTATCATGGTGTTTTATCTTCTTCCAAACGCAGATTCACTTGTGTGTTTGCTGTTATTTCTCTCTTTGTACATACAAATGATGTAGTACATTTACATTTTCTCTATTCCACCATCTGTTAGCAATGGAAGCCTACTACTCGACAATCGAAATGGCGGATATGATATCCTGTTATGGTTTAGCCGGCCAATGTATACCGGGTGCCCGCGGGGTGCGCACGCACACACAAGGACGCACACACACACACACACACACACACACACACACACACACACACAACGCTGGAAAATATCAACAGAGCAAGAGTGCCCTCTGATAAGCTGCTCGGCAGACTTTTCCAGCGTCTGAGGGACACAGGTGCCCTTGCACCGCAGAAGAAATGGAGGAACGTGTGCTACGTTCGGTGGATGAAATCCCTGGGACCTGTGTGCGACGATTAGTGGCAGCAGAAGGCGTGTCTCACACTCTTATCTAGAGGGTACTTCATGAATAATTGCTGTACCCATATCATCTAGAGCGCATTCAAAACCTATGGCTGTTGCAGAACTGTGCCGAAGAACCACTGTTCACGTCCAAGATTTTATTTACCAATGAGGCTGGGTTAACAAGAGACGGTGTTCTGAATTTCCACAACTAGTAGTTGTAAATCCCCAACCAATACAGGAAAGAGGGGATCAACACTGATTCTCAATAATAGGGCCATATCTGCTGCCACGAAGGTTAACTGGGGCGCATTATCTGGACTTTCTCATTAATGTATTGCCTACTTGCTTTAGGCTGTGGCGTTGCAACAACGAATACAAAAGTGGTTCATGCATGATGGGCACCAGCACACTTTCTTCGCAGTGTACTCGAACATCTGACACAGATATTTCAGGAGCATTGGATTGGTCGGTGTGGCGTGAAGGGGTAGGGGGAAGGGGTGACACACCTTGGCCTGCTCGCTCCCCAAACCTCAGTGCCCTAGACGTTTGGTTATGTTGACACTTGAAGGAAATGGTCTATGCCACGCCAATCAACGATGTGTGGACAATACCGGCCATCAGGCACAACAATAATGGGGAGTAGTTCAAAGGGTGAGTCATTCCTTACTCCGGAGGGTAGAAGGGTGCATTGTCAGGAATGGACGCCAAGTTGAGCACCTCCTTCAAACATGTTTCTATTGCAGGAAGTTTGTGTTGGCAGACTCTTGTTTATTGGAATTATCTCAGAAAGTACGCATTTCGTGACTCGTGTAACATTGGACTTATTCTTCTTGTTCCTATGAGTACTACCACCTCTCAAAATATTCGACACTTTTTTTGACACTGTTTCTCTCTCTGTCTGTCTATGTCCATTGATAGTGACCGGGTCAAATATCTCACGAAATAAGCGTCAAACAAAAAACTACAAAGAACGAAACCTGTCTAGCTTGAAGCGAGAAACCAGATGGCCCTATGGTTGGCCCGCTAGATGGCGCTGCCATAGGTCAAACGGATATCAGCTGCGTTTTTTAATAAAATAGGACCCCCATTTTTTATTACATATTCGTGTAGTACGTAAAGAAATATGAATGTTTTAGTTGGACCACTTTTTTCGCTTTGTAATAGTCACAAACATATGGCTCACAATTTTAGACGAACAGTTGGTAACAGGTAGGTTTTTTAAATTAAAATACAGATCGTAGGTACGTTTGAAAATTTTATTTCGGTTGTTCCAATGTGATACATGTACCTTTGTGAACTTATCATTTCTGAGAAGGCATGCTGTTACAGAGTGATTATATGTAAATACCACATTAACGCAATAAATGCTCAAAATTATGTCCGTCAACCTCAGTGCATTTGGCAATACGTGTAACGACATTCCTCTCAACAGCGAATAGTTCGCCTTCCGTTATGTTCGCACATGCATTGACAATGCGCTGACGCATGTTGTCAGGCGTTGTCGGTGGATCACGATAGCAAATATCCTTCAACTTTCCAGACAGAAAGAAATCCGGGGACCTCAGATCCGGTGACCATGCGGGCCATGGTATGGTGCTTCGACGAACAATCCAACTGTCATGAAATATGCTATTTAATACCGCTTCAACCGCACGCTAAGTGCCGGACATCCACCATGTTGAAAGTACATCGCCATTCTGTCATGCAGTGAAACATCTTGTAATAATATTGGTAGAACATTACGTAGGAAATCAACTTACATTGCACCATTTAGTTTGTCATCGATAAAATGGTGGCCAATTACCCTGCCTTCCTTAATGCTGCACCATACATTAACCCGCCAAGATCGCTGACGTTCCACTTGTCGCAGCCATAGTTGATTTTCCGTTGCCCAACAGTGCATATTATGCCGGTTTACGTTACCGCTGTTGGTGAATGACGCTTCGTCGTCCCGTAATTTCTCTTGTGCTCAGTGCCAGAACTGTACACGACGTTCAAAGTCGTCGCCATGCAGTTCCTGGTGCATAGAAATATGGTACAGGTGCAATCGATGTTGATGTAGCGTTCTCAATTCCGACGTTTTTGAGATTCCCGATTCTCGCGCAATTTGTGTGCTACTTATGTGCGGATTAGCCGCGACAGTAGCTAAAACACCTTCTTGGGAATCATCATTTGTTGCAGGTCGTGGTTGACGTTTCACATGTGGCTGACCACTTCCTGTTTCCTTAAATAACGTAACTATCCGGCGAACGGTCCGGACATTTGGATGATGTCGTCTAGGGTACCGAGCAGCAAACATAGCACACGCCCGTTGTGCATTTTGGTCACAATAGCCATATATCAACACGATATCGACCTTTCCATTTTAACACGGGTATTGTATCACGAAGCAAATACCGTCTGTACTGGCGGAATGTTACGTGATACCACGTGCTTATACGTTTGTGACTATTACAGCGCCAGCTATCACAAAGCGAAAAATGTAGTCCCACTAAAACATTCATATTTATTTATGTACTACACGAATATATAATAAAAAATGGGGGTTCCAATATAAATAAACGCAGTTGATATCCGTTTGACCTATGGCAGCGCCATCTAGCGGGCCAACCATAACCCCATCTGGTTTCCCCCTTCAAGCTAGAGAAGGTTCGTTCTTTGTAGTTTTTTCATTTGATGCCTGTATGCTTATTTCGTGAGATATTTGGCTCGGTCGTTATCAATGGATCAACCAAAAAGCTACTACTGCAATATTTTTTTCAGTGTTCTGTTGGTGAAAACAAATTGAAAAAAAGCCCAAGACACGACTGACAATCAACCACAGCTGTTGCTTATTTGAAGAACACTATCCGCTCAGCAGTCATAGGAGCAAAAGAAGTTTATTGAGGTACGGCAGGGAAGATATAATTTCCTCTGCTTTCAGGCGACTGGATTCAGCTGAACCGGCCTATCTCTCACTGAGGTGGCCAGAAATCCATATTTGGCCACCAGTTACAGATGCTGCTCCGAGAACGAGCCCTCTGCTTCTCTGGGCAGAGGCGTCCGCGCAGCAGGGTCATCTGTCTTTCCAGCCGCCGGGGACAGTGTATTGTCAGGCGGGCCCCCAGGGGCGGAACGCAGGAACAGCCGGCCAATGTATACCGGGTGCCCGCGGGGGCGCTCACACACACACAAGGCGGAGAGAGAGAGAGAGAGAGAGACAGAGAGAGAGAGATTGTTTGATAGAGAGAGAGAGAGAGAGAGAGAGAGAGAGAGAGAGAGAGAGAACAGTTCAGCAGCAGAGAGTGCTGTGGCGAACAGAGCAGCCGTTTCGCCTGCCACGTGGCACACGACACGGCTGCTGTTTCCGCAGAGCCACATTTCGTTGCAGGCGCCTAATGGCGAGCGCATGGCGTGGCGGGTCACATATCCGGCAGGCGCAGGCCGCTTTAAAGCCGCCACGGGCCGTAATTCCTCCCTCCGCCCGCCCGACCTGCGATAATCGAGCACACTGCACTGATATACTGGTCTGTCATCGGAGCAGACACACAATGACGGAACTATCACTTTCATTGTAACTGCTAGCCACAATGTACTGGGTGTCCATAAAGAAACGCTAACATTTCAAAAATTTATAACTTGCAAACTACGTTGTGGTTTCTTATAGAAGGCTTACAGCTCTTTTTTTCTGTAATGTCAGAACTTGACTGTCTGCTCCACTTGTCGCTCATAGAACATCTTTGCGATGTTTGACTTCTGTCCATGTATGGGTCAGAACTACAGAATCGATAGTTCTGGTGGCTTTATAGCTTCGTGCACGAAGAATAGCAGTGTCATTGACTGGTGTTGTGTGTACGCTGTCTTTGTCGTAACCTTACAAAAATAATCTAATTGCGTGACAATGGGAGATTGTGGGGGTCATGCCATGGCACCATAACGACTTATCCACCTCTCAGGAAATGTATTACTCAGCACATCCTGGACGATGGGGTTGACTTATCGTGGCTGCAGTGAAATGCAGCTTGTACTGTGTGAACACATGCTTGAGATACAGGGTGATGTCCTCTTTGAAGAACACCTTTGACAAGGACAAGAGGAATGTTAGATTTATGATTTTTCTAATACTCTTTCTTTTCCTTTGTTTTTTTGATTTTGATTTTTATTATTTTATGTTCTTTTAATCTTAGCTTTTTTTGTTTAGGTACCGATATATTTGGTTCATCTTTGCAGTGTTAATGCAGAACAGGGGATCAGCGATCATAAAGCGGTTACTGCATCGATGATTTCAGCCGTAAATAGAAATATTAAAAAAAGATAGGAAGATTTTTCTGTTTAGCAAAAGTGACAATAAGCAAATTACAGAGTACCTGACGGCTCAACACAAAAGTTTTGTCTCAAGGACAGATAGTGTTGAGGATCAGTGGACAAAGTTCAAAACCATCGTACAATATGCGTTAGATTAGTATGTGCCAAGCAAGATCGTAAGAGATGCAAAAGAGCCACCTTGGTACAACAACCGAGTTAGAAAACTGCTGCGGAAGCAAAGGGAACTTCACAGCAAACATAAACATAGCCAAAGCCTTGCATACACACAAAAATTACGCGAAGCGAAATGTAGTGTGAGGAGGGCTATGCAAGAGGCGTTCAATGAATTCGAAAGTAAAGTTATATGTACTGTCTTGGCAGAAAATCCTAAGAAATTTTGGTCTTATGTCAAAGCGGTAGGTGGATCAAAACAAAATATCCAGACACTCTGTGACCAAAATGGTTCTGAAACAGAGGATGACAGACTAAAGGCCAAAATACTAAATGTCTTCTTCCAAAGCTGTTTCACAGAGGAAGACTGCACTGTAGTTCCTTCTCTAGATTGTCGCACAGATGACAAAATGGTAGAAATCGAAATTGACGACAGAGGGATAGAGAAACAACTAAAATCGCTCAAAATAGGAAAAGCCGCTGGACCTGATGGGATACCAGTTCGATTTTACACAGAGTACGCGAAGGAACTTGCCCCCCTTCTTGCAGCGGTGTACCGTAGGTCTCTAGAAGAGCGTAGCGTTCCAAAGGATTGGAAAATGGCACAGGTCATCCCCGTTTTCAAGAAGGGACGTTGAACAGATGTGCAGAGCTATAGACCTATATGTCTAACGTCGATCACTTGTAGAATTTTGGAACACGTATTATGTTCGAGTATAATGACTTTTCTGGAGACTAGAAATCTAGACTGTAGGAATCAGCATGGGTTGTGTGAAACGCAGCTCGCGCTGTACGTCCACGAGACTCAGAGGGCCATAGACACGGGTTCACAGGTAGATGCCGTGTTTCTCGACTTCCGCAAGGCGTTCGATACAGTTCCCCACAGTCGTTTAATGAACAACGTAAGAGCATATGGACTATCAGACCAATTGTGTGATTGGATTGAGGAGTTCCTAGATAACAGAACGCAGCATGTCATTCTCAATGGAGACAAGTCTTCCGAAGTAAGAGTGATTTCAAGTGTGCTGCAGGGGAGTGTCATAGGACCGCTGCTATTCACAATATACATAAATGTCCTGGTGGATGACATCGGAAGTTTACTGAGGCTTTTTGCGGATGATGCTGTGGTGTATCGATAGGTTGTAACAATGGAAAATTGTATTGAAATGCAGGAAGATCTGCAGCGAATTGACGCATGATGCAGGGAATGGAAATTGAATCTCAATGTAGACAAGTGTAATGTGCTGCGAATACATAGAAAGATAGATCCCTTATCATTTAGCTACAAAATAGCTGGTGAGCAACTGGAAGCAGTTAATTCCATAAATTATCTGGGAGTACGCATTAGGAGTGATTTAAAATGAAATGATCATATAAAGCTGATCGTAGGTAAAGCAGATGCCAGACTGAGATTCATTGGAAGAATCTTAAGGAAATGCAATCCGAAAACAAAGGAAGTAGGTTACAGTCCGCTTGTTCGCCCACTGCTTGAATACTGCTCAGCAGTGTGGGATCCGTAGCAGATAGGGTTGATAGAAGAGATAGAGAAGATCCAACGGAGAGCAGCGCGCTTCGTTACAGGATCATTTAGTAATCGCGAAAGCGTTACGTAGATGATAAATAAACTCAAGTGGAAGACTCTGCAGGAGAGACGCTCAGTAGCTCGGTACGGGCTTTTGTTAAAGTTTCGAGAACATACCTTCACCGAAGAGTCAAGCAGTATATTTCTCACTCCTACGTATATCTCGCGAAGAGACCATGAGGATAAAATCCGAGAGATTAGAGCCCACACAGAATCATACCGACAATCCTTCTTTCCACGAACAATACGAGACTGGAATAGAAGGGAGAACCGATAGAGGTACTCAGGGTACCCTCCGCAATACACCGTCAGGTGTCTGTAAAATGTAGAGCTAGCAGCGCCTGTGGTGAAGGACGTATCCTTTCCCAGAAGAACGCCAGATCATTCATATATGATGAGTGGTAATTAGCAGTCGAGCAGTGGAGTAGAGCGTGCAACGAATTATGTAGATTTGTTGGTGTGCGTCTCTTGTTTTAGCTACACTTGTTGCTAATTTGTGTACTCCTGTATTATTGACACAGTACTGTATCTAACCATAATAATTAAACAATATCTATATAACTGAATGCTGGCATTGAATGTCTATAAAGATCGCTGGTCTCGTTGATATACATTTATGTTGTTAACTGTGACTATATTTATCTTTTTGCAGAAAGGAATTAAATACCTTCCTCATACACCCGGTGCTGAAACTCTGTCTTAAAGGTCAGACAAATGTGAGTTCGGTAGCTGCTGTAATCCAGCAAACACCAACACTCCATAATATATGTCCAAGAAACTTTTCGCTGAAGTAATTTACCAGTAAATGATTGTCTCTGCCGTGAAATGCTCATCTGATTTAAGAAACAGGGAGTTGGTCTAATGTGCTATGACGAAGATCAGTATGGAGGACGATCGGATACTCTGACTATGTTGTACATTAACATGCAGTTCCGTTTTTTAAAAGGTGACGTGAACCGCTCGCACCGTGTTGCAGGATTCGACCAACCCGTCAGCCTTCCCGCTTCCCTGTATCTTACTCGTACATCGCGAAATTTCCTGGTACATGAAACAGGATTCAATAATTATCGAGGAATTCACTGAGGGTATCTTGATTAATGTAAATAATTATGTAAAAATTGTAAATTTGTACAAAGATCTTATGGGACCAAACTACTTAGGTCATCGGTCCCTAAGCTGACACACTACTTAATCTAACTGAAACTAACTTACGCACTTACGACCCATGCCCGAGGGAGGACTAGAAGGTCCGACTGTGATAGGAGGGGCGGGTGGGTGGGAGGGGGGGAGGGGGGGGGGAAAGACGCAATTGTATAGTTTCAAAAGTAGATTCTCGTCCCATATCGGGCGCATGCTGATACTTTTTCCTTAACTAGAAGTAATCCGAAGAAAGTTCATATTGCTGTCCCACGGAGACAGTCACTTCCATATCATCGCTGGTGGGGCTCGGAGGCACACTAGAACTTCACATTACATTCACTTCACACACATTGCGAAAAGTTCTTACAGGATGGGGGAAGCCCTGGGGGCGTCCGAGCACTGCATTGCCATTCGTGTATAAGACACACTGCGTAAGGGCTGGTGTAGGCTTGTGAAGCAGCCAGTAGTTGCTAACTGGAAGAAGGAGTAGGGTCTAACCTGGCTTCTCTTCAGTTTACAGACAACTATTGCATTGACGTGGGAGTACTTACATATTACACACAGAGTTGTAAAGCAAAGAACACTTGACTAAAAATTAGCCCACCATACCATCGGTGACATCGCACTTGACAGTGGACTCATTTCGGGCAGGAATGATTGGTAATATCCCTTACAACTAGCCTGTTGCGACAGTTTGGACTACTACATTTACCTGCTTCGCAAAATAGTCTCAGACATCATTAATGGAATTAAGATAGGGCGAATTAGCAGGCCAGTCGAAGACAGTTCCTCAAACTAGGAATGTAAGCTTGTAGTTGTCATTTTGAAAGACTGGTAGTGTCCACAATATAGATGTCATGAAAATATAGAAGAGAAGACAACGTTTGGTCACAGAAAATATTGAAATCCTGGTTCATGTACATGGCAACCCTGAATGAAAGGGCACAAGTTATGGGAAGAAACGGACCTGAACTAGGTCGTCCAAAAACCGTGGGTTGAATACCTCATTGGGCTTAGGTGCATCTGACACCTTGCATCGTTTGAAAACAGGCACTTCTGTCTCTACGCTGGCGTAGGTTGTGTTCCAAAAATGAACAGCATAGAGACAGAAGTGATGTCACTTCCTGCAGGACCTGACCATCATTTTGCAGGACAATGGTCAAGCACATACAGTGCAAGCTGCTACTGATTTATTTGACTGATGGTGCTGCTAAGTGCCATACAACCTACTGCGCTCCCCTGACTTCAACCTTCAGTTTCTTTTTTAAACTGAAAGAAACACTTCAGGTCATTCGCTTCAGAACTGCTACAAATTCGTCGGCCAATAGACCGCGCCTCTCGAACTTTCAACACAACTGGCACTGCTAAGAGAATCCTACAACTTCCACGTCGCTGGCACAGGTTATACAAAATGCTGGTAACCAGTTTGAAGGTCAGTATAACTTTGAAACACGTATGTATTTTATACGAGCTGTAAATAAATAGTTGCCACTATTAAAGTTCCAACCTTCGTATATTTCTTAACTAGCTTACAACAAGTTATTTATGTATACTGGACTTTTCTAAAACTCTGAGCGATAAATTTATTTAATAGAGTAGTACAGTATTTAATTTTTTATTTAGTTTTGTTTTTGCAGGAAAGTACCACATACATTTAAGTCATTTATATTGCAAGCTCTTTTAATGTTTATTAAATAAATTACTTGCTTTTCTGTGTTAAAACTATTGCTTTTGCTTAAAGCCCTTTTTTAAACTAGATTTTTTGAAATTGCCTTTGGTAAAATAAATGCAATTCTTCGACGTTCTCTAAACGACTCAACTTCTGAAGAACCTGAAACACCCCATAAGAAGACCAAGAGAAGAGTAAACCTCGATGTCGGGACAAACCCTTTACCTTGGAAGCATTCAAAAGTGGGTGCAGTCTCTGAAGATACAAATTACAGTTTTCCAAATGCTCGTTTAGCGAAGAAAATGTCTGAATCAGCGTCTGAATATTTCTCGGAGCAGACAGTTGCTCCAGCATGGCAGCCAGCGATTCCTTGACCTGCTGTAGTACACATGTAAACAAAAGTTTGAGTCGTCCCGTATTTCGGGAAAAAAATTGTATAACGTCAAAATAGTGTGTGAAGGGTTTTTCACAGCACTCCTCGACAAGATTAGTACGTGGTGGAAATTTCATTTGCTCGTATGCAGGTTTGAATCCGTCATGGCATGTCATAAATGAGATCATCAAGCCAACTTTGGTCCAAACTGTCCCACATCAATTCTGGGTTAGTTGCGCAGAGTACGTAGCCGTTACCGATGCACTAAAACAGCTCGTTTGAATCGATACCAAGCATGCTCAAATTGGTTCATGTTCAAGGAGCGGCACACCACTCCATTCTGGTGATCCTAACACGTTGAAGGAACGTGTTCAAGAGAACGGCACGATGAGCACGAGCGTTATCATCCATCGAGATGAAGTATTCACCAAAATGTTGACGATGTGGTCCATTATTGCTCGCAGAATCTTTTCCCTGTAACGTAGGGTGGTGAGACTGTACCCAACAACCACGAGAGATATGCAGTGCCTATATAATCTCTTCCCTGAACATCACCCCACCATTACTTCGGTGTACATCTGGAACACAATGTTGGAGGCTTTAGAAATTAACGAATTTTCTCGAAAAACGTTGTCTGCAATTGTTAGGCTACAAACTGATTCGAGAACGTGATTTTCACTCTGCAGCGGAGTGTGCGCTGATATGAAACTTCCTGGCAGATTAAAACTGTATGTCCGGCCGAGACTCGAACTCGGGACCTTTGCCTTTCGCGGGCAAGTTCTCTACCATCTGAGCTACCGAAGCACGACTGAGGCCCGGTACTCACAGCTTTACTTCTGCCAGTATCTCGTCTCCTACCTTCCAAACTTTACAGAAGCTCTCCTGCGAACCATACAGGACTAGCACTCCTGAAAGAAAGGATACTGCGGAGACATGGCTTAGCCACAGCCTGGGGGATGTTTCCAGAATGAGATACTGGAAGAAGTAAAGCCGTGAGTACCGGGTGTTAGTCGTGCTTCGGTAGCTCAGTTGGTAGAACACTTGCCCGCGAAAGGCAAAGGTCCCGAGTTCGAGTCTCGGCCGGGCACACAGTTTTAATCTGCCAGGAAGTTTCAAACTGATTCGAGTTTCCTAGTAAACGACGCCCGTCATGAGGCGGCAATAATGCGTGATTTCTCACCCATCTGTAGCGGAGTCCGTGGTGTTGCGGTGTGCGACTTGGTGCTCGCCATGGTCATCAGAACGGAGATTCGCATCTAATAATATAATCGTCTATTAACAAACTGATGCGGGTCATGACATACTGTAGCCCCTTCGGAAACAGAATTCACTTCTGGAGCACTCAGCTCGTGGTTTCTCTCACCCAAAAGTCGCAGGTACCTGTCGAACGAAAGCGACCTTTGCGGTCTAAGTCCTCAGCATCAGTTGCCAATGTGGAATCGATTCCGTATCTGCACCCCATCACTTTGTCTCCGGGATGCACGTCAAGCAATTTTCCTGGTTGATGGGCGATCCGCACCTAACGTAATGATATGGATCCATCCATTGGTCGCAAATGCTTCTTGCACCGTGGTGGATGTTCAGTTCACTCAGTACAACGAAAAAACAGCCTCACTAATGCTTTATTCACTCGACGACTAGTTTCGAGCCATGATCCGTTTTCAAATCATCGCAACAGACCACCTGCCTGGATGTTCTTTTGCTTTGCTGTTCCAAATTCGTCCCTAAGGCGTCGCTTGTGCTTTACTTTCAACTGAAATTTTGCAGTTCATTCGGTGGTGACACTCTGGTATAGAGTAGCTCATGGTAGCTGTGTGTATTTTAACGAACAACGTCAGGGCGACTTCCAGATCGGACTAGGAACAGCTACAATAACAACAGTCCTGCGCTACATATGAGGCCGATACGACACCTTTGTTGCTGTTAATTGAAGGAGGAGCTGGCCTGTGGTTGCTGCGCTGACAGTCGAAAACTCTTGTCGTCAGTTGCTTTCAACTACGAAGTTCTCAGAAATATATTATTTCATGACAAATAAAACGAACAAATACGCGTAGAGGAGCTGATATCATATCTTGCTAAGTCATCACAGAAAGCGAGAAAGATAAACGAACGAAAATTGTCCAAACCTAAGCTCACAAGCATTGCCAAAGTTATTGTTAATATGAAATTGATGGACACTAACCAGAACCGCATTCATTGACACAAGTAACTTAACACGAGGAGGCCACGACACTGGGCTCACAGATTTACTTCAAACTTTATGCACTTTTAGTAGGCCTCTAAAACTATATAATGTGCAAGTAGAAAGGTGCACAACTCTGGCAACTCCGAGAAAAATGCAAGGGAAGTTTTACGGCGTCTCTTAGTAACTGATGAATCAGTGCGTAGGTACCACGAGTTAGAGTTCATTTTGATCACCGCCGGCACTCAGCATGTTCGGTCAAAGGGTTAGCTACACTCTGCAGCAAAAAAACTGAGTGAATGGATCAACAACGCACTTGAACGGGTGTCATGGGACATCCACCCCGAACAAATGCAACCAACAATTTCGAACAAAATGAGATCAAATTAAAAAAATGTGGTTAGCGTTCGAGCTGCGTAAGACGAACGTGTGTGAAGTGACGCTTCGACTCCCGCTCAGACTTGATTTTCAAGCTATATTTATTTTTCATCACTCGTCAAGTTATTTAATTTATATGACATTTGAAAGGTAATATAATTTTAAGAAAAAAACCTGTATTTGCAAGAAGGTTTAGTGAATTTTATGTTGTTTGACTACTTATTATTTTAATTATATTTAATTATTAGAACAAATATATTTATAACTATTGACAAGTAAAGGAAGAAACGTATAGAGTTTTCCTGAAAATGTATAACAGTCGTGATTTGCGAAATCCCTTACTTATGCTATCTGGTAAGGTACCCGGAACTACTTTGAATCTCAAGGCATCGAGATGCAGACAAAGTTGGCACCTTCACGCAGTTACATCAGTTACAAAATAAACGCGTAAAACTTCTCTTCCGATTTTCTCGGAACTGCCAGAGTAGTGCACCTTACTACCTGCTCATTATGTTGTATTAATGGAGTAATAAAGCTGTACAATTTTTGAAGTAAATCCGTGATCCCGATGGATACTCTACAAATAACATTTAAGTGCCTGGTAGAGGATTCATCGAAACATTCCAACCTCGTATAGCGCGCGGAAAGAATGAACACCTATATCTTTCCGTACGAACTCTGATTTCCCTTATTTAATCTTGGTGATCGTTCCATCCTATGTAAGTCGGTGTCAACAAAATATTTTCGCTTTCGGAGGAGACGGTTGGTGATTGGAATTTATTGAGAAGATTCCGTCGCAACGAAAAACGCTTTTCTTTTAATGATGTCCACCCCCAATTCTGTATCATTTCTGTAACACTCTCTCCCATATTTCGTGATAATACAAAATGCTGTCATTAATTGAACTTTTTAGATTTACTCCGTCAATCCTGTTTGGTAAGGATCCCACACTGCGCAGCAGTATTTTAAAAGAAGAGGACAAGCGTAGTGTAGGCAGTCTCCTTAGTAGGTCTGTTAAATTTGTGTTGCGAAATAATACGTAGTCTTTGCTTAGCTTTCCCCACAACATTTTCTATGTGTTCCTTCCAATTTAAGTTGTTCGTAATTGTAATACCTAGGTATTTAGTTGAATTTACGGCTTCTAGATTAGACTGATTTATCGTGTGATCGAAATTTAACGAGTTCCTTTTAGCACTCATGTGGATAACCTCACACTTCTCATTATTTAAGGTCAACTGACACTTTTCGCACCATTCCGGTATTTCTTCTAAATCGTTTTCCGGTTTGTTTTCATCTTCTGATAACTTCATTAGTCGATAAACAACAGCGTCATTTGCAAACAACCGAAGACGGCTGCTCAGATTGTCTCCCAAATCGTTTATGTAGATAAGGAACACCAAAGCTCCTATAACACTAACTATCTATCTATCTACATTTATACTTCGCAAGCCACCCATCGGTGTGTGGCGGAGGGCACTTTACGTGCCACTGTCAATACCTCCCTTTTCTGTTCCAGTCGCGTATGGTTCGCGGGAAGAACGACTGTCTGAAAGCCTCCGTGCGCGCTCGAATCTCTCCAATTTTACATGCGTGGTCTCCTCGGGAGGTATAAGTAGGGGGAAGCAATATATTCGATACCTCATGCAGAAACGCACCCTCTCGAAACCTGGCGAGCAAGCTACACCGCGATGCAGAGAGCCTCTCTTGCAGAGTCTGCCACTTGAGTTTGCTAAACATCTCCGTAACGCTATCACGGTTACAACTAATCCTGTGACGAAACGCGCCGCTCATATTTGGATCTTCTCTATCTCCTCCGTCAACCCGATCTGGTACGGATCCCATACTGATGAGCAATACTCAAGTATAGATGGAACGAGTGTTTTATAAGCCACCTCCTTTGTTGATGGACTACATTTCGTAAGGACTCTCCCAATGAATCTCAACCTGGTACCCACCTTACCAACAATTAATTTTATATGATCATTATCATTCCACTTCAAATCATTCCGCACGCATACTCCCAGATATTTAACAGAAGTAACTGCTACCAGTGTTTGTTCCGCTATCATATAATCATAGAATAAAGGATCCTTCCTTCTATGTATTCGCAATACATTACATTTGTCTATGTTAAGGGTTAGTTGCCACTCCCTGCACCAAGTCCCTATCCGCTGCAGATCTTCCTGCATTTCACTACAATTTTCTAATGCTGCAACTTCTCTGTATACTACAGAATCATCCGCGAAAAGCCGCATGGAACTTCCGACACTATCTACTAGGTCATTTATACATATTGTGAAAAGCAATGGTCCCGTAACACTCCCCTGTGGCACGCCAGAGGAGGTTGGTTTAACGTCTATAGACGTCTCTCCATTGATAACAACATGCTGTGCTCTGTTTGCTAAAAACTCTTCAATCCAGCCAAACAGATGGTCTGATATTCCGTAGGCTCTTACTTTGTTTATCAGGCGACAGTGCGGAACTGTATCGAACGCCTACCGGAAGTCAAGGAAAATAGCATCTACCTGGAAGCCTGTATCTAATATTTTCTGGGTCTCATGAACAAATAAAGCGAGTTGGGTCTCACACGATCGCTGTTTCCGGAATCCATTCTGCGTTTCCAGGAACGACATGATACGTGAGCAAAAACATGTTCTAAAATTCTACAACAGGTCGACGTCAGAGATATAGGTCTATAGTTTTGCGCATCTGCTCGACGACCCTTTTCGAAGACTGGGACTACCTGTGCTCCTTTTCAATCATTTGGAAGCTTACGTTCCTCTAGAGACTTGCGGTTAGAAGGGGGGCAAGCTCTTTCACGTACTCTGTGTAGAATCGAACTGGTATCCCGTCAGGTCCACTGGAATTTCCTCTGTTGAGTGATTTCAGTTGCTTTTCTATTCCTGGGACACTTATTTCGATGTCAGTCATTTTTTCGTTCATACGAGGATTTAGAGAAGAAACTGCAGTGCGGTATTCCTCTGTGAAACAGCTTTGGAAAAAGGTGTTTATTATTTCAGCTTTACGCGTGTCATCCTCTGTTTCAATGTCATCATCATCCCAGAGTGTCTGGATATGATGTTTCGAGCCACTTACTGATTTAACGTAAGACCAGAACTTCCTAGGATTTTCTGTCAACTCGGTACATAGAATTTTACTTTCGAATTCACTGAACGCTTCACGCATAGCCCTCCTTACCCTAACTTTGACACCGTATAGCTTCTGTTTGTCTGAGAGGTTCTGGCTGCGTTTAAATTTGCAGTGAAGCTCTCATTGCTTTCGCAGTAGTTTCCTAACTTTTTTGTTGAACGACGGTGGGTTTTTCCCGTCCCTCACAGTTTTACTCGGCACGTACCTGTCTAAAGCGCATTTTACGATTGCCATGAACTTTTTCCATAAACACTCAACATTGTCAGTGTCGGAACAGAAATTTTTGTTTTGAACGAAACGCCAGAAATCACTTCTGTTTTACTCGATGACTTTCCCTCAATTACTACCAACTGTGAACTCTCTGACAGGAAATCGCAGATGAAGTCACATAACTGAAACGATAGTGCATAAGTACGCAATTTCACTATGAGTCGCTTGTGTGGTACAGTGTCAAAAGCCTTCGGGAAATCCAGAAATACGGAACCGATCTGAAATCCCTTGTCAGTAGCACTCAGTTCTTCATATGAATAAAGAACTAGTTGTGTTTCACAGGAAAGATGTTTTATAAACCCATGTTGACTGTGTGTCAATAGACAGTTTTCTTCGAGGTAATTCATTATGTTCGAACACAATTATATGATCTAAAGTCCTGCTGCATATCGACGTTAACAATGTGGGCCTGTAATTTAGTGGATTACTCCTACTACCTTTCTTGAATATTTGTGTGACCTGTGCAACTTTCCAGGCTTTGGGTACGGATCTTTCGTCGAGAGAACGGTTGTGTATGGCTGTTAAGTACGGAGCTAATGCATCAACATACTCCGAAAGGAACGTAATTGGTATACAGTCTAGACCAGAAGACTTGCTTTTATTAAGTGATGTAAGTTACTTCACTACTCCGAAGATATTTGCTTCTACGTTACTCATTTGGCAGCTGTTCTTGATTCGAATTATGGAATATTTACTTCGTCTTCTTTTTTGAAGGCATTTCGGAAGGCTGTGTTTAGTAACTCTGCTTTGGCAGCACTGTCTTCGATAGTATTTCCATTGCTATCGTGCAGAAAAGGCATTAATTGTTTCTTGGCGCTAACATACTTCACATACGACCAGAATCTCCTGTTGAGAGTTAGCTGTTACGAAGCAGTACTATTTAATGCCTGCAGTCGGTCAGTGATTGTCTGGCGGGATCTCACCGATATGTGCACGCCGCTGGTTTCGGGGCGGTCGTAGTTGGTTTTAAGCCAACTTCCATTGACAAGTCGCGAAAATCATCTCGGTCCCTGTCGGCTAGGATCTGTGTTATTAAGCAGTGTTACAAGTCCGCGAGTGGTATACTATACCTTGTAGATACGTCGAACAGTTCACGTTGATTCACCAAAAATTGGGTGATTTAATTCACAACGTCCAAACACAGTAGCTTCTAAAGTATCCTCTTCGCGAGGACAGTGTTATCAAAACTCAATTATACTGTCCTTGGATGAATATACACACACCCGTATACAACAGAAATATCTTTCCTGTGCTGCTGTCTCTGATGTGCCTACACGACGAACCCTAGAGTCACGGTACGTAGCGGCATGAAGTCCTGGGACGCTAGCATCGATGCACACGTGCGATTTATTATTGCGCGATCGCAGCGTCAGTTTCTCGCGCGTTTCAGCAGTGTATCTGAAACAACGGAGCAGCGCACACTACGGCGGTAGCGATGCGAAACAGCAGCGAGATCGCGGTGAGCGAATTGCGCTCGCCAGCCACTGATACGTCGCAGCCATCTCGCCGATCGCCGCGGAGCAGCAGTCGTTGCATGTGAATGGGGCAGCACACACGTGTTCGCAACCACACCAACAGCTGCAGTCAGCCTGCCACGGATGCAACCGGTTTCGACGTCGAATTGTTTATCGAAGAGGTAAAAAAATACCCAGAAATATGGGATACTTCTCGTAAGGAGCATCACCATCTAGCTCAGAACACAACATGTTGGTTTCAAGTGTGTGAAGAGTTTTGTGAGGGTTTTACTGCGAAACCGGATCAGGAGAAAAATGATATAGGTAAGTATTATCGTTAAACTATTTTGTGTTTGTGTTTTTGTGGTGGCGCTTTTGCTCGAATGTGGGCATTCAAAACTTGAAATAGCGCTATACAACAAATGCTTTGTGCTCCCTGGCGAGAGCCCATCATCTCAGTGAACAAATCTGCAGTTAATAATGAAAGTTTAAAATAATTTTTCTTACTTCAACTTTTTTGTATTGCAGCCACAAACTACATAATTACACATATTTCAATAGTGACATAAATGAAATCATCTTTCACATTCGACAATACATTACACTGTTCACTATGATTGATACCGACCAGATTTAAATACATTTGCATTGCCACGGTACTGTTCCAGCATCGTTTGTGAAGTACCCTACTGGCCATTAAAATTGCTACACCAAGAAGAAATGCAAATGATAAACGAGTATTCATTGAACAAATATGTTATACTAGAACTGACATGTGATTATATTTTCACGCAATTTTGGTGCATAGATCCAGAGAAATCAGTACGCAGAAGAACCTCATCTGGCCGTAATAACGGCCTTGATGCGCCTGGGCATTGAGTCAGAGCTTGGATGGCGTGTACAGGTACACTTGCCCATGCAGCTTCAACACGGTAACACAGTGCATCAAGAGTAGTGACTGGCGTATTGTGACGAGCCAGTTGCTCCGCCACCATTGACCAGACGTTTTCAATGGGTGAAAGATCTGGAAAATGTGCTGGCCAGGGCAGCAGTCGAACATTTCCTGTATCCAGAAAGGCCCCGTACAGGACCTGCAACATGCGGTTTTGCATTATCCTGCTGAAATGTAGGGATTCGCAGGGATCGAATGAAGGTCGTATCAAATCTGAAATGTATAGTCCACTGTTCAAAGTGCTGTCAGTGCGAACAGGAGGTGACCGAGACGTGTAACCTATGAAACCCCATACCACCACGCCGGGTGATACGTAAGTATGGCGATGACAAATACACGCTTCCAATGTGCGTTCACTGCGATGTTGCCAAACACGGATGCGACTATCGTGATGATGTAAACAGTACCTGGATTCATCCGAAAAAATGACGTTTTGCCTTTCGTGCACCCAGGGACGTCGTTGAGTACACCATCGCAGGTGCTCCTGTCTGTGATGCAGCGTCAAAAGTAACCGCAGCCATGGTATCCGAGTTGATAGTCCATGCTGTTGCAAACGTCGTCGAACTGTTCGTGAAGATGGTTGTTGTCTTGCAAATGTCCCCATCTTTTGACTCAGGGATCGAGACGTGGCTACACGGTCCGTTACAGCCAAGAGGATAAGATGCCTTTCATCTCGACTGCTAGTGATACGAGGCCGTTGGGATCCAGCACGGCGTTCCGTTTTACCCTCCTGAACCCACCGATTCCATATTCTGCTAACAGTCATTAGATCTCGACAAACGCGAGCAGCAATGTCGCCATACGATAAACCGCAATCGCGATAGGCTACAGTCCGACCTTTATTGAAGTCGGAAACGTGATGGTACGCATTTCTCCTCCTTTCACTTTCCTCATGTCAGCACGTTGCCATCGGCGCCAACCTTGTGTAAATGGTCTTAAAAGCTAATTATTTACATATCACAGCATCTTCTTCATGTCGGCTAAATTTCGCGTCTGTAGCACGTTATCTTCGTGGTGTAGTACTTTTAATGGTTAGTAGTGGAATTTTGCGAAAACAAATCGTTCAAATGGCTCTGAACACTATGGGACTTAACATGTGAGGTCATCAGTCCCCTAGAACCACTTAAACCTAACTAATCTAAGGACATCACACACAGCCATGCCAGAGGCAGGAGTCGAACCTGCGACCGTAGCGGTCACGCTGTTTCAGACTGAAGCACCTAGAACCGCTCCGCCACAACGGCCGACTAGTGAAAACATTTTTTCTAGAATTAAGTGGACTTCCACCTTGGGTTGTTGGAACTTCATTGCTCAGATCACATAGACCCTGTACAATTAAAGTGTCTTCAAAGTTAAAGCCATCTCTGGAACGACAGTAGCTGTGAAGGACACAGTAACATTTGAAGATGCTAACAGTGAAGTTCAGCTTAACATTGATAGGTCTGTAAAATATTCGCCATTTATACATTTGAATACCAAATGCGCACTCCACATATCTCCGAGCATATCTCCGAGCACGACTTAAATGGCAGCTAAAGATGCTTTTCTTGTAGGAGAGGAAAGTTGGGGTGTATGGTCTCTTGATGAAATTAGACAGAGCAAACGCTTCATCCCACAATAATGCAAAGGGCACAGAAGGTTCTATAGTTCCTGGTAGAGGCTGTCCTTTTGGTAGCCTTTCTTGGCCACTTTCTAGTAGTTTATGCAGTTTAGAGTTTTCGAAAGTAGTGCCATCCGATTCTCTACCACTAGATCCAACTTCAACAGAGTTGAACAAATAGTTTGCATCTGCAACTACTAACAGAGCTACAGAATGGAATTTCTTATAGTTTTAGAACTGAGAACCACTGAAATACGGTTTACCTATTCTCTCGTGCTTGCCATGTAAGGCACCTAAGCAGTTCGAAAAGTCTGCATGCTTTTCAAATCTCTTGGCATTTTTCGGTCACCTTTCTCCTGTAAATTTTGGTATAGAATCTTCACTCATGACTTTCCACACAGCTTTGCAAACTTTCCTTACTATTTTACACGGTGTTGGGTGACCGATTCTGTATTGATAATGTAGCTCAATTAGTTTGCAGCCACTACCAAGGTATCTGCAAAAGATCAATATTAACTTAATAGTAATAACCCTGTGTCTTTAGTAGCACCCCGTTACACAAAAGTTCGTGGTTTGTTACAGGTTCAAAATGTATGAAAAAGTGGAAGGGTATTTAAGATTCCTTCATTAAATATGAAAGGAAACGCACAAAATCAGGGCAAGGAGCGATTTCGTTTAGAAGGTGTATATACGACCGTCAACTGTCGTTCCTTGCGAATACAATAGATCCAGGTCCCACGCAAACTTGTGTCGGTGATGATGGAGTGGCTGGTAATGAAACTGCCGATGAATTGACAGTAGAAAAATCATCACCTGCGCAGATTGAGCCTTTGAAAAATTTGAATAATGCACCTTATTCCACAAACGTGTGGTTCCTGAAGAGGGGCAGCAGCCTTTTCAGTAGTTGCAGGGGCAACAGTCTGGATGATTGACTGATCTGGCCTTGCAACATTAACCAAAACGGCGTTGCTGTGCTGGTACTGCGAACGGCTGAAAGCAAGGGGAAACTACAGCCGTAATTTTTCCCGAGGACATGCAGCTTTACTGTATGATTAAATGCAGATTCAGAAGGATGTAGGTTGCAGTAGGTACTGGGAGATGAAGAAGCTTGCACAGGATAGAGTAGCATGGAGAGCTGCATCAAACCAGTCTCAGGACTGAAGACCACAACAACAACACCTTATTCCAAACGACGCTGGATAATTGAAGATTCTTTATTAAAATTCATGAATACTCCAGTATCGTCAGCTTCACCCGAAGCACCGGATGATGACAAATTATTTTTGGAGTCACTGCTAACTGCAGTTAAAACGTTACCTTTGGAAGTTAAACTAGGTGCGAGGTGATGAAATTATTGCAAAAGTTCAGAAACATGAATGAGACTTTCCAACTTCGTGCTCCGCAATGTCCTCAACAAAGGCAACCTATCGATCGTTCAGCACACTGCAACAGTCAAGCGAGTGTGTTGTTTCGTGATTCGCCCTCCCAGACTCACGCACGTGCCAGTTCCCAGCAACACCACTACACCACGGATAGCCCTTCTTCCTGCAGCAGTACATGTGTGACAACAGAAAGTGAGGATTCTGCGGACATTTTTGATACACACCAAGTATAGAAAACAACGGTATTTCTACGTGTGTTTGTAATGAGTTGTGTTTGTAATTACTTTTCGAATAAACATTTTCTTTTGAGATATGTGTCTGTTTTTCGACTGCCCTCTATATATTCTTGTATTGCATTGAAGTTTCTGCACAACGTTGTTTAATTACTTTACAACTATTTATGCAAAATATTTCGACTACTCCTAATCTACTGATGTTAGTTATGATGCTTTATATCAAAATACATTAGTAAAATGTCACATTCAGTAATACGATAACAGAATATCGTTGATATAAAAATACCATTTACAGTTATAATCCGGTTCACTATATTTTAGCTTTTGATTAAAATAATTAACATGGCGTGAATACTTAAGTACTCTGCTTACCTCAAAGTCACAGCCAATATTTCTTGAGGTGAAACCGAAAGCCTCATCGCAGAGTCTGTGCTTTTGATGAATGACTGCAGTTTCACTGTGAAGTCATCAAACGAATGAACAGTCATTCGAAAAGAATTGGGGAGAAGAGGAGCTTGTGGCACAACTTAACTAGAAGAAGGGATAGGTTGGTAGGACATGTTATGAGACATCGAGGGATCACCAGTTTAGTATTGGAGGGCAGCGTGGAGGGTAAAAATCGTAGAGGGAGACCAAGAGATGAATTATTATTATTCTCGAATCAGAAACATACAAATTTACAGTAGCCATACACATCAATAAATACGTACATATACACTCCTGGAAATGGAAAAAAGAACACATTGACACCGGTGTGTCAGACCCACCATACATGCTCCGGACACTGCGAGAGGGCTGTACAAGCAATGATCACACGCACGGTACAGCGGACATACCAGAAACCGCGGTGTTGGCCGTCGAATGGCGCTAGATGCGCAGCATTTGTGCATCGCCGCCGTCAGTGTCAGCCAGTTTGCCGTGGCATACGGAGCTCCATCGCAGTCTTTAGCACTGGTAGCATGCCGCGGCAGCGTGGACGTGAACAGTATGTGCAGTTGAAGGACTTTGAGCGAGGGCGTATAGTGGGCATGCGGGAGGCTGGGTGGACGTACCGCCGAATTGTTCAACACGTGGGGCGTGAGGTCTCCACAGTACATCGATGTTTTCGCCAGTGGTCGGCGGAAGGTGCACGTGCCCGTCGACCTGGGACCGGACCGCAGCGACGCACGGATGCACGCCAAGACCGTAGGATCCTACGCAGTGCCGTAGGTGACCGCACCGCCACTTCCCAGCAAATTAGGGACACTGTTGCTCCTGGGGTATCGGCGAGGACCATTCGCAACCGTCTCCATGAAGCTGGGCTACGGTCCCGCACACCGTTAGGCCGTCTTCCGCTCACGCCCCAACATCGTGCAGCCCGCCTCCAGTGGTGTCGCGACAGGCGTGAATGGAGGGACGAATGGAGACGTGTCGTCTTCAGCGATGAGAGCCGCTTCTGCCTTGGTGCCAATGATGGTCGTATGCGTGTTTGGCGCCGTGCAGGTGAGCGCCACAATCAGGACTGCATACGACCGAGGCACACAGGGCCAACACCCGGCATCATGGTGTGGGGAGCGATCTCCTACACTGGCCGTACACCTCTGGTGATCGTCGAGGGGACACTGAATAGTGCACGGTACATCCAAACCGTCATCGAACCCATCGTTCTACCATTCCTAGACCGGCAAGGGAACTTGCTGTTCCAACAGGACAATGCACGTCCGCATGTATCCCGTGCCACCCAACGTGCTCTAGAAGGTGTAAGTCAACTACCCTGGCCAGCAAGATCTCCGGATCTGTCCCCCATTGAGCATGTTTGGGACTGGATGAAGCGTCGTCTCACGCGGTCTGTACGTCCAGCACGAACGCTGGTCCAACTGAGGCGCCAGGTGGAAACGGCATGGCAAGCCGTTCCATAGGACTACATTCAGCACATCTACGATCGTCTCCATGGGAGAATAGCAGCCTGCATTGCTGCGAAAGGTGGATATACACTGTACTAGTGCCGACATTGTGCATGCTCTGTTGCCTGTGTGTATGTGCCTGTGGTTCTGTCAGTGTGATCATGTGATGTATCTGACCCCAGGAATGTGTGAATAAAGTTTCCCCTTCCTGGGACAATGAATTCACGGTGTTCTTATTTCAATTTCCAGGAGTGTATATACACAAATTGTATTTATATTACATGTGCCCAGTACTTTGCAACCTCCAAGGCGCTTGGAGTGGCTTGCAGGAGATCAATCTTCGTGCACGATGTAGGGCACAAAAGGCACTGGAGCATGTCGCTTATGGTTTGTTCTTGTCCACAATCACAGGACGTATCTTCTGTTATGAAGCCTCATGTCTTCAGGTTGTCTTTGGATCGTCCAAATCCTCATCGTAATCTATTTACAGATTTCCACACTAGCCACCTCTCGTTGTGTCCAGGTGGTAGTTCTTCAGCTTCTGGCGTCTGCAGGTGAGGCGTCGACTTCTTCCATAACTCCAGCCTTGCCTTCTCTGGTGAAATGGTGAGCTTCTCGAATGTTCTCAGGAAGCCCTTTCGCGATCTCAGCCTTTGCTGTGAGGGATTATGTCCGTGCAGTGGATGGGCACTGTCCTGTTCCACTTTCAGTCTCTCCTTGTTGGCAGCCACTGTTCTGCGTATCCATGGTGGCGCTATTCCAGCCAGGCAGTAGAGCTTATCAGTTGGGGTAGGTCTTAAGCAACTTGTGATCAACCTGCAGGTTTCGTTGAGAGCAATGTCTACTTGTCTGGCGTGAGATGACCTATACCAGACTGGAGAACCATATTCAGCAGTAGAAAAGCACAGTGCCATTGCAGAACAGCGAATAGTTTGTGGATGTGTCCCCGCTAGTTTGCGAATTAGGTTGTTTGTACATGAAAGGAGCCTCCACGAAGATTGCAATGATTTCCGTCCAAGATAAGACTTGCAATCGGGCATACCCTGGGCGTGAGGTTTCTCTGGCGGCTGATCCTTTCACACCAGAAACATCATCTTGGTCCTTTTCAGGACCACAGTTGACCATCATAACGATGAATATGGAAGAGACGAAGAAACAAAGCAGATTCAGAAGGATGTAGGCTATTGTAGGTACTGGCAGAGGAAGAAGC
Organism: Schistocerca gregaria; assembly: GCF_023897955.1. NCBI lineage: Eukaryota > Metazoa > Arthropoda > Insecta > Orthoptera > Acrididae > Schistocerca > Schistocerca gregaria. Next base: position 994,438,285 of record NC_064920.1, read on the forward strand.
TTGCACTGGATAGAGTAGCATGGAGAGCTGCATCAAACAAGTCTCAGGACTGAAGACCGCAGCAACAACAACTTTCATCTTCTCGTAAATCTGTAAACAGAGTCACGAACATCCCTTTCAGCAGACATGAACTAACGAGAGGGTGAAACCAAAACCTCCTGATGCGTTGCTTGATATATTTGTAAACGAAATAAGCAAACACTGCCTGCTTTCTTCTGCGTACGTCCATACTGGTTGGCTTCCAGTGTAGTTCTGTTGCGGAATAGTGCTGCGCGTAGTCATAGCGTTGAGTATGGCGCGTCGTAAGTCGTTGCGGCCACAAGACTCGAGACTGGAAACAGGTACGGCTTTCCTTCCAGCGTTAAAAACAATTTGGATATGTAAGCTATATGCACCAAACGCAGACTGGCCAGCGACTACATTTTTCACTGCAAACATTCCAAAATACGCGCGGTGTTGTCCTTTACTTTGAAGTATCAGAATAACTACGAGAAATAATGAAAAGAAAACGAGTTCATTGTCAAGCTGAAATTTCTGGCTATAACATACGAAAAAATCATTTCGTTTTACCTAATACTTTTCTTAAAATCCAGTGAGAAACACTGTATGGCAGAGAACGTATGCTATTATAAAACAGTGGTTTTTATTGTTTTTTGCGCGAAAAGTAAAAACTTTATTGAGAAATTAAGTACAGATACTGGTGAAGTTTTGCTTAATCTGCATAAAACAATTTTTTAACGCAAGTCGGATGACTTGAAATTTCACTCCCCGATGCACGAACATCGCTGTGATTCCCCGTGTGTGCACTGGAACAGTTTTGACGCCGCGATATCGCTGCGAGCACGTGCAGCTGTTTCTCGCCCGTGTGCCTCGAGCCCTAGGGGCTTGTGCTGCCGGCGTATGAAGGCTGACGTACTGCTAGTGAAGGCCACTACGAATTGGGCTGGTCTGTCGGTATGGAACGCTGAGACGAAACTGTTGGTACCGCAGGCTTGTAGTACTGCGACTGAACTGCTGATACAGGTGGACGGGTATGATACTACCGAATTGAGGTATAGGGCGTAACTGACTGACGTTTCGATGATGGTCTAATAATCGGGAACGGTTAGATATCCGCATGACGCTGCGATGGCAACTAACCTGATCTGGTAAAGCGACATATTGCCCTACTGAGACCGGCCTTTGTGGCCGAGCGGTTATAGTCACTTCAGTTCGGAACCGCGCTGCTGCTACGGTCGCAGGCATGGATTTGTGTGATGTCCTTATGTTAGTTAGGTTTAAGTAGTTCTAAATCTAGGGGACTGATAACCTCAGATGTTAAGTCCCATAGTGCTTAGAGCCATCTGAACTATTTTGCCCTGCCGACATCACTCTCTGGTGCGACAGGCACGCTGTTATAGCAGTAGTGGATACCAAAAGACCCTGAGGAAGATCCCAGCAGAGGTAAACATGACGCGGCGTAATTACCCAGAAGATTTTAACTTCAATGAAAACGGCCAAGAAAGCTTGCAGACTTACATACTCTGCAGGAGGTTGGAGCTCCTGGACTATGAGGAGGCCACGTGTAGCTCTTACGTAAACAGGCCAGCCCATACAAGGAAAATATCCCGGTGTTGTTGAAAGCCGCTTAGGTACGTCCTCCTGACGGGGCGGCTGCCCTCACGACCTACCTGTTGTGCGGGGAAACGACTACCAGGCGGATGCAACAGGCTAGAAGGGGCACAAAATGTCATCTGTGACCCTTGTACATGCTCCCCAACAGATGTAGATAACGAATATGTAATAGCTTCTATAATGACGTGCAGAGAGATCTCGGCTAAATGCCAAAGAAAAATATGTCAGTTATCCTGGGAGATTAGAGTGCTAAAGTTGGAGATGCACCAAAACCAATAATTACAGGAAAATTTGATTTAAGTCTACGGAATTCAGCAGGAGAAAGTAGAGTAAGAGTTCTGCGCAGGAAATTCACTATATATTGCTAACACATTGTTCAAAAGTATAAACACCGACTATACACTTGGACTGTGCACGAATTGAGTGGTGACATATGAAGACAAAGGAGATTTAAAAAATCCGTGCGGTAAGAAAAATATTACCTGGTGCACGCTGCAACTGAGACCACTAATTACTGGTAGCCAAATTTGGAATAAAGGTGCAAAATCTAAAAACAACACGCAGACCGCGAGGTACGATACTCAAAATATTTCAGAAAATTACGCCCTAGACAACAAATGAATTCCAATTACTTGATTCCGTTGACAGTGATGTTAATGAGCTATTTGAAAATATTAAAACAACAACTGAAATAGCAGTTACGACAATCATTCTTAAGGTCAAAAAGAGAATCAGAGAATGTTGTTTCCCAGAAGAGTCACAGAAATTGGCAGATGAAAGAAACGTATGATAGCAAAAGGTTTCTCAATGGGACCAGAAGACAAAATAGTGCATTCGGGAAGCAAGCTAGAAAAGACAACCACGAATACATAAAAAAGTGTGCGATAATAGAAGAAAACAACAAAAAATGCAAGAGACCTGTTCAGAGTGATCAAAGACGTAACCAAAACATTCCAGCCATCCACTAACATAGTACCATGGAACAAGAACGAGATGCTAAACGAAACGAATGATGTATTTGGAATATGGAAAGAGCATATAGAAAACCTATACAAGACAATGGAGGTACGAAAGACAATCAAGACACTAAATCGATGCGGTACGAAACCCACAGTAACAGAGCTATTGAAACGTATTAAGTGAAGCGATGGAATTAATGAGGGTACAGTGCCAAAAAAGTCGCAACATGTATCAGGCATACAAAGTGGAAAGAAACCGTATACATATGCACCCTGAAGATAGGAAACGTAAAATAGAGTGAAAATTACAGAACAATGGGTTTGATGCAACATTCTAGCAAGATTCACTTAAGAATGATTCAAAACCTACTAAAATCATACTTGTAAAGAGAGCTGCATAGAGGAAAAGCACAGTCCAGAGATCAAATCACAAAAGTAAGACGGATCATGGAAAATTCCAGAGAATATCAGGACTTAGGTGCTTCATAGACTGCAGCAAAATGTTTGACTGTGGAAGTCGTTATAAAATGTTGACATTACTAGGGTTCACGAGAATTCCAGTGAACCATAAATAGCGAATTAGAAATCCGTAAAATAACCAAGACGCAACAGTAAAAATACGGCAAGAATGTACTGGAATAGGGAAAGGAGTCAAAAAGACAAGTATACTTCCTTCGTTTCTTTTCAATTTATGTGGTGAATACGATACGAGAACGGCGGTTCTAACACATATGGAAACTGGAACTAAAACTGCAGTAGAGTGAGTATTTGATCAATAACTTAATATATGCGGATGGTAATAATAGAGAGTTGTAAAGGTGGTTCGATGAACCCTCTACCAGGCACTTGAATGTGTTTTGCAGAGTATCCATGTAGGCAACATTAATGAAAAGTACTGTGGTGATACACAGAGGAACGGTAGAGAAAGTAGATTAATATGCGTTTTTGGAGTCTACAATTACAAAAAAACAGCTGCACTGAGGAAACATGAAGAAGGATGCAGCCTAGAAAAGCTGCTAAAATTAAATTAACCGTGATTTAAAGGAAAGGATACGTCATTACTGACCAAAGAAAAAATGACTGGAACTTTGATCTTTCCCTTGGTTTTGTACGGATAAGGGTTTTGAACGATAAAACAGATGATCACAAGAAAATTGAGTCTTTTGGAACATGGGTCCTAAAGACTCACGGACCGAAAAAGTAAAAATAAAACAGTCCTGAGAAGAATAAATCATTAAGTATCTTTCGAGACCAAAATAGATGAAACTCAAGCAAGAGAGCCCTCCCCCCCATGTACCGTGTACCTTGCCGTTGGTGGGGAGGCTTGCGTGCCTCAGCGATACAGCGATACAGATAGCCGTACAGTAGGTGCAACCACAATGGAGGTGTATCAGTTGAGAGGCCAGACAAACGTGTGGTTCCTGAAGAGGGGCAGCAGCCTTTTCAGTAGTTGCAGGGGCAACAGTCTGGATGATTGACTGATCTGGCCTTGAAACAATAACCAAAACGGCCTTGCTGTGCTGGTACTGCCAACGGCTGAAAGCAAGGGGAAACTACGGCCGTAATTTTTCGCGAGGGCATGCAGCTTTACTGTATGATTAAATGATAATGGCGTCCTCTTGGGTAAAATATTCCGGAGGTAAAATAGTCCCCCATTCGGATCTCCGGGAGGGGACTACACAAGAGGATGTCGTTATCAGGAGAAAGAAAACTGGCGTTCTACGGATCGGAGCGTGGAATGTCAGATCCCTTAATCGGGCAGGTAGGTTAGAAAATCTAAAAAGGATAATGGATAGATTAAAGTTAGATATAGTGGGAATTAGTGAAGTTCGGTGGCAGGAGGAACAAGACTTCTGGACAGGTGACTACAGGGCTATAAACACAAAATCAAATAGGGGTAACGCAGGAGTAGGTTTAATAATGAATAGGAACATGGGAATGCGGGTAAGCTACTACAAACAGCATAGTGAACGCATTATTGTGGCCAAGATAGATACGAAGCCCACACCTACTACAATAGTACAAGTTTATATGCCAACTAGCTCTGCAGTTGACGAAGAAATTGAAGCAATGTATGATGAAATAAAAGAAATTATTGAGATAGTGAAGGGAGAAGAAAATTTAATAGTCATGGGTGACTGGAATTCGAGTGTAGGAAAAGGGAGAGAAGGAAACCTAGTAGGGAATATGGATTGGGGCTAAGAAATGAAAGAGGAAGCCGCCTGGTAGAATTTTGAGCAGAGCACAACTTAATCATAGCTAATACTTAGTTTAAGAATCATGAAAGAAGGCTGTATACATGGAAGAACCCTGGAGATACTAAAAGGTATCAGATAGATTATATAATGGTAGGACAGAAATTTAGGAACCAGGTTTTAAATTATAAGACATTTCCAGGGGCAGATGTGGACTCTGACCACAATCTATTGGTTATGACCTGTAGATTAAAACTGAAGAAACTGCAAAGGTGGGAATTTAAGGAGCTGGGACCTGGAGAAACTGAAAGAACCAGAGGTTTCAGGGAGAGCATAAGGGAACAATTGACAGGAATGGGGGAAAGAAATACAGTAGAAGAAGAATGGGTAGCTTTGAGAGATGAAGTAGTGAAGGCAGCAGAGGATCAAGTAGGTAAAAAAACAAGGGCTAGTACAAATCCTTGGATAACAGAAGAAATATTGGATTTAATTGATGAAAGGAGAAAATATAAAAATGCAGTAAATGAAGCAGACAAAAAGGAATACAAACGTCTCAAAAATGAGATTGACAGGAAGTGCAAAATGGCTAAGCAGGGATGGATAGAGGACAAATGTAAGGATATAGAGGCTTATCTCACTAGGGGTAAGATAGATACTGCCTACAGGAAAATTAGAGAGACCTTTGGAGATAAGAGAACCACTTGTATAAACATCAAGAGCTCAGATGGAAACCCAGTTCTAAGCAAAGAAGGGAAAGCAGAAAGGTGGAAGGAGTATTTAGAGGGTCTATACAAGGGCGATGTACTTGAGGACAATATTATGGAAATGTAAGAGGATGTAGATGAAGATGAAATGGGAGATACGATACTGCGTGAAGAGTTTGACAGAGCACTGAAAGACCTGAGTCAAAACAAGGCGGCCGGAGTAGACAATTTCCATTGGAACTACTGACGGCCTTGGGAGAGCCAGTCCTGACAAAACTCTACCATCTGGTGAGCAAGATGTATGAAACAGACGAAATACCCTCAGACTTCAAAAAGAATATAATAATTCCAATTCCAAAGAAAGCAGGTGTTGGCAGTTGTGAAAATTACCGAACAATCAGTTTAATAAGCCACAGCTGCCAATTACTAACACGAATTCTTTACAGATGAATGGAAAACTAGTAGAAACCGACCTCGTGAAAGATCAGTTTGGATTCCGTAGAAATACTGGAACACGTGAGGCAATACTGACCTTACGACGTATCTTAGAAGAAAGATTAAGGAAAGGCAAACCTACGTTTCTAGCCTTTGTAGACTTAGAGAAAGCTTTTGACAATGTTGACTGGAATACTCTCTTTGAAATTCTAAAGGTGGCAGGGGTAAAATACAGGGAGCGAAAGGCTATCTACAATTTGTACAGAAACCAGATGGCAGTTTTAAGAGTCGAGGGACACGAAAGGAAAGCAGTGGGTGGGTAGGGAGTAAGACAGGGTTGTAGCCTCTCCCCGATGTTATTCAATCTGTATATTGAGCGAGCAGTAAAGGAAACGAAAGAAAAATTCGGTGTTGGTATTAAAATCCACGGAGAGGAAATAAAAATGTTGAGCTTAGCGGATGACATTGTCATTCGTCAGAGACAGCAAAGGACTTGGAAGAACAGTTGAATGGAATGGACAGTGTCTTTAAAGGAGGATGTAAGATGAACATCAACCAAAATCAAAACGAGGAGAATGGAATGTAGTCTAATTAAGTCGGGTGATGCTTAGGGAATTAGATTAGGAAATGAGACACTTAAAGTAGTAAAGGAGTTTTGCTATTTGGGGAGCAAAATAACTAATGATGGTCGAAGTAGAGACGATATAAAATGTAGACTGGCAATGGCAAGGAAAGCGTTTCTGAAGAAGAGAAATTTGTTAACATCGAGTATAGATTTAAGTGTCAGGAAGTCATTTCTGGAAGTATTTGTATGGAGTGTAGGCATGTATGGAAGTGAAACATGGACGATAAATAGTTTGGACAAGAAGAGAATATAAGATTTCGAAATGTGGTGTGCTACAGAAGAATGCTGAAGATTAGATGGGTAGATCACATAACTAATGAGGAGGTACTGAATATGATTGGGGAGAAGAGAAGTTTGTGGCACAACTTGACCAGAAGAAGGGATCGGTTGGTAGGAAATGTTCTGAGGCATCAAGGGATCACCAATTTAGTATTGGAGAGCAGCGAGAAGGGTAAAAATCGTAGATGGAGACCAAGAGATGATTACACTAAGCACATTCAGAAGGATGTAGGCTGCAGTAGGTACTGGAAGCTTGCACAGGATAGAATAGCATGGAGAGCTGCATCAAACCAGTCTCAGGACTGAAGACCACAACAACAACAACAACAACAACAACAAGCAAGAGAGCAAACTACTCACTAGTAAAAACTGTAAGTCTTGGAAGAACGGAAGGTCTAGAACGTAGAGAAAAACCAAGGAGAAGGTGGCTAGAGTACATCAAGGAAAGCATTGGGAAGACACAGGGAGAACAGGATCAAACCAACGTCCTGGAGTGCACTGAGGCACACCGTTCATCATGTCACCAGGAGTAGGAGACAACTTGACTGATTATGACAATAAATTTCATCTGTGTTTACTTCATCTTATAAGGTGTTGTTGGCAGCGCACTGCTGGTTACACTCGTATTCTCATAGGCATGGCCGCTGTTGAGAATCAGACTTCGCAATAAAACGACTCAAAGTGAAACAGGATCACGTTAAATCATTAAAAATATGAAATTGCCCTTGGGCGTGCTTTTATAATACTGGTATATGACTTTTAACTCGTGAATTATATATACTTTTTAAAATTTTACATTTAATCTGAATTATTTTAAAATCAGGAGAAATAATAAATGAGCCCTGCGTTTCCGTGCTCATATTAACTTTATAATGAGACTATTCGCTTTGTTTCCAATTTCACCTGTCCATGTACAACCGGACATGGATAGAAGTTCATATCAGCTACATTCATGTGATTCACTGAATATGCAGCTAAAGAAAACGACACACGTCTAAAGCTACACGTATTCCGAAATATGGCGTTCTTTCTTAGACGTAAGCTGTTCGTACCAGTAGCTTAAAGAGCAGTCTATGAAATTTATCTCAAACTGTTGCATCTTATGAATTATATAAGGTACTTTAAACATAAGATTAGTCTATTCAGTAGCATGCAGAACCCCGAAGTTTCAAATTCCAAAACATTAAAGCGAACACCCTTAAGTTGACAAAAACGATGAAGGTATCGAACGATAATATTCAGCAAACAATGGTAGTTGGATCAGAGAGTATTTTGCATCACGGTATATCCATGTGTACCGAGTGAGGTGGCGCACTGGCTAGCACTCTGGACTCGCATTCGGGAGGACGACCGTTCAATCCCGCGTCCGGCCATCCTGGTTTAGGTTTTTCGCGTTTTCCCTAAATCGCTCCAGGCAAATGGCGGGATGGTTGCTTTGAAAGGGCACGGCCGGCTTCCTTCCCCGTCCTTCCCTAATCCGCTGAGACCGATGACCGTGCTGTCTGGTCTCCTTCCCCAAGCAAGCAACCAACCATGTATCTATTATTCGAGATACTGAAGGTAAAAAGGTCGACGCATATTTTTTGGTAGAATTCAAGGAATGTTCAGAAGTACATTACTTTAAGCCTATTTTGAGCCTAGCTTTCCGCAAAATTAGCCTAACTGAGAGCTAAAAGTGAAATGGACTCTGCAGCACTGTCCAAATTACAATATTTGATCGTACAACGGCTTTACACTATCGTCAAAAAGCTTCTCCACCGGCAAATTCACAGTATTTTTCTGCAAGAATTAATAAATGTTGTATCACTGTATAGCAGTTTTCAAGATCCATCAAATTACAGTACTTGAAAAACGTGGATGAAGAACACTAGCGTATTATTTTGTAAAGAACTAATATTTAATCATATAGCAGAATCTAACTTCTTTTCTTACCATCAATGGTCGATAACTATGTTTCGATATTTTGAAGTGTTTAGGAAATATCTGCGGTGTTTATATTTCCTGGAACATACTATAGTCACATTCAGTACAATTCTTTGAGTTGTGTAATTGCGTGTTGATATAAAACTGTCATTGCAACTGGATTATCGGCGTGGCCGCCAGCACGTCTGATATTGTGCCAGTAAAGCTCTTTATATTTTGCCTCGTCTACCTGGTCCTGCATGATCGAAGATTCGGTGGTGACCGGAGGGTGACTTTAATTTGTCCAGAATCGGATGGAAAAGATTGCGACTGCATTACCGGCGGCTAGGCATAACGGGCTTGTGAAGTAATACTGATCAAATTAACAGTTAACTGCGTCGACCAGCTAGTGCAATATCCCATGTACTATAAAAATATTTTAGACCTCTTGGGTGCAAAGAGAACTCATAGTTCGGTAGTATCAATAAAAAGACCGGTGTCGGGAACCATAACGCTATTACAAGAACAAAAGTCAGCAAGAACAGATCTAGAAATATACGTCAGCGAAACTGATAATCACTAACATCTCACTTGAAGGACTACCGAAAACATTTAGTTCACAAGCAGCAGAATTGTATTGATTACTTAACCACATCTTAAATTATGCTATAAATAAAGTAGTAAGAGGTGAAAAAACACCTTATTTTAATGGTATTGTGAAAATAGATATTACCACACCTTTGCTACAACACAGTGTATAAGGAAACTCGCGCATCGAGTAGTCCTGCAAGGGTGGAAATGGAGTAGATCAGTACTGACTGAGAGTAGTGAAGACTACTCTTAATAGTCCAGTCCAAGATAGTGTGTCATTCGATGCTTCAGGTCCTACCTGGGGTCTTAAAATGAAATAAAATTTGGCTAATTAATATCGACGCCCTTACCTCGGTATTTAGATGTTATGCACGGACGAATATTTAACGTTTATTCACTTTATGAAATTTTTTTATCGAAAACACCTGTAAATATTCCTAGAGCTGATTTAAAATTACAGTAGCTGACACACTTGAGAATTTTAACTTTCAATTAATTATTTATTATCCTCAGATATAAAAAGATTGAGTCACTGAAGAGTAGCACACTTTCAGGAATGTCGGAGAAGGGTAAATGTATCAGTTTCAGATATGGGACCTTCATCTGAAAACGACTGCGTCGAAAGTTATATGCGAAAACCATTCTGATACTTCTGACAGTGGAATACGAGTAATGGTCTACGTCTACATCTCCATGGCTACTCTGAAAATCACATTTAAGTGCCTGGCAGAGGTTTCATCGAACCAACTTCTCAATAATTATCTATTGTTCCAATCTCGTACAGCGCTCGGAAAAAACGAGCACCTATATGTTTTTGTGCGAGCTCTGATTTCCCTTATTTTATTATGATGATCGTTTCTTCCTATGTAAATCGGCATCAACAAAATATTTTCGAATTCGGAGGAGAAAGATGGTGACTGAAATTTTGTGATAAGATTCCGCCGCAACGAAAATCGCCTTTGTTTTAATGATGTCCACCTCAAACCCTGTATCATTTCAGTGACACTATCCCCTATTTCGAGATAGTAAAAACCTGCTGTCTTTATTTGTACTTTCTCGATGTACTCCGTCAATCCTATCTGGTAAGGATCCCACATCGCGCAGCAGTATTCTAAAAGAGGACGGACAAGCGCAGTGTAGGCAGTCTCTTTAGTAGATGTGTTACATTTTGTAAGTGTCCTACCAATATAACGCAGTCTTTGGTTAGCTGTCCCCACAAAATTTTCTTTGTGTTCGTGATTGTAATTCCTAGGTATTTAGTTGAATTTGCGACCGCTAGATTTGACTGCTTTATCGTGTAACCGAAGTTTAACGAATTCCTTTTAGCACTCATGTTGATGACCTCACACGTTTCGTTATTCAGTGTCAATTGCCGATTTTTGCAACATACAGATATCTGTAACGTTGTTGCTCCAATTGTAGGGTACGTAACAAACTTGTTATTCGTCAATGGTTGCGTTTCCAACATGATGGAGTCTCACTTAACTTTGGACTGAGGTTTCGTGAACACCTGGATCAGACACTCCCTGAAAAGTAGATAGGCAGAGGAAGTCCTGTTTCGTGACCAGCGTGGTAACCTGATCTCACCACACTGATACCTTCTTGTAGGGCCTTGTGAAAAGTCTTGTGTACGGTACGCTTGTCGAGGCTGAAGAGGCAAGAACTCCCACTGCTGTGACACAATTCAAACGATACGGGCAATATTAGACCGGGTACTGCAGAACTTGGTGCGACGATGTAATGCCTATATCGACGCTGGGGATGCTACTTTGAATAACTAATGTAAATTTAGCAGCTTGTGAAACTTGTGGAGGTAAATGGAATTCATTATTACTGTACCATAGACTTAGGTCTCTCTAACGCCAAGTTACGTGTGTCGTTACTATTCCATCAAGAGGGAAAATTATCTGATGGTATTGTGGACTTTTCAGCGGGAATTCTACGCGACACAATCAGGGTTCAGAAGCTGAGACGCATAGTTTGGGCACTACACGAGGCTAAGGCAGAACTTTTGCTTATACCTTTCGTCTCCATGTTTCCGGACTAGGCCTAATTCTCTCAAATTGATACATTTCGACTTCTACATCCTCACTGAAGATTTGAAATATGATCACGGTTTCATCTTGCTACAAAGCCTGGTGACTGAACAACTGACATTAAATCGTAACAAGTCCTTACGCCTTGTTCTTGTATAATATTATAATAATATACATTTGGCGTCGTCTAGTTTTGATCGTGATCTACATAAAAGCAAAGAGGTGTAAAAAATATAAAATATCAGTACACCATTTTTAGAGTCAGATGGCCGCCATCTCGTCAGATTTAGACAGGCCACATGCTTTTCAACACGAAGTTATTCCCACACCCACCCAATGGAAGAATACTTTCTGGGATGAAGTAAGGCACCCTCTCTCCAAGAACGTGTACCTGCGGGCAAGCCGTTCGCTGTCCGGAGAGCGCCGAATCAGCCATCGTAAATAAGCAAACCACCACGTGGTCGCCAGCTGCCATCCCACTGTCACACTGCTATTACGTATCGACACATCGTCTGCCGAGGCTTTCACCTCGTTGCGTCACTCGGTTTGTCGATGGAGATGAATCTCCGACGGCAAATCGTAAGGAAGCGGAGAAAGTCTTGGACAGTGTTTATACTAGGTGAAATGAATAGAAGTTCTCTTTAAATATGGATAAATATAACATAAAGGATACAATAAAGAGAAAGAAACTGATAATACCCTATTTGGTATTAATGATAAACGTCTCGAGTCTGACAGTTTAATTATTTAGGGATAATAACGGAAAGCGTAAAATCAGCAGCGAAGAAGACTAATGGATGATTTGAACTCGGTGGAACTGTTCTGGGAAGATACAACCCGTCTGTAATGGAATGCAGCATAGAAGTAACTGTGCAGAAAACTGTAGAGTTTTGATCCAGAGTTTGGGGGTATGACAGCAGAAATGAATGAACTGAAAGTCACGCAGGTAGGATCGTAATAGGGTAGCGCATTAGATGATGTAGCAGACAGTCTGAGGAAACCTTTACAGGAGTACTAATGGAACAATGTGTTCCTCCAGATTTCGGTGACCACGTAAAGCCATTACTAAAAAACATGTTGAAGTGGAACTTTTCTGAAAACAGAAATACTACCACTCAACTAGCGAACGCTGCGCAACTTCTGAACTGCGGACAGCACTCTCTTTATTATGTGAACTGCGCACAGGTGTATACTGTTGATGTGTGAACTGCGGATAGAGTATTAGTCGGCCAGTAGCGTTACGCGGGTGACACCACGAGGAGGTTAGCTGCGTGTCTCCCATACTCGCCACCGCAATTACAACTAAAATATCATTCAACAAACACATCATTGCCAAACATCAAATCGTCAGAAATAAGTTGGCCGGCTTTTTGTCCATAGGTTCAATTGTATTTTCATTTACCTGCTGTCCACACGATAACGGTGCTCCTGATGAACCGTCTCTTGGAGCAGCGATCTGCGGCCTCTTATACACTTGATCAGTGGTTCCGTCGTGGTGCTTTCCGCAGACGCGTCGTACCTCCACATCCAGCGGTTGGGCTGCACTTGCCGCTGTTTGTTCCTCTAGCGGTCGCTGCTGAACTCTTCACTGGAATCTTCTTCAGCTGAATCAACTGTCTTCTTTGTGATACCGATGGGCGATGACACAACATAATGGACATCATGCAACGGAAAAGTGAAACACCTCTCCAGCGTAAGTGATTGCACGCAATTCACAAGTTTCGATAACGATAGCGGAGGAGCGATTATCGGTATTGGTCGATTAGCTGATAAGCCGGCTCGGTCCGCAGTTCACATGGGGCATAATGAGCTGAAACCCGGTGTAGGCAGGTCACATGCAGCTGAACGCTGTCGTCCAATTATTATCGCGCTCAGACGTGTATGTGGATTCTGAACAATTACACTGAAATTATGTAGTGCATGAAACCACTTTAGCCATCAGTTGATGATGCTGAACCTCTACACAGATGTTCATTGCGTGGGCCCATCACTGTTGACGAGCTGTGTAACTCAGCACTAATGTGCGGAAATTCCTTACAGCTATAAATATTGTAGTAACATGCTCTTTATGAGCCAATGTTTTACTGTACAACAAAACCACTGATCATTCTGTCCCTACTGAATTTTCTCACAACAGTATAATGCATACTCTCAGGGTGACAAACCAATCTCTCACTCCCGGCTATGTTAGTTCTCTCACAGACCTGGAATTATGCCTTCTCGCAAAATTCCCCCCAGTCACAATATTATTACCATATAAGTATATTAGCAATAATTTCAATAAATTTAAAACTTTCCTTAAAGGGTTGTGTTATACTTAGTCTTCCCAGAAATACTGGAATCTTCCCATAATTTTCTTGTTGCCCTCATTGCGATATTAGAGATTTTATTTAAAGGAGTGGCACTTATCTCTATTTCAAGTGAAATGTAGTTTCGTATGTCACAGATACTGATGAGCTGCGTTCGCCAAGGGGATCATAAAAAGAGATCAATTTAAATTTGTAAATTTTTAAATGTAGGTATAAACAAAGCAGCTTTTACAGTTTTTTTTGCCACTGTGTAGCAGTTTACGGTGATAGAAAGAAACATTACGTACTATGCAGTAGGTCTGAGGAACAGTTGAAGAGTAAAAATGTTAAAAATTAAAGATTTGGCATTGTTTTAATGGGAAGGTGTAATGGTCAGCACTTCCCAGACTGCCATCTTTAAGATCACGTCTTGCTGTTAACATCACAAATAATGTTAGAATTGTTTTAGAAGCTGTTGTCTGAAAATACTGTTTACAAAGCGAACCCTAATACGCCACAAGCCAGTGTTGGCGTCTGAAATGAAGATCGCATACTGATATCTTGTACGACGGATCATACTCGTAAGTTTTAGTTTTATTGACTGTCTTAGCAGCCAAATTTTCTCTGAATGCCGGTGGAATTAAATTTTGTTGCTGAAATATTTTGTTGTAACTCAGTTGTAGTACGTACGAAACATTCAGGAATTTATTAACTGGCAAACAACATTTGCTTGCAATGGTCTTAATTCCGGGAAATGTCACAAAAAGGACAGAACAGCTATACTTCAAAATAACATCTTTCTGGCTGTCAAGTTCAGGGGAACTCCATGTGTGAGCAATACTCGCCAATGGGGGGAGGGGTGGCGGCGCTAGGTTTACTGGTTACAATGTCAATAATCAGCACAGTTTCCTGTTTCTCTAGACAGCTGACAGCAAATATTAAACTGTCCAAAGATTTCTCCCTGAGATTGATCATACAATGATCCAAGCAAACTTTCAAGCTTATTCGAATGCCGGGAAGTTACAGAACGAAATACCCAACCAGACTGCAACGAAGAAGCCCCGTCCACAGAAATGCCGAAATTGTCGAAGAAATCATCAGATGAATCCGAAATAACTCAGTATAAAATTCAACTGGAGGCGATCATTTCAGGAACAAGAGCTAAACCAGCATGTTGCTTGATGCGATTACCGTTAAGAGAATTAATGTGATGCACAACTTTGGCAAACATAGTGTAATAATCTTTTAAGGGAAAAGCAACATTCTGTATGGAATGAATATATTGAGTAGTGGCAAAGAATTAATTTATAAACAAATGATAAGCGTAAGAGATAATATCTCAGATAATTTTTATTTCCAAAACAAAAGACAATATTCTTCTGTTCGGTCTGTTAGACTTTTGAGAGGAACGTCTTAGCATAATCTACCAGACGCTATACAATTACTTAGTTCATGCTTTTCAAAAATCACTAAAAAGAGAGCCACCATAAAAGTCAAGTAAAATTTCATTGATATTAAAACAGAAATCAATATTTATCTCATTTCACTAACAAACGAACTTTTATTGGCGACTTGTGTGAAAGGACTATTGTAATTCTGTGCTTATGTTTATTTTATTTGTTGTTTCATGTTACAAAACTGCTAACGTTCGGAGAACTACCCGAACCGAAGAGAAAAATTTCTCTGACGAGAAAATTAAAAGGAGAATTTACAAGAGAAGAACCAGAAAACGTAATGCTTAGCCGCATATGTGTCATAGATTTTATTATGTGAAATGTTGTTTAGTTCGAACTTTATGCAACCCTTTTCATATTAAAATTCGTATAACATACACTTATACTGTAACAATAAAACGTAGAATATTCTCCTAACAAGATGGCTTCGTTTGGCTACATCATTCATAAAATGTGGAGCCGCCATTAAGAAAATAATACTTGCACAGAACATTTTTTTAAATTTCATTTTATGAATTTTTGTGGCAGAGGATGTTTGAAAATCAGACAGTTGCTATCAAAATAAAATTTTATTAATAGAATTTTTGTACGGGGACGCTTAAAACACGTAGAAAATTAGCAATAATGGAGCAAAACATTGAAAATGCAAATTCTGACACGTGCAGTGTTGTAGATAAAGGAAATAACCAATGTTTTGTATAGAGTATCACAGAAGCTACATAAAACGTAGGCAACACTGAAAATCTCTTACGAAATGTTTTTACTAGATGGATGAAGCTACGTCAGAGCCTTTGATGGGAGCCGAATTATTATTATTAGACGCGACGTCTATGGTACAGCCCTCACCGTCGTCAAACGTCACTGACCCATTACAAACTATATTAAGCGAACTGGGCAAACTGGACACAATCCAAACTAAATTGAATAACATATAAACTGATCTCACAACTTTCAAAACCGGACATGATGAGATAAAAGCAGAATTACCCACACTGCAAAACAGTAACATTCCACTAAACACCATAGTTGAGGAAATAAATACTCGACTCACTGGTCAGGTTACAGGTTTACACACACAGATTAAAACACTTAGTGAACAACAGGGTCAATCAACTGCTAAAACTGGAACTTTTTTAATAAGAATAAGAAATAAGAGGATCAGCAAAAGTTACTTGTATCTGTTGTTGAGAAATTGTGTTCTAATCATGATACATTAAGTGTTGCGGAGGCGCACGCTTCTGTAAACACACATGTCACAGGGCTAAATACCAAGGTAGATACCTTAGCAAATACTTTGAAAGGCAGTTTGCAATTAGAAATCGACAATCACTTTAGTCGAGTTAACAAAGATTTTCATACTTGGCTGGAGGAAAAGGATAAACAAATTCAACGTTGCTTATAACAAAATTTGTCCGTCATTGTCAGTGCTACAGTTAATGAAATTTTGAAGAGTGATACACGTAGTGTATATTTTCCTCCACAAACGGACAGAAACGAACACAAACAGTCAATTGCTTAAATAGCTAATGAGCACACAGAACAAACGAATACTAACTCAAACGCAAATGAGCAGAATGGTTATGATTTTAATGATAATCGTAGATATTCTTGTGAGAGCGCTCAGCAACAACAAGTGTATGAACATGTTGCCATCATATAGCAGTAATACAAATAACGTACCGTCTGTAATATATATGGGAAACGGGCATATTTTACATTAGAAGGCAGAAATGAATTAGTAGAAATGTTACAGGATGAAAGTTTATTAAAATACAGGCAATTACAAGTCTTCATGCATGACAAGTGAACAGTCCATCCAATTGTTTTTCTCAAAGCTTTTAGAAACGCTGTTCCCTGTACATGGACAGATAAGCAGAAAATATGCTATGTCATCAGATTCACACCAGGTGAAGGAGCCTTATGAGCCATAACGTACCGTTATGACCAATTCGAGCGAGCTTTTCTGAACAGATTCTGGTCAGCTTCGAAAAATGGTGTTCTAAGCAGAATCTTTCAGTTCACGGCAAGGTAATCTTCGTTTTTACTTTGAAAAGTATTTGAACATGACACATTACTGGGACGATCCAGTGTCTTCGCAAGACGTAATTCGTGTATTAATAAGACGGTTAGCATTTCACATAAGGGAAAAGTTAATAGAGGCACCAGATACTATGTAGAACAGTTTCTTCAAGTCTTACGTTCGCTTGATATCATTAAGGAAGACAGTCGGAGTGAGCGGAGTAACAGTTACGGCACTCCTCAGTCAGAAATACAAACAGCGCACGTCAGCCAACCTATTCTAGACACGCAGAATAATGTCAACTGCATGGCACGGCAAAATATGCTACCATGTCTTAATGCGTAAAATAATAACAATGGCACGCATTCAGATGGAGGCAATCCAAACTAAAATCGAAATTCGGGTAATAACAACAACAATTTTCGACGCGGAAATAATCACCATTACAGTCAACATAACACGCAAAACGCACCGTATCAGAACAATCCGAGCCCTCAGTATTGTGGAAACAATTACGGAGATGGTGATTTTTCGCACTTTAGTAACCATCAAAGTCAGAGGCTACCGCCACCAAGAGTTTGGCAGCAAAACACCGTGACTGAGGAATGTGTGGGGACAATGACACAATAACAGACATGTTTGACGCACCAAATGAAAAACAGTACACAGACACAAATATAAGTATCGATATAAACAAACCACTCATACTTTTACTAAGATACAATCACGATGCAAGTTTAGCAGACAAGCTACTTGAAGATCATATTCAGTAAAAGAGACAGTTCTAGCAATGGTTGAAGATATTGTGGGTGAAATACTGATGAGTATTATGATTGATACGGAAGAGTCGATTAGCGCCGTATCTCACAAATTTTCTAAACAAATGACTGAATTAGAATCGATACCTGAATTTCCTGTTCAAAAATGCCGAATCTTGACTGCTGTTGGGTGCAAACCAAATACGGTAAGTAAGCAAATATTTGTGACTATAGAAGTAGGAAATGGTGCGATAGAATGGCCGTTCCTTGTTATAAAAAACCTGTACATAAATTGCCTGCTTCGCGTAGATTTATTAAGAGAGAATGACGTATAATTGACTTCTCACCAGGTCAAATTTCTATGGCACTCTGGTCTGGATAAGTAGACACTGAACCATAATAAACACTGTTAGGGATACAGAATTCACTTAGTTTGTAAACAAGATGACACTACCAGCAATGAACCTGTTTTTGATCATGAGATGGAAGACCTGCAATCCCTAATTAATGATAAATTAAATGAAACTACAGCTATTAACAATGAACACCAACAAACACTACACAAAGTATAGCTAAACTGCATCTATCTTTTTACAGAGACACCAGGTGTGATGAGTACTACATGTGTAACACCGACGTTAAACCACACGAAATCTTTTGATATAGCAGACATAAGATTCTCTGTCGAAGCAGCCTGCGGTACGTGAAGAAATCAAACAAATGTTTAAATGGAATGCCACAGAATCAGGGGTATCTCCTTATTTCAGTCCTTAATTAACTGTTATCAAACAAAATGGAAATATACGCTTAGTTCTAGATGCGCGTACTATCAACAAAATCATCGTGCCAGTACACACAAAACCAGAAAATCTCGAAAAACAACTGCAGAAATTTTTAGGGGTAAATTACCTATCAACTGTGGATTTAAAAAACTCGTTTTGGCAAGTTCCGTTAAGCAAAGAATCAAGGAAATATACTGCGTTTATTTTTGGAGGCCGCAGTTCCCAATTTTACGTACTACCATTCGGACTTAATGTAAGTTCAGGTGTTTTCGTTACTTCT
This sequence comes from Schistocerca gregaria, assembly GCF_023897955.1. Classification (NCBI taxonomy): domain Eukaryota; kingdom Metazoa; phylum Arthropoda; class Insecta; order Orthoptera; family Acrididae; genus Schistocerca; species Schistocerca gregaria. The sequence continues at coordinate 994,457,207 of NC_064920.1, forward strand.
CCAGACACTATTCCAGGCACAAAATTACTGGAAAAGGTGACGTTGTACGTTGATGACTTCCTTACAACCACGTAGACGTGGAAAGATCACATACATTTTAGAAAAGACATTATGTAAATTCGCACAAGCTGGTGTTACAGGAATTCTACAGAAATCAAAGTCTGCACGAAATGTGATTAAGTACTTGTGACACGTAGTCAGTTGTGAAGGCATTTGAGTAGATCCTAATAAATTGGATGCAATTAATAACTATCCTTACCCGCATACTAGAAAACCATTAAAACCTTTCCTGTGTTTAGCCTCATTTTTAGGCGCTTCATGCCTTATCAATTACTCAATAGCAAATACTTGCTGGCCCTTTTAAAGAAGAATCATGCTTGGGTTTGGACGGAACAATGTACAAGTCATTTTAACAGAATAAAGGAGTCATTGGTAAACTTAAATATTGTGAGCCATTCTAATCTTAATGAAGAGTTCGGTACTGAAAAGCGATGCATCATGTACAGGGCTTGGATTATGTCTTTTCAGGTAAAAGAAATTGGGGACAACCAAGAGGCAATAATTATTGGTTTTTCTAGTCGAACTCTTAAGTGAGTGTTAACGTACTTATTCATGCACAGACTTGGAAAGCTTAAGAATTATATGGATTTTTTAAGAAACTTAATTATTATATATTTGGAAGACACTTGAAGGTATACCCTGACCACCAGGCGTTAACCTTTTTAATTACATGCAAACTCATACACCCACGATTATCGCGATGGGTGATGCCCTACCACAACTACTCATTCGAAATAGTACAGGTATATATTAAAGGTAAAGACAACATAGTTGCAGACAGGTTGTCACGTTACCTCAGGGGCCATCTCATGACGTAGATGATCCGGAACTTATGAACGATTATCGCATCATGTTGATGCATAGCAAACACTACCGTCAATATTATCTTGACTTCTCGGACATGTCCGAAAGAACAGACACCATTTCCATGTGAGCATATAGTTCTGGCAATACCGGCCATGACCTTCTTCTGTGTGGATGCACACGTATTTACCCAAACTCTGACGGGACTTGGTAAGAATGTCTTCCACGAGTAATGGGTGTGTTGGGTAGAGACGCTACGAATGTAGTGTGTGGACATATAAGACGAGAAAGTGGGTCTCGCAGGAGGCGAGCGTGAGATAGTCCCTGCAGTCGCACTATCCTCTGTGCCCTCCGTGCAAATTGGTATGGGTGGAGGTTATACTTAACAGCCGAATTAAGTTAATAATTGGCTCCTTCTACCGACCCCCAGACTCCGATGATACAGTTGCGGAACAGTTCAGAGAAAGTTTGAGTCTCGTAACAAATAAATACCCCACTCATACGGTTATAGTTGGTGGGGACTTCAACCTACCCTCGGCATGTTGGCAAAAATACTTGTTCAAAACCGGTGGTAGGCAGAAAACATCTTCCGAGATTGTCCTAAATGCTTTCTCCGAAAATTATTTCGAGCAGTTAGTCCACGAACCCAAGCGAATTGTAAATGGTTGCGAAAACACACTTGACCTCTTAGCCACAAACAATCCAGAACTGATAGAGAGCATCATGACTGATACAGGGATTAGTGAACACAAGGTCGTTGTTGCTAGGTTCAATACAGTTTCTTCCAAATCCATCAGAAACAAACGCAAAATAATTTTATTTAAAAAAGCTGATAAAGTGTCACTAGAAGCCTTCCTAAAAGACAATTTCCATTCCTTCCGAACTGACTAGCAAATGTAGACGAGATGTGGCTCAAATTCAAAGATATAGTAGCAACAGCAATTGAGAGATTCATACCTCATAAATTGGTAAGAGATGGAACGGATCCCCCGTGGTACACAAAAAAGGTCCGAACGCTGTTGCAGAAGCAACGGAAAAGGCATGCGAAGTTCAGAAGAACGCGAAATCCCGAAGATGGGCTAAAATTTACAGACGCGCGAAATTTGGCACGGACTTCGATGCGAGATGCTTTCAATAGGTTCCACAACGAAACATTGTCTCGAAATTTGGTAGAAAATCCGAAGAAAATCTGGTCGTATGTAAAGTACACAAGCGGCAAGACGCAGTCAATACCTTCGCTGCGCAGTGCCGATGGTACTGTTACCGACGACTGTGCCGCTAAAGCGGAGTTATTGAACGCAGTTTTCCGAAATTCCTTCACCAGGGAAGACGAATGGAATATTCCAGAATTTGAAACACGAACATCTGCTAGCATGAGTTTCTTAGAAGTAGATACCTTAAGGGTTGCGAAGCAACTCAAATCGCTTGATACAGGCAAGTCTTCAAGTCCAGATTGTATACCGATTAGGTTCCTTTGAGATTACGCTGATACTATAGCTCCCTACTTAGCACTCATATACAACCGCTCGCTCACCGATAGATCTGTACCTACAGATTGGAAAATTGCTCAGGTCGCACCAGTGTTTAAGAAGGGTAGTAGGAGTAATCCACTTAACTACAGACCTATATCATTGACGTCAGTTTGCAGTAGGGTTTTGGAGCATATACTGTATTCAAACATTATGAATCACCTCGAAGGGAACGATCTATTGACACGTAATCAGTATGGCTTCAGAAAACATCGCTCTTGTGCAGCGCAGCTAGCTCTTTACTCGCACCAGGTAATGGCCGCTATCGACAGGGGATCTCAAGTTGACTCCGTATTTCTAGATTTCCGGAGAGCTTTTGACATCGTTCCTCACAAGCGACTTCTATTCAAGCTGCGGACCTATGGGGTATCGTCTCAGTTGTGCGACTGGATTCGTGATTTCCTGTCAGGAAGATTGCAGTTCGTAATAATAGACGGCAAATCATCGAGTAAAACTGAAGTGATATCAGGTGTTCCCCAAGGAAGCGTCCTGGGACCTCTGCTGTTCCTGATCTATATAAGTGAACTGGGTGACAATCTGAGCAGTTCTCTTAGTTTGTTCGCAGATGATGCTGTAATTTACCGTCTAGTAAGGTCATCCGAAGACTAGTATCAGTTGCAAAGCGATCTAGAAAAGATTGCTGTGTGGTGTGTCAGGTGGCAGTTGACGCTAAATAACGAAAAGTGTGAGATGATGCACATGAGTTCCAAAAGAAATCCGTTGGAATTCGATTACTCGATAAATAATACAATTCTCAAGGCTGTCAATTCAACTAAGTACCTGGGTGTTAAAATTACGAACAACTTCAGTTGGAAGGACCATATAGATAATATTGTGGGGAAGGCGAGTCAAAGGTTGCGTTTCATTGGCAGGACACTCAGAAGATGCAACAAGTCCACTAAAGAGACAGCTTACACTACACTCGTTCGTCCTCTGTTAGAATATTGCTGCGCGGTGTGGGATCCTTACCAGGCGGGATTGACGGAGGACATCGAAAGGGTGCAAAAAAGGGCAGCTCGTTTTGTATTATCACGTAATATGGGAGAGAGTGTGGCAGATATGATACACGAGTTGGGATGGAAGTCATTACAGCAAAGACGTTTTTCGTCGCGGCGAGACCTTTTTACGAAATTTCAGTCACCAACTTTCTCTTCCGAATGCGAAAATATTTTGTTGAGCCCAACCTACATAGGTAGGAATGATCATCAAAATAAAATAAGAGAAATCAGAGCTCGAACAGAAAGGTTTAGGTGTTCGTTTTTCCCGCGCGCTGTTCGGGAGTGGAATAGTAGAGAGATAGTATGATTGTGGTTCGATGAACCCTCTGCCAAGCACTTAAATGTGAATTGCAGAGTCGTCATGTAGATGTAGATGCACTCGGTGGCTCAGATGGATAGAGCGTCTGCCATGTTCACGTGTCCCCGTTGATATATATCAACGCCTGTCAGCTGCTGCAGGTATTAATACAAATTCTAATTTCGTGCACAATTGCAAGTACGCTCACTACCCGGATGCTAAGTTTCACGGAGTCTAGAGGAACAGTACCGCGGTGTCGTATCTTTCAGATGGCAGTATCTACGTTACACTCGACAGCGGTCAAAGAAAAATAACCAATAAATCCGCAAGATGTCGAAAATGAGAGTGTTCACGTGCTCCCGTGCTATTACATAGCTGCCGACACTGGGTGTTTGTATGTTTTTGAAGAATATTGTAAGCAGATCTTAGAAGTAAACAGTTCGATTATAGTTCGATACTCAGCCTCACTATTTAGGGAGCAGAGTAATAAATCTTCTAAGCGAAGACAAAAATGGAATAAATATGCCGAGTAATGGCAAAGAATTAATCCATATACATGCGATAGGAGTTAGAAATAATATCTCAAATAATTTTTATTTCTGAAACAAAAGACAATTTTTTTTAATTAGTACTCTCCTGTTCGGCCTGTTAGAGTTTTGAGAGGAACGTCTTAGCGTAATCTACCAGACGCTATGCAAGTAAATAATCCAAACCCGGCCGGCTAGCTGCGTGGTCTATCGCACTGCTTCCCGAGCGGCAAGGCATGACGGTCCCCAGCACGAATCCGCCTGGCGCATTAATGTCCAGGTCCGGTGTGCCGGCCAGCCAGCTGTTGGTCGTTAAGGCAGTTTCCCATCTGCCTCGGCGAATGCGGGCTGATTTCGCTTATTTCGCATCAGTTACACTACGTGAGCGATTGCTGCGCAAACACTCTCTACGTACGCGTACGCCTTCAATATTCTACCACGCAAACATTTGGGGTTACAATTGTCTGGTATGAGACGTTACCGAGGGGGGGGGGGGGGGGGGAGGGGGGGCTGTCCACTGGGGACGAAGCGTGCAATAACTATAACACTGGGTACGGTGAGGGGCGGGCGGCAGCGTGGTGGCTGGACTGTGGCGTGTTGTGCGGCTGTGAACCACTGAGGGCTACGGCGGGACGTAGCCTCTCCGTCGTTTCTAGGTCCCCAGTTTAATACACAATACAATACACAAGTCATCAAAAGTATCGGCGTTTTGTTTAAAATGGCAATATACCGAACGTAAACAATTTGTATTTGTGTAGTAATATTTCGCAGTAATGAGAGTGAAGATAATGATGAAGGCTCTGAGCACTATGTGACTTAACTGCTGAGGTCATCAGTCCCCTAAAACCTAGAAGTACCTAAACCTAACTAACCTAAGGGCATCACATACATCCATGCCCGAGGCAGGATTCGAACCTGAGACCGTAGCGGTCGCGCGATGCCAGACTGAGGCGCTTAGAACCACCAGGCCACACCGGCCGGCAATGATGAAAGATAATGGCCATTAACTAACATTTTATTAGCGGTCTCGTATTATATTGTGTGTTCTTTCAGAGCGACAACTGTCTCTTTGAAATATCGAAATCTGATGTTTCCTTGTCCGACGACTGTAAGTTACAAAACAAAGTCACCATAAAATTCAAACAAAGTTACATTGACATTAAAACTGAATTCCATTTGAGTGACGGCAACTCGAACCTGTAATACGAATATTTATTTCATTTCGATAATAAGCCAAGCCTTAGTAGGAATAACATTACGACTTTGACAACGTAACACATCACAGGATCACTCTCCTACTGCGAGCTTTATGTATAATTCCACGGAAAAATGATGATTTTGTTACGACTGCAACACTTCCTGTTCCTTTGTTTCATGATAACTTCATTAGACCGTCGCTGTTTACTGCTCCTATTCAGTCTATTTGTTTTCTTACTTTCATGTTAATATTTCCATGTAAATTGTACAAATGTTTTGTTCGTAATCATGGACTCACCCTTGTCTAAATTCCGCAAGCAATCCTCCATGTGGATGTTAACAATGTGAAACTCGAGTTTCTTTCAGACATATTAAACATCCAAACAACTTGTGATATGACATTTACTTTACACGCTACGAAAACAGAAAAGAAGAAAAGGCTTACTATGAAGGAATTATCCGAATGGTATAGAAATCGGTAGACGTGATGTACGTGTACAAACAAAAAATTCATTAGAATTTCGGAGAAATTGGATGATTTACTCAAGAGAAAGAGCTTGAGAAACTTAGCAAGTCAATAATGCGCTGTTCCACCTCTGGCCCTTATGAAACCAGTTATTTGGCTTGGCGTTGATTAATAGAGTTATTGGCTATTCTCCAGAGGGATATCGTATAAAATCCTGTCCAACTGCCACATTAGATCGCAAAAATCGCGAGTACGTTGGAGGGCCCTGGCTTTAATGCTACATACATTCTCAATTGGAAAGAGATCCGGTGACTTTTCTGGCCAAGGTAAGGGTTGGCAAACAGAAGAAAGCCCAGCATGGCTTACCATGAACTGCAACAAGACGGGGCGTACCGCTGTGCTGTAAAGTGTCACAGACGACATCAAAAGGGGTCCTGCTATGACAGGAAGTGGCATCTCACCCTCATGACTCCTGGTTTTTGGGCTTTATGGCGGAAGACATTCAGGGTGGAGAGCCTCCAGACACGTCTTCTTATATGGGCTCATTTATAAGCGGGACTCATCAATGAAGATGATTCCACTCTTGTCAATGAGATTATAGGCCGAGGACGTGTCTGGGGAAGGTCCATACACCGGTGAGACACCAACCTGACCATAGCCCGCCATGCGGCCCGACAGTTATGAGTGATGGTCTGCGGTGCTACTTTACTTCATAGAACCCCTTTGGTTGTAATCAGCGGCACTCTTTTGCACATCGGTATGTCGACGATATTCCAAGCCCGGTTTGTTGCTCTTCGAGGCAGGGCATCCTGGGCTTACATTTCATCAAGATAACGCCCGCAATACGTGGTGAGCGTTCTACTGCTTGGATTTGTGCTTGACTAACCCTACCTTGGCCAGAAAGGTCGCTCGATGACTCCCCAATTGAGAACTTTTGTAGCATTAAGGGCAGGGGCCTCCAACCAGCGCGGGATTTTGATGATCTAACGCCCAAATTGGACAGGATTTGGCACGATATCTCTCAAGAGCTCTATCAATCGATGACAAGCCGAATAACTATTTGCATAAAGGCCAGAGGTGTGTCAAAGCGTTATTGACTTGCTCGGTTTGTGAAACACACACACTCTCTTCAGTAAATCATATTTTTCTGAAATGGTAATCACTAGTTTGTCGCTATATGTACATCACATCTATCGATATGCGTCCCATCCGGATAATTCCATCGTGGTATACTTTTTCTTATCTTTGAGTGTATTTGCAAATTAAGATATGAATTAAAAGAAGTGAAAACATTGTAACTCGAATTTCTTTGTCGCTTAGACGAGAGGCGTAAATTACCTAATATTATTCCCTTTGTACAGGAAGGATTTTCGTGTGCTTTTTTTTAAGGTAACGCCTCTTGAACCATAATTATTGGTGCTCAGCAAAATGGTAGTGACCATTATAGAAGCTCTGAGGTTTGAAGAAGGACGCCATGAGCGCAGGAATACATTCTTGGGATTTTGTTGGCGTTTAGGACCAGCCAGGTAATGGCAACATAACAGACCTGGTGATGATGATGATGTTTGGTTTGTGGGGCGCTCAACGGCGCGTTCATCAGCGCGCATACAAAGTCCCAATTGTTACACAGTCCATTTTTTTTCACAGTTCAATCTAGTCTCTGTCACAAATGATGAAGATGAAATTATGAGGACAACACAAACACCCAATCCCCAGGCAGAGAAAATACCCAGCCCGGCCGGGAATAGAACCCGGACCCCGTGACGCAGAGGCAGCAACACTGGCCACTAGACCACGAGCTGCGGTCAACAGACCTGGTGATTTCCCTCAGAACTCTCTGAAAAGGTACACAGATTTATGTAGGAACGTCCATTCAGGGTGTCAACAGAAAGTAGTCCCTTCCATGACAGCCTGCTGTTCTTTTGCTGGCCCCTTTGCCAGTATTTTGGAACACACAGCGTCCAGATCCATCACAGAGCATGTCATGAACGACTGCCAGCCGCCATCACCGCGACGCACCGCGATGCTACGGCCTACAGGCTAGGCAACACTCCATCTTACTCCAATGTTGCTCCTCATTCTTTTTCTCTTCGTCTTAGTCTCAAAGCTTCACTCATAGCAATTATGTAACTCGATTCTAACTGATGCTCAATAACCACTGAGCTTGATACTTCTTCATACTCAACACTTTTTCGTCCAAATTCCAGTGGTTAATGTTTTTTTTATGTTATCTTGTAAATCTGGAATGCTGGATACGTCGCAATTATGCAGTCGATTTTATACTCTTCCATTGATAAGGTTTTGACATTACTGTTTCTGATCACCTATATCCCCATGTTTAGCCTCGATGAATCCATTTTTTCAGTAACTACTTGATTCCAGAATGCAAGTGGGATCGAGCCAGATGCTTTCAAGATCACACGGTATGGCATTGCCTTAATTGCGTGCCGTTTATTAGCGGAAGTGGTGGGCCGGCGACGTGTAATACAACAAACTTAAGAAAGCAGTCGCATGACGTCTGCGACAACCATCTGTGTTCCGACATGTGTATATACCGTCATTCTCAAGCCACAAATGCAATGAGGGAGCACTGTGCGAGAACATTTTAACATTCTCTAGGCTGTAGTAAGTCATGGAGGAAACCATGGTCATATTGTGCGAAAAAAGGTGCCAGCCCTTCAAAACCGTAGCGGACCAGTGTAAGTGCATAAGCATCAGGTAAATATGCTTATGGAGAACATTGGTTTGTTTCCAGTCATTCTATGGATTGTATCTACACCGAGATTCTGGCGTGCACTTCCAGCTATTGAAACAGTATCATTAATGAGTCAGTTGAGATTAAATTAGCAAGTGACATCAGAAATAGATTATGTTTTTGCTTAAATCATGGTTGGAATCATGCTCTTTTCCTTGCTAAACAACAGCGCTTATGCTACTTGCCCCCCCCCCCCCCCCGTTAGTAGTCAGTATGGACCATCGGTAATGTATGACACTGGTCGGATTTGGTTGTGTGGTGACGCTAACTATTTACCGCGAATGTGTTGTTTTTCTGCATGTAAAGCATTATGATTCTTGGTTGGTGTAACCCACCTACCTAAGGTTTAAATTTCCTAGGAGTACTCTCTTTCGCTCCATTTGTATCTTGAATACGATGAGGCGTTCACCTGTCCAAATATCGGCGATTGTCGAAGAAGTCACACGACTGCATTCCCATTTGAGCAAATACTGCATGATCAAAGTGCAGCTGCTGATAGAGGTCCAGTATGGGCTGTAGTTGTCGCATGTCAGCGAAACCTGGGAGATATACCAGTGAGTTAATGTTGAACCGATTTACGTCTGAAAAAATTTAGTACCAATTTTGGCCACTAGGTGATAGCCTGGCGCTATTTATGGTGCTTATATTGAATAAATTGCGTAAGCGGCGGTGAATAATGAATTCACCGTTATGTAATTTCTCACTTGTTTGACCTCTTACACAGACGTCCTGTAGCTAATCCATTACATAAGAAAACTCACAATGCCAGACTTACACCTAGTGGCCAAAATTGTAATATATTTTTTCCCAGCGTAAATGAGTTCCGCATCAATGTATTAAAATATCTTCAAGTTCGCTACCAGACGATAATTACAGCCCACTCTAGACTTCTATGAGTAGCCGCACTTTAGCTGTTACTACTCTATTAAGTTAATCAACTGGTTTATAATGCGCTACAGTACAATGTCTAATGTATCGTTGAATCTGACCTTGTTACCAAAGTAATTAACGCGTCATATTCCACAGTAAAAAGCGTAAAAGTAATATTAAATTTTTGTATCATCATTTATAGGTAATATCCTTCCCAGAATAAACAAGAAAATCACACTAGAGATAGTCAGCTTTGATGACCAGTACCCTCTTGAGGTAGCGGAAGACCTTTGGCCATTTGCAAGACCAGCTTCCCGACTCCGACTACTCACAGGAAGAACAAACTGTTCAATGTGGTACTCAGTAGTTACCATAAAGGAAGGGAGAGTAAAGAAACTGGCAGCAGTCTTCTGATAATGACATGCGCAGCACTAATACAATGGCTGTGTGAGTTCTGTGCACAAATCATTGCAAGCCCATTCCTGCAGATAAACCGTACTTAGTGCTGGAAATGACGTCTTATTCGGAGATATTTTTACAGATAATACTCTCAGATAAAAACTTTATGAGTTTGTTCTCAGGGATTTAGTCATTTTTACGAATTAACGTAAAGAGGACATTAGCACGTTTTATTGCTTGGCACGAAGAAATATTAGCCATAAAGTTTATTACGGAAGGTGTAAGACTCTAGTGCTGCACCAAGTTTATATACACCATAACTATGTCTTTAGCAGGGTAATTATCTCCAGTTAAATAAGATACATCTCAGACATTTAAATTTGAATATTTAAATACTACTTTAATTTTTCGTAAAGTATGACAAGTTCAAGATCCTGAAGGATCTTCTGTGATATTGTTTCAAGTCATTGCAACATTCCTGAGTTCTTTTCTATTCACATTATTCATTTTATTTCAGCGAATTTAATTGGGATGATGAATACTACTTGCAAAATGTAGTTGAACTTCATTAAACTTGAAACAATGAAAAATTTCTGACAGTACCTCGTGCACTAGGATACTGCAGGAGTCTTTAATACGTACACCTTTTAAAAACATTTATTTGGGTGGTGAATTAGAAACGCTCTCGAGTGTGGTCAGTATGTATGAGTTCTCAGGTCGTTGAATAAGGCTAAAACCCGATCTGGCCAGGTGAAGGAGCGACAAAGTAAAGAGATGTGGGAAGTAGTGACAGGGAATGGAAGGAATAGGTACAGGACTTTATGGATAGTTCAATGGTAAACTTAAAAATGCACGTGGCTTTTTGTTTCCGTTCGTGTGGGGTAAAGCGCAGAACGTGCGCTGGCAAATGTAGGTGTAGACAGCGGGCAACGAGCTTTCAGTGACGTTTAGATGAAACAGCATATAAAGAAGCTAGTAAAAAGTTCTCACGTCAGAGGAGCAGGCCAAGTGCATCAGGATATCTTACGGTTCCAGTTTACCCATTTCTTAAACCTAACTCTGGTCTGGGTCAGGGGATGGAGGATGCATGATCACTGTGGCAAGATCTCACAAAGGAAATGCACCAACTAGTGATGTGACAGAGATCAAAGGTTTCTACAGCAGCGTGGTAATGAGACACCATGATCAATCTCATTTGTGCTCTTCTGTTAGGCGAGTTGATTTGGTTAGATCCTAATTGTTCATGTCGGCTTCTAGGCCACAGCCGGCCGCGGTGGTCTAGCAGTTATAGGCGCTCAGTACGGAACCGCGCGACTGCTACGGTCGCAGGTTCGAATCCTGCCTCGGGCATAGATGTGTGTGATGTCCTTAGGTTAGTTAGGTATAAGTAGTTCTAAGTTCTAGGGGACTGATGACTACAGCTGTCAAGTCCCATAGTGCTCAGAGCCATTTGAACCATTTTTTTTTCTAGGTCACATGTTGGCGTCACTTCTGTTTATTCTTTCAACACTCTGGGAATGGCCTCCACTCCAACAGAAAAGTGAAGAGAAAACGGTTGCGGTTGAACTAATAGAAGAAAACGTAGGAGGAGAGGGGCACCGCCATGAGTGGTAAAATAACAGCGGCTACTTGTGTCAGAGCGCACATTTTTAAGGAATTAATTTGAGAAAGATATGAAGTTTTACGATGACTTAATACTTAAATAATTACGCAGCTTAAGATAGCAACTAAACAGAAAAATGTAACTTACTGCATTTGTCAGACTACTGTTAATTGAATATTTTCAGCTTTCAATGAAATTACTTTTGCTCTTTATTTTTTAAGAAGTACACTACATTGTTTTACGTACCAGACACTGTAATTTCAAGTTATAAACAAGTTATGACACATTATTACATACTGTAAAGTAATAATAGTCCAAGTTTTTACTTTTAAGGTCTGTAGTTGCTACTCTACATTTCTTTATAGGATGTCAGGAAGCACCAGTACCGCTTCTGACTTAAAAGTATAGTGTCTAAAAACAAAATAGTATACAAATATCTTTATTGCTTCAGAATATTCGAGGGTTAAATTGTAAAACTTATGAATTAGTTATTTGGATCTCTGAATAGCATTCTATAGTCCAACGTGTCACACTCTGCGTCTCTGTACGTAATTTGTAAGATAACGCAGAAAATACGTATATATGTTCTAAACTTCAGCACTTATGATAACTTTTCCGCGAAAGTGGCTATTCCATTGTCCTGATCGAACGAACGATTTTGAGGCCGGAATATGAAATAGACGACGAAAAACCATCTGCGTTGCGTAACTATAGTATCCAAGCGCCATTTCTACGAACATCAGAGCATGTTCCTCAAGAAATATGCCGTCGAATGTCTGGTCTGTTTGTCCCTGCAAAAGGTGATCTAGGCATGTGAATCTGGTATTTTATACTCTACGGAAACGATCACAGCAGTGGACCTTAGTTGTGTGGAACACCAGAGTCACACTAGGTTAAGATAACGCAGTAAATATACAGTCAATGAACAATGGAATTGCCGGCCGCAGTGGCCGAGCGGTTCTAGGCGCTTCAGTCTGGAACCGCGCGACCGCTAAGGTCGCAGGTTCGAATCTTGTCTCGGGCATGGATGTGTGTGATGTCCTTAGGTTGGTTAGGTTTAAGTAGTTCTAAGTTCTAAGGGACTGACGGCCTCAGATGTTAAGTCCCATAGTCCTTAGAGCCATTTGAACCGTTTGAACACTGGACTTCAAGCACCCTATGAATTTGATGAGGTGAAAACCTTGACTCAACCTCAGGTTGTGGGAAAAATGTCAGTTTAGGTGGAACTGAAACCAAGGTGAGAGAAATATTTAGCAACGCAGACTCTAGCTACCAGGTCATCGCTGGAGCCCGAATACAGACATGGCATACAGATATTATTAGTTAGTAAATGAAACAAACTCTTCAGAACGTTCTCCAGTAGGAGGTGGAGTCAAAAAAAAAGTGCCGATGGTTATACGGCGGTTGGATTCAGACGTTGTGCGAAGCGACAACTAATATGACAGGGCCTAGGCGTAGGGAAGAGAGTCATTACGGAGTACATACGAGACACCGGTGTCTATGGGGGCAGACTGTATCCTGAACGCCTCTATATCGAAAGCAGCTATCGGGAGTGGAAGGTAACGGAACAGCGCCAACAGGACTGCAGTGAGGTAACGGGAGGCCGTGGAGGGCAGACTTAAACGGAAAAACACCTCCCATAGCAAGGTAAGGGCCACAGGAAGGTACGGGTGGGCGTAGATGGCAGAGTCAAGGAGAAAAAACACCTTGCTTTACGAGGTAAGCGCCACAGGGATGCCATAGGAAGGCGCGAAGGAAGTAACAGCTCCCTTAATGGCGAAATATTGTGACAAAAAGCAGCATTCACTTGAAGGTGTTTGAAAACATGTACGAACAAAATATACTTACAAAAACAGTAGTCAAATTGAAGTTCAATACTAATACGATCAGTAAATTAAATGCTTGAAATTTGAGTCCAAGAGGATAGTTGATAGGCTAAAACCTATTTTAGGAAACTTAAAAATTACTAGTCAAGACACAAACAGAAAGAGTCTTCGTCAATAAAGTCCTCGTCTTCTTACACACCACAGTTTATAAGAAGAAAGTGGATTACTACAGAAGTAGACGTACCTTGTAGAACAGAAAAGATACTTAATAATCCAGCAACAGCTCTCCTAATGAACTTGTGGCTCGTTGCAAGATGTGTTCCAGAATAGTGAAGATAGTCTTCCACACTTCAAAACAACTCCATTGTGAGTAAATGAAAATGACATTAATTGATAAAGTAAAGATAACGTATTATAAGGCGAAGGTTCAGAATGAAATGGGAAGAAACACATACATTTAGGTGAAAATAGTACAGCGGTAAAAGATGCGTCTCGAGTGCCAGAGATATTTAACAAGCACGCTACGTCAGTTACCAATGAGATAGGATTATCAAGTAGTGTAAACACTGCCCCAGAACATCTATGACCAGCTTATACTATTAATTCAGCAACGTGAATATGATCTTCACTTCACTAGAAGAACTAATACGTACTATAGGGTTTGAAAGAAGTAGCATATACTTCTAATGATAAAATATCAACATAGTTAAATAGTATTATCATGGTTTTAGTAACCTTTAAGTAACAAATTGTGACTGGAAAGTTTGATTGTTGATGTAAATGTGATGCGGTTTTGAATAAGAAAGGTGTTACACACATATGTTCAGACTTTCATCCATTACCACGTTTGCCATCATTTTCAAAAATTTTGGAGGAAATATACGATGATCACAAATAACACATTGTCGAAGCGTGATCTGCACATCTACTCGTTTCCAATACTGAGAAATGTATTTACACATGCGGCAGGAACTTACGTATGTCACTCGACAATAAATTAAGGTTTACTGGTGTATTCTGTAATAAAGTCCAAAGTGATTTGCTAAGTAAATTACAATAACCTGTTAAGTGTATTGGAATATTAAGGTTTCCTGGGAAAATTTGCAAAGTAGTTAGTGTCTTTCTAACAATTTATTCTGACGAAACAATTTTAAACACGGCTGTTACTCAGTAAAGGCTAAAATACTTCTATAGTCCATGTTAACTTCTTTTGAGTCATCAGTCTTCTGACTGGTTTGATGCGGCCCACCACGAATTTCTCTCCTGTGCCGACCTCTTTTACTCCCTTCTTGAGCCGAGCAATTCGTTGTTGGTCGTCCACTCTTATTATTTCTACTTGGCTCTTGTGCATCTCAGAGTAGCACTTGCAACCTACGTCCCCAATTATTTGTTGGCTGTATTTAAATCTCTGTCTTCCTCTACAGTTTTTGCCCTCTACAGCTCCCTCTAGTACCAAGGAAGTCATTCTCTGATATTTTAACAGATGTCCTCTCATCCCGTCACTTCTCCCTGTCAGTGTTTAACTATTTTGCGCAGAATCTCTTCATTCCTTACCTCATCAGTGCGCCTAATTTTCAACATCCGTCTTTAGCACCACATCTCAAATGCTTTGATTGTCTTCTGTTTTGGTTTCCCACAGTTCATGTTTCACTACCACACAATGCTGTGCTGCCAGTGCACATTCTCAGAAATTTCTTCCTCCAATTAAGGACCATGTTTGGTACTGGTAGAGCCGGCCGGGGTGGCCGAGCGGTTCTAGGTGCTACAGTCTGGAACCGCGTGACCGCTACGGATGCAGGTTCGAATCCTGCCTCGGGCATGCATGTGTGTGATGTCCTTAGGTTAGTTAGGTTTAAGTAGTTCTAAGTTCTAGGGGACTGATGACCTCAGCAGTGCTCAGTCCCATAGTGCTCAGAGCCATTTTTTTTTTTTTTTTTTTTTGGTACTGGTAGACTTCTCTCGACGAGGAATGCCGTTTTTGACAGTGCTAGTCTGCTTTTTATGTCCTCCTTGCTCCGTCCGTCATTGATTATTTTGCTGCCTAGATAGCAGAATTCTTAATTTCATCTAGTTCGTGACCTTCAGTCCGGATGTTAAGTTTCTCGCTGTTCTCATTTCTGGTACTTCTCATTACTTTCGTCCTCTTTCGAGTTACTCTCAATCCATATTCTGTACTCATTAGACAGTTCATTCCATTCAGCAGATCCTGTAATTCTTCTTCACTTTCATTCAGGATGGCACGGTCATCAGCGAATCACATCATTGATATCCTTTCACGGTGAACTTTGGTCCTACTCCTGAGCCTTTCTTTTATTGTTGAAACATGGGACTTACGGAAAGGCAGGATTCAGTGTGGACCGAGCCTTACTCAGTTACCGTTGGTTGCTCAGTTTTCTTTTTCTTTTTATTAAATCACCGAAACTTTATTTGGAACTAATAGCAAGTAAGGTTGACAATAAGGAACAGTTGTCAAATTTGTCTCCTAAGACACAATGTCTAATAAAAAAATTCTTAAGCAAGTTGCACTCATGGCTCAAGACCTTATTGACCAGAAATTCAATTATTTGTCGGCTGAAGGCCCCAATGGTAATAACTCAAAACAATTTCACAGCTGAAGGCCTGGATAGTAATTCTTAAGAACAGTTCTTCAAGAGATACTAAAATATTTTTAAAAAAGACAATCATCAAAATTTAACTATTCAGAGGCAATATCTATTTACAAATTCTTAAGACAAATTGCATTCACGGCTGAAGGCCTTATTGGCAAGAAATCCAAGTTACTTCTCGGCTGAAGACTCCGTATAGCAATAAATCAAAATTAAAATATTAAAAAAAGCAATCATCACAATCTGATCAAACCAAGAGATAAGTGGGCCTTTAGACAGTGCTCTAAGGATTGGCTTGGTAAGTCGCTCAACTTTGTAACTGATGAGACAGGCACCTAAGAGTTTTATGCACTTAACAGGATGGGAACTCAAACTATTGACAGTTTAAATGCAGACCAACACTCTTGCAAAATCTACCTAACATCTGATAACCAATACAACGATAAAATAATGCAGGAAAGGCGGAACCGACCGTCAGTACTGTGTCTTCAGAATCCAGCGTTTATAATATCCAGAAGCAGAAGGAACCACTAAGACCAAAGCAGAAACAACATACCCAAACACAATCAAGGAGGCTGTCTAACTACACGTCTTACCAGACAGCAGCAGGAAGGCGAGGAAAGGTACACTACTGCGAAAGTACGCTAACCTCCAGGGCAGGTAACTGGGGCGTTAGAGGCCACTAGGCAGAATAATACCGCTGGCTGAACACCAACAAACACAAGGAATTCAATGATTAATAATAGGAGGTGGAGGACAGCTAACTGATTTCTCCAACTCCAAACACTCCACTCATTGCGCTCAGACTCAGCGACCCTGCGAGCAGCAATGTGTGAGGAAATGGCGTGATCTCAAAATAGTTGAGGTTTCACTACTGGGTTAGTGTCCACCCAACTCAAACGTCCTGGGTCCGGTGGACAATGAGGCTATAGCCCTCGCCACTACATCCCCTCGGTCCGGCAGTGCCTGCGTGCCACCAGCGGTCCCGGCATGTCCTCGCACTGCTGGACCTCACTGCTGCTCCGTCCCAACCGAACTCCCCATCACACTCCAACCTGGAAAATACTTGAAGTCCTTCCAAAGATAGTACGACAGTACTAGGTATCGATAGCCGCTGCTGCTGCCACTCGCAGACAGACAACACTAGCAACTGTAGTGGCGCCAGTAGACACAAGAAGAAAACGAGACACCACTACCTCTCTTACACAATGCCAACCTACCAATCGCAACAACGTGAGCTGCAACAAGGCTCAATTTCCATCATTGCTTCTTCGAATACAGAATGAACAGCAGGGGTGGAAGTCTACATCCCTGGATTACACCCTTTTTAAGCCGAGCACTTCGGTTTTGCTCGTCCACTCTTATTATTCCTACTTGGGTCTCGTGCATTTGTATATTACCTGTCACTGCCTATAGCTTACCCTTGTTTTCCTTACAATTTCGAGCATCTTCCACCATCTTACATTCTTGAACGCGTTTCCCAGGTCAACAAATCCTATAACGTGTCTTTGTCTTTGCTTTTTCTTTAGTCTTGCTTCCATTAGCTGTCGCAGCATCAGAATTCCCTCTGTGATACCATGTGAGGTATTAACTATCAGTAAATTGCTGTATTATATTTTCCCTTACACATGCTAATGAACATATCACGAAATTAACAGTGAATCTGCTGCACCGAAGAAAGTCTGAGTTAAACTGTCTAGAAAGAAATCCTGACGCGTAAATCGCTACCTGCAATATCTCTGTCAGTGAGGGGGCGTAGGGTTCAAGAACAAGCAGGATTTTGTCAGTGCTCGTCTGCGGAATGCACCGTTTGCCTATTCTGTTATTGAAAGGGTCCTAAAAAGCCTACAATGACTCTGAATTCGAACATCTTATTTTTTTATAATCAACTTTACAGGGTTCCTGGCACTCCCTTAACTTGACATTTCAGATACAGATATTTCTAGCTACATGAAATATTCTTATATCACTCATTACGTTTTGTTCTAGAATATACTTATTCCGGTCGACGTCAGTCGCCAATTTCTCTCCAATAATTTTTTTGTCTCTGGAATTTTTCGGTTTCGAGTATCAGTGGAAGTTTCCACGTGATGGATTCCGTTCCCTTCCTTAGAACTCTCTTATGATGAGTAATCAGAAGTGATAGTTAATATTCACGTATATAACGGGAATGATCATTCAAAACAAAAATGCCAAGTAAATATGGGCTCTAAAACGCATACCTTAAGAGCGATGAGCAATTATTGATCTTAAATACTGTGAAAGAAACCTCTTCTATTGCAAGTTCGCCAGCCGGAGTGGCCGTGCGGTTGTAGGCACTACAGTCTGGGACCGCGAGACCACTACGGTCGCAGGTTCGAATCCTGCCTCGGGCATGGATGTGTGTGATGTCCTTAGGTTGGTTAGGTTTAAGTACTTCTAAGTTTTAGGGGGCTGATGACCTCAGAAGTTGAGTCCCATAGTGCTCACAGCCATTTGAACCATTTTATTGCAAGTTCTTTGCTTTCCATAGTGTGGGAAGTGGTAGTATGGACCAAAATAAGAAAAAAATGTGCAGCAAACATGTACTCTAAAACACACACCTTAAAAGTTACGAGCATTTGCTCATTAGAAGAGTTGTGTTTCAAAGTAGTAAAGGTGAACAAGTGCTTAAGGAATGCATTTTAGATCACATTATTGCTGGACTTCTTTTTTTTGGTTTTGGTCCATACTACCAGTTCCCAAAAATGGAAAGCAAAGAACTTGCAGTAGAAGAGATTTGTTTCACAGTATAGGAGATGAAGAATTAATCATAGCTCTTAAGGTATGTGTTTTAGAGTGCATGTTTACTTGACTTTTTTGTTCTGAATGATCATTCCTGTCATATCCGTGAATATTGACCATCACTTCTGAAATACCCTGTAGTTGTTACATATACCTAACAGTGTGAGCACTTTGGCGATCTGCAGCGTAAATATCGTTCATCTTATGCTTTAAAATATTAGGGAAAATGTGGGAAGTGTATATTCAATGTGAAACGACTTGCAATACTGATGGACGATTTGCTGTAATATTTTAAACCAAAAGATCCGATAATGACAGCATAGCTCTGTCGAAACCGGTCGCCCAATAAATGTCTTTTAGCGACCTTGGCTTGTGGGGTTTTCTTCAGTTATCATTCTTATAGTTGCAGTAAATGCAACAGTTGGCGATTCTTCTCTCTAAATTCGGCATGCTCTTTTGGAACATTTCACTATCGAATATATTTTGTATTCTTCCGAAAGATCGCCAGTCACAGAATTTAGTAGCACTTTTGGAGTGATGTCAAAAAAGACGTATAACAAATGGCGATCTAAATCCTCACTGCGTTCTTCGCGCCCACTGCAGTGCACGTCAGCTACACTGAGTTAATAATAACACCATGCTCCCCAGCCACCGCCTGCACATTGCCCGGCAGATGTCATACGTAGTCAAATGCCTTAGCTGAAACTTCAGATTCTCCTGTATGCCTTGATGATAATGTTATAGACTGATGCTGGGGGTAGGTGAAAATTTTATTCATGAAAGTATTGCATATTCCATTATCATTCCGTTATTTAGTCTGTGTCAAGTAGGCAAATCTATCAACAGTTCCATACTTGTAACTGTTAAGAATTGAAATTGGGCGCAGGTCAAATGGTATATTAGCGTATAATGATTCAATTTAGATGGTGCCTGTTTACTCAGCACTCACAGGGTGGTCACAATGTTTATGCCTGCTATACTCGGTGCGAATCTCCTTCAAACAGCTTCGAACAATCGATACAAGCTCTGTACGAACGTCTCTGCTTGGGCACTGTGACAATCTTCAGTCTTTGGGAGACCGTTTTAGTTTCGATTGTAACTTCCCCTTTGATATTGATTGATTGTTAATGAAGGATTCTCGGGCTCCGGCTAGCTCTCGGTAGAATATTTGCGAGGAAAGTCACAAAAAAAAGAATTGTCTTGCTGCAATCTATTTACGTGTTGGTTGTACCGGCTTACTCAAATGAATATTCGCTCCCCGGCGTGTACGAGCCTAGTTACACGTAAATGCATACAAACTGAGATTATTTCCCTAATCATGATTACAGTCTAGATACATCCAGAGGTTATCTATGGAAGTTTACATTTCGCGTGAGCTTAATTGAATCAATACGATAACTTGTCGAGCGCCAAAGAATATCTATGAATGCTGCATTCTGTTGATAATATATGTTGTCGCACAGATAAATGTTTCATGAGCACTTGATACTAAATGGGTTGACAGAAATGGCAAACACTGTAAATTCATTTTATGTTGGTTTATTCTAGTCTATGGACATCCTATCACTCCTTAAAGAAGTAGCCTTTCTTTCAGATTGATGGAATTAGTTACGTAAATTCAGCCAAAGAGTTTACAGCAAGATGCGGATTACGCTATTTACTTTAACGCAGTTAAGGTATACTCCTCACAGTTTACACTATTCATCAGTTACTATCAGTTGAAGTATTAATTGCCTATCGCATTGGGTCTAAGTTCAGTCTTTCGTTGATAATGGTCAAATTAAGATAATATATTCGGTTATTTTCCTAGCTTCAATTACTTCAAAGATATTTTCAAAGTTGCTGATTAATCTTTTTCAGTTTTCAGTCATTTCTAGCAGATCGCAAATCTTCAAAATGTAACAAACCATCTCGTATCGGCTACCAATATTACGTACTAGCGCACAAGTTCAGTTACGATACGACAAGGCAAGCGCCAGAAGCACATTAACAATGTTCAACTTTAGCTTCTGTATTTCACAGTGTCCTCAAAGAGTACTCACAAGGGATATTCTTTGATGTCACTTGTTATACTCCGTGATCTGCAAGCCTATAACTTTGCGACCTACTATTATTTTATCTTGAAGCTAATGGATTCTATTTCTTTTTTATTCTTTTTCAAAACATTAAGTTACTTTGCTAGCAAGATTCTTTTCTATTTCTTTTTGTATTACTTTCTTTTCAGTCTACTTGCTACTAGTCATGCAATGTCAGTACCGAGGGACTTTGTTTTCTTTTTATGAATTTTGCATCTAGGGCTTCGGGTTTGTATTGGGATGTGAGGACAAATTTTTGTTTTTCATTTTTGCGTCCAAAGGGTAGCGGCGTTACACGATCAATACGATTCGTCTGCGGTTGTGGGGCCATGTGATTCTGCTCATATCAACGAGAGAGGGCATTAAGTGACGTTACCTTTACTTGTTCCGACTCAGGGCGGGGAAGCTGAAGAAACTCTATGCTGTGTTCTGATGTTCATAGGAAGTCTTCTTTTGTCTGGAGGAGGTCGATGTTGTTATGCAAATATGCATGAGGTACTGGGCGTGCACATTACAGTTGATCTGGTACAATGAAAGTATTTTCGAAGCGAGGTTAGTCAAGATCATTCCCATGTAGGTATCGTGGTGAGTCCTTGGGCACGATAAAATAGGTGCTCATACACTGTCCAGTCTCCTTAATGTGATCACCTGTCAAAATCCTGAACAATCTCGAGTTGCAGCGTGGACCGCTGTGAGGCGTACAGGAAGAGAGGCAGTGAGATTGTAGAAGCTGCCGGCAGATCTGTGGAGCCGTGCCGACTCCAGTGGCGTGGCCAGCTGCGCTAGATGTCTCAGTTGAGGATCAACTGTGCGAACAGCTCGATCGATAAATTCCCACAGATTAGTTATTCGGTTAAAATCGTGTGAGTTTGGTGGCTAGGACACTACTGTAAAATCAACTTGGTGCTCTTCAAATCACGCATGTACACTGCGAGCTGTGTGACACGTTACATTGTCTTGTTAGTAGATGAGTAGACGCCATTGTGCCGAGAAAAAACAAACTACATATCGGGGCGAACATAGTCCCCGTGGATAGATGCACAGTTGTGTTGATCCATTTTGCCTTACAGATTGACGAAATCAGCCAGGGAATGCCCTCCAGCGTGGAGTGACGATTGTTGCAGGGTGTTTGCTTTCAGACGTTTCACGCCGTACACACAACTGCCATCTGTCAGATGGAGCATAAAAGTCACCTGTCACCGTTCATCGAACGTCCAGTTGCGGTAATGGTGTGAAAATTCCAGCCTTCGTCACCGATGAACGTGAGTCACCATGGGAACACGAACCAGGTGAGCAGCTGCTGCGGAGACCCGTACGGAGCACTGTTCTCTGAACGGTTGTTGAGGAGACACCGTTGGTAGTCCCTTGGTTCATTTGGGCTGTCAGCTGCGCAACAGTTGCTCGTCTATCCTGTGGTACATATCTCCGCAGCCTTCGTTCATCCGTGTCATCTATGACCTGTGGTTCACCACAGTTGCGTCGGCGCCGGTTTTGGATAGCGCAATTTTGCCATGCGCGGTGTGCTTTAACCGCTGGCAGCCTGCGAATAGTTTACAAACTTTGTCGCTTCTGAAATGCTTCCACCATTGCCCCGAAAGCCAATGATCATACCATTTTGGACGTTCTAACAACACTACCACAACAAAGGTCAAAAATGCTCACACTGCTAAATATTGCATTTTCGGGCAACAACAAAGTTATAATATGTAGCAGGTGTCATTAGAGCACAGTTAATAAAGTCATTTCTTGAAATAATGGATAAACTAGGCACTCATCTTTTCGCGTTTCCTACGCTGGTCTCGTTGTGAACTTATGGCTCAATCGACAAAAATCTAGGTAGTGACGATTTCAAGCTCGGATGCAAAGAGGCCTAGGTGTTATTCTGCGATATTCAAAAGTTTTATAGATGTGTTTCATAGATCATTCTTGAAGATTAAACTTTTGCAAGTTAGGACATTGGTGATGTAAAAAAAGTAATCAACACTCCGCATTTAAGTTACACTCTTTTATTACTTTTGTAACTCGTTCCAAAACATCACTTTACAATATAAACCATAGTTGAAAATATCTTCCTCACTGTTAAAGTTCACATTTCATAAACTGGCCGCAATTTGCGTCTTTGTAACATGACGACCAAAGCTTGACTCTCTAATAACCGCTTACGCGCCCAAAATTTAGAGTTACAAGTACGTCAAAGATCATAGTGACAAAATAAAAAATAAACATAAGAATAATGTCATTGCAATATATACATATCGATGTATCGAAGTATCTCTACATTGACGAAATCAAATCTGAATGTTGTCACGGAAATATATTAACAATTTTACAGAAACACAGTAGAATATTGCTGGTGTCGAGAGGTTGAGGTGAGGTGCCGTAATGGTTAAGTAATTCAAGTACCATTACAACGTGAGATAAATCGCTCCGGTTCCTCATAACGACAATGACTGCATTTAGTAATTTCCAGGATTCTGTAAGTTAGGTGAAAGAAGTTCAGCTCTACACTTTCTTAGAAGAAGTATTTAACTAGAGTGAACAGTTTTGTGGCTGTCATAATGAACAGTATTCCAAAGCTTAGTAGATAATTTGATAACGAGCCTAGGCTCGAAACTATTCATCGATAAAGAAAATCAGTATTGCAACTTCGACGTTTTTTCAATTTATTGCATAATTTGCTAAACGACTGCTTTTTTTGCGCGTCCCCCTACCCAAGCGCGCTTTATATTTCCTCCACTGCCGGTGCTGAAACCTTCCACCAGTGAGTGTTTTTTTTGTTACGTTGACGTGGAACATAGATGATGGTCACATTAATGTGATTGTGCTATATAGCTCTCCTATTGTGTAAATGTTTGAAAGCTGGTTATTGCACCTCACATGAATTTTTGTACCGTTATCGACGCTACCCTCCGCGCCTCCGCATAAATTTCCCGCCGCAATGAGAAAATGCACAGCATCGTGCTTCTGCTGCACGAGTCCAAGCCGGCTGCGCCTCAACGAGGCCAACGGCGGAACTCGGTGGGAGCAGGAAGAGGTCCCTTGGTCTTGAGTTTTGACCAGAGAGTGCAGAGGAAGTGATCATCGGGGTACACAGCAGTAGTGTTGTGGTGGAATCTTCACCGTGCTTTTGGTCAGCATCAGCCCGACAACTGGCCGGAGTAAAGGAGAGATTGTGGTGTAACGAGATGTGGAATACCAATTGCGGAGTTCGTGTGGTTTGTGCATTCAAATGTGTCATAGGAAACTGAATGAACGCAAGGCTAACTGTATTTCATGGATTGCTTATTAAACTTCAGGCAAGGGTCAGTCTACGCGCATGGCGTTCGTGAATGTTTCCTTGTTGTCATTTTTTTGTAATAGTTTAGTTTAAGAGAGTTGTATTTACGTATGTTAAATTTTGAGACCACAGAGCGATAAGTGGGAGCTAAGAAGCGCGTGTAATTGTATGGATTGGCACCATTATCTAAATTCTTGACAAATATTCATTGGTAAGTTGCCTGTTAAAAACTGTGTGTAGCTTATGGCCATTTCACAATTTTCCTATCTGTCGATATATATCTGGTTATTTGTTCTTCGTTGACGGGCAACAGTCCGTTAAAAAAATGGTTCAAATGTCTCTAAGCACTATGGGACTTAACATCTGAGGTCATCAGTGCCCTAGACTTAGAACTACTTAAACCTAACTGACCTAAGGACATCACACACATCCATGCCCGAGGCAGGACTCGATCCTGCAACCGTAGCAGCAGTGCGGTTGTGGACTGAAGCGCCTAGAACCGCTCGTCCACAGCAGTCGGCTACAGTCCGTTGCTTTCTTTACTACGTTAAGTGCGATCTTAATTTATTTAGCGTCAACAGTCGTGACCGTGACCTGAATTCCTCTGACTTTTTGTCAGTAAGGGGAAGGACTAAATGTGTTTGTTGGGCGATAAGGTCCTGGAGTTGCTACTTTAACTAAATGTGAAAGAAATGTTATCTGTTCTAGATGTTTCTGCAGTAGTGTGTATTATATAAGTTTCTGAGGTATCTAAATGAGTGTGACGGACTCATAAAACACGAATTTTGGTAGAGAAAGATATGAACATAGGAGATCTTTTATTGGAGCTTTATGTATACTGCATTTGACTAAATGTTTAGGTAAGTGCAGGAGGTTATGTGCTAGTTGCTGAAACATGACTGAAGATATGATTATTTGTGTTTGGTTCGATCCAGTGTTTTAATTGTGTTAAAGAAGCTTGGTTAGAAAATTCGCTTAGGAGAGCAAGTAAAGTGTTCAAACGTTCTTGGAATGTGCTAATGGTCGGATTTTAATAAATGTTTTTAGTGATGTCTAAATTTCGGAATATTACCTCTCAACCCGACGCTGCCCATACCAACTGGGATTCCATCCTGGCTTCAGTTTTGCTTCGTGATATCGTAAATTTTGTACATTTTATGACATTGTCATCTCCTTCAGTATAAAAATTAGTTTCATTAGTTTCTCATTCAGTTAGGATTGTCTGGTAGAAGACGATGTTCGTTCATGTTGGAACTCTACGTTGAGATACCCCTATTCGGGTTGTACTGATACCGTCTTGTATTTATTGACAACTATCGAACTTGGTAGTGATTCAGAATTGCTAAATACGCATGGGAATTGGGTATTACTCTTCTCCCTCTCTTTGTCCGTATCCGCAGAGTGGTTCTAGGCGCTTCAGTTTGGAACCGCACGACCGCTACGGTCGTAGGTTCGAATCCTGCCTCGGGCATGGGTGTCTGTGATGTCCTTAGGTTAATTAGGTTTAAGTAGTTCTAAGTTATAGGGGACTGATGATCTCAGATGTTAAGTCCCATAGTGCTCAGAGCCATTTGTCCGTATCCTCCACCTACCCCTCCCTTTACTCACCTTCCCGCCCCCCTCTCTGTCCATCTTCTATGGACCTCCCTCTACTATCTCCTTCTGCACCCCTCTCTCTGTTAATCTGCTTATTCCCTCCCCCACCTCCCTCTGTGAGTCTCCTCTTTCTCCCTCTGTCTCACCTCTTCCTCTTCCCTGTGCTTACTAATCATAAGCCGGCAAGGTATAAACAAAACCTCTCTATAAAAATGAAATGATCGTCTGGCATTGATGGCCGGGAGGCCACATCGGGGGAAATTCGGTCGCTAGATGCAAGTCTTATTTCAGGCGACGCCACATTGGACGACTAATGAAACTAATTTTGTTCATTGCTAGGTCTCCATAAACAGTCTGCAGGCGCCTTTGAATATCTGTGATGGTCTGGTTTTCTGCCAAAAGCAACTTAGTGACAGCTATCTGCTTCGTAGTCACACTTGGTATGAGTACAATACAACGCTCAGTCAACTGGCGGAGAAAATCTCCAACCAATATGGAAACTGAACACGGGCCCAGTACATCGTAGGCAAACAAGTTACCAACCGGCTAAGCAGGAGGACAACCTTCCTGTTTTTTGTTAATACTGACTACGTGGAAGGAAAACGTTCTTTTTTGTTTAAAAATATACATAGTGACAAAGAACGTGTACGGGAGAAACAATTAGTCTAATGGCTTAAATGCCCTGCCATCGTAGTTAAAACTCTGCACATGTGGCTCTTAAATGCTCTCTATGGTCTTCTGTTAGGCGGCGAGCAACATAGCGGGCACACATCTTTGAGTACACAAGTGGTTGACGAGTGTGTCAGCAGTACCAACATAAATGTCCAGTTATGCAGCGAAGAATTCATTGTGACCCGTTGATCACCTCAAATGAGAGTGCTTGCACGTTCCAACATCGCAGGAGTCACAGCTGAGTGTGGTCGGCTGGCACGCGGGAGATTAGTTAGGTTTTCTCGATCTTGTTGCGATGATGACAGACGCCTCGCCTAACGACACACCAAGCTTCTGTTCACTGATAGGTCTCCATAAACAGTCTGCAGGCGCCTATGAATATGTGTGATGGTCTGAGTTTCTGCCAAAAGCAACTCAGTGACAGCTATCTGCTTGGTATTCACCTCAGTTGCACACGTCATTTATTCATTCTTCCTATTTCATTCACTCACAAACTTTCTCATGTTTCTGTACTTGGGATACTGCAGTGTACACCTACTGTATGTGCGAAGTTACTCGGCCACCATCGTCTCATGTTACGTGAGCTAAATTCACGACTCGAAAGTACTGTTCTGAATAGCCACTCTTGTGTGGAAATGCCACGAAACACTATTAGCGGCTGAATGCTGTGACGTTTCAGACGGTGATATATGTCGGCGTGTGCCGCTTTGCTGACTGCTGTTTATAAAACACTGTGCTGCGTAACCTTAGTCAGTGCTACGAAGTTAGGGAGGAAGGAGAGTCAATATTTAAACCTTCATATGATGATTAACTATCCTTGTTTACGCTATCTGTGTTTGTAAAAATGTGGAGACAGCTTTATAGCACACCTGGGCACTATAAGCAGAAAGCTAACACCAGTTCAGTGCAATACTTGCATCTACAAAGTCATATTCTGTGTGAAATTCACAAGTATTAGATATGCAGGCACATTTCTTTCGCTGTGCTAAATTCGCAAAACATTGACGTTGTGAGAATGTTTACCGTTCAGTTCATCAATTAGATCGTGTGTCCAAATTATTTCTGCGTCATTAGAAATACTCATTCTGCGTACCAGGGTTTAATTATCACTAGTTCTGAGAGTTGTCTGTGCTTTTTCAAGCACATGCAAAGTTTTAAAGCTGCTGTTCTCACGCATATTTTAAATCATAAGCAAGAATTTTGTTTTTTATTTGGTAACTATGCATGTATTGTCCTAATTTTCATCTGAAGGTTGCTTTCCCGGAAACTGTGTCAGATAGAGACGAAGATATAGTACATGTCGTTTCGTTGCTTTATAAATTACGTATATGAGGAGAACATGGGATTAAAGTTATTTTGTAAAATGTTATCGTTCCTATGTCGTCGGTCGCAGTACTTAGTATGGCATTGGACTGATGTAACAAGGGCAGTGTATAATTTAGGCGTCTAAATCCACATTGAAATGCAACAACATTTCCTACTGAATCACACATCAGTTACGATGAATGAATAATGCCACCATCTTCCCCAACAACGTAACGAGGAAGGACGTTGGCTCATTAGGAAGGCAGGTAATAAGATGTTACGAACATAAGAAGGGACTTTTGGCAGAAAGCGTCCAAATAAACGGAGTAAAATATTCGCTCGGTTATTACATAGATAGTTCAGAATATAAAATGGAAAGATATAGTATTTGAAAACTTGCTTCCTGTAACATGTTTCTGCTCTGAGCTAATGGAAGTAGCAAGGGGACTAAAAATGTTACCTGTTTTCAATGTTAAGTAGAAGAAACAAGAAGTAGCAATTTTGAAACGTGAGAAAAATTTCCGTGTTGGCACCTACGCGGTGCCCGTGTATATTTATTTATCCTCTGCAAGACGTTGTTCGCAGTACAGAGAGGGTGCGACCACAAACTGGAGACTTTGTAGCAGTTCGAAACCACTGAATAATTCATCAGCAGTGAGACATGCACCCCTCCAAAGACCTACTCCATATATTCCGCTCTGTGAGTTTTGACTTTTTGCCCACCGATGGACTTAATTAAATGTAAATATTTCTACGATGCATTTCGGCATTTTAAGCTATGACAGAAGATGGAAATAACGTTCAGAGGAATATGAAAGTACGGGAATACTTATTTTTTATTTTTAGGAATAATATAGTAATTATTTTAGTGTCACAGACGAGGTTATGAAAAACCGATTAGACATAACTGCCTTACATTTCTTTCTTACTAACAGAAACGTGATGAACTCAGCCTTTAGACGACGATTTACGTTTTGAAGGAGAAGAAAAGGCTTCCGTTTGAGAACGCCAAATTGCTGTGAGCCAACTGTATTCCTCTCCAGATGGACGTACCACATGGCACAGTGGCTGACAGGCAGCAAATTATTGTTACTATTATCACCAGACACTTTGTTTCAGTTAAGCATCGTTATTGATGCTCTATAACGTTAACATTATAAATGACTACCGAACCGGGCAACAGCTCGCGCCACAGATGAATTGGATATACGTCCTAATTTCCCTTTCTCTCCTCTCTCTATCCAGTCTCTTCCTTTCTCTCTTTTTCTCTTCCTTCCTCTCTTTGTCCATTTCTTCCCTCCCCCCTTCTCAGTCCATCTCTTCATCCTCTGTCTCTCTGATCTTGAGTCTTGCTTTTTGTTATTACAAACAAAACACTGATGGGAACTGAAATCGCTTAATGAATGGGTAAATCGGTTGGTATCCCTATGAGAGGGAGGTCTCCAGCTGCTGGATATGTGAAGATAGTAGCTTCAGTGACGGTATTTCCCATAGTTTTAATCTGCGAACGCCTGGGACGAACCACATTCCATAGCAGTATTCTAACCATAAGCCACAGATCATTAAGACTACTTTCCTGTTTTCTGCTAAAATCGAATGAGAGGGAGAAAACAAAACAGCACATAATTGTGTATATAATTTTTGTTTAAAATTATGTCAAGAAGAAAACATACGACGGAAAACAATTTTTCTAGCGGTATGCATGCGGCAGCATGCTTACCAATGTGTTCCCTAACGCTCCGCCTAAAAACAGCATTTTCCTGTGATCAGACCTCGGGTTCTATTTGTGAGCGAAAGGCAGGGTCAAGCCTTTTGAATAGCCGTTGGGCTAGGACCATTTATACACTCATCGGAAGGATCATCTTAGTGCCACTATCATACAGTACAGGGTCAAAGTATGAATGTTGCACACTTCCTCCTGCAGACAATGGAGCAAATCAGCTGGGCTTTTTTAGCATTTGATGTAGTCTACAGTGGGCCTGATGGGAATAATAGAGGCACCATTGGTTAATATTCGGTTATTCGGGAACCCCCCAAAAAGGTGTTTTTTTTTTTTTTTGCTGTATTTTCGCCATCACCAGCTGACCAAACCCTATCCGAGGATTCCAAATTTTTACGATATGTTCGCAAGATCCCGATATCGAACAAGCTTGAAAGTTTTGGTGATATCATTACCTGTTTGCCAGATGCAAAGGTTCAAATTTACGCTACTACTAAGCGTAATATATGTACGTAAAAGTTAAATAAATTGAGCGCTGAATGGTATACTCATAATAAACCCGTGATTTAATTAAACTGCGAGCTAATATCCCAAAGATGTTCGAGCTCACCTGAGGTTCCGCTTTGTCGAAATGTCGTGGGTCAAAATCGTCTAGGGGTTGAACCGCACGTGTCGCATTACACACCCTAAATTAGACACTTGTAAACCTTTGGTTAAATTGTCTGGCTGATGGCAAGTTATCGTCATTGTGTAAAACATACAACGTTAATGTAATATATAACAACAGTAACTATAATATTGGGGCTAAATTATTCTGTCCAAATATCACTTTCTATATTAGAATCAAACTCACTGTATTCTCCCTTAAAAGTATCGACATTAGTAGCTACTGCATCATTATCATGAAATAAAACATTACTTTTTACTTCCACGCTATTACAAACATCTTCACAAACAGCACTTTCAACAGCCTCTGATACATTATACAACTCGCTACATGAAACCTCATTTACCTCTGTCGACAAATCACAAATATAAGAAAGAAAGGTTCATAATTTCACCATCCATTGCCGTTACATCACATAAATTATAGCTACAGCGTCGTGCAATTTCAGAATCAGCAGTACCATTAAGTCCCGCTGGATTTTGATTTCAACCTGAGCATAATACCTTTTCCCTCTCTTACACGTTCCTGCGTCACATTAATTTCAGATCGTACATCAAAGTCAGATCCATATTAATTCTCAAACCAACATTCAAGATGCACATATCCATCCAGAATTTCAGGTTCACCTCCATTAGTAGGAAGATACGTACAGATTTCTTCGTCTGAAGTATCAGCAGCTTCAACTTTCGTAACTTCAGCACATAAAACATCATTACTACATTCCTTAAAAAATAATTCACCAATATCCGCCAATACACACATAAGTCTTGAACAGCTGAAGAGACTAATGACACGACGCCCTTGTTAACTTCCTTAACAACTTTCGCCGTCACAATATCATCTGAAACCTCACCATCTTCATCACTATAATCGTTACCGTTGGTTAGTCCTCTTTGGAATTTTCTATACCATCTAACTCCACCAAATTCAGCTCCAGCTCAGTCTCGTTTTGGCATGTACAATCTTTTATTGTATCAACATTCACACACTCTGTCGTCTCACATTCATAAAATATTTCATTTAGCCGTAAATCGTCGTCAGCCCCTTGATCGATATCTTTCATTGTCTTAGGATGACGCCTTTTAAGTAGGATCTGATTTCAAAAATTTACCTATTTGATTCTCATCTCTTACTAACTTCATTCCAAAATTCTGACGCCTTTCTGCCGATTGTACCCTGGTAAAAAGGGCGAGAGCCATAGTGACAAGGAACGTCTACCCACCGACTTACAGCATCTGCTCCATATCCGTCACAAGAGTGGCTACTCCAAGACACAAGTAAAATGTGCTCTCTATCTGAGCGTGGAGAACAAAGAGTAAGATCCAAAAGAAGAGTCCATGCGCCTGGCGTTCCTTCTCTAAGCAGGACCACCCATAGCCAAGATTGCAAGGATAATAAACACGCTTGGGTCTGTTAAAGACTCAGTAGGTCTACAGGGCGCTTGGTATCTACGGCATCAGCTGCGAGTGGGGCTTGCTGTACGTCGATCAGGGTTCGTGGAATGTGAGGAGTGTTCACCTTGGCCAAACCGTAAAGTCTCTGATGGCACAGCATCAACGAAGGACACGAGTTTTTGAACAAACTATGGTAATGTGTCGCGACAGTAGCTTCTGCGATTCGGTCATCAAGGAGGCATTGGTAATACGAGTGCATGACGATGTCAATAGAGACAGCGATTTCCGATTGACCTCCACATGGGATGTGACGTTGACAAAATTACGTCAGGAACGGTCTGACGTGAAAGCGGGGTTGGAAGCGTGCGGGATAGACAGGTAACACCAGGACACGACGTCCAGACCCCCCCCCCCCCCCAACCCATCCACCGCCCGCCCCCCCCCCACCCCCAGACGCCCCACCTGCCATCTGTCATGGGGCCGCGATATGTCTCCCAGAAGCGCCCGACTGGCACACTCATGGAGCCCCCTGCTGAGGGATCTGCGATTCAGCGGCTATAAAGGAACGAACTGGATATGTATGTACCATAGTTCCGCCTGGGAGAGGAGAGCGGAAGGATAGTTGGGAGAAATAAGTTCCCCCCACACCTTTGCAATATATAATAAATGAATATCTAAACAAAACTTTCTTGAATCTCAGTGTTGAGGAGGGTGTATAGCACATCTGTTTCTTCAAAAGCATCTTAGCTTCTGACATTTCTGCTGGCAGTTGCATCTGAAGAACCCCTGGCCACTTGCATCGACTGAGACGTCGCAAATGTCCTCAGGGCAAGTTTCCTCTGCTGGAACTTCCTCCTCTGAGGTTATTCTTAGAGGGCAAGTACTGAACTGGGACCTGAAACAAAATTTTGTAAGTTGCAGTGACATATCGTATCGCCCATTCCATAATTATTTAAAAGGGAACAATTTATTACCGTGCGTATAGTTGGCTCAGCACAGCATCTCTCGTCCCGGTACTGTAGAAGCCATCGGCCGTTGTCTCGAGGACGACACGAAAGGTCGACCTAGCTTCTCCTCTTTCTCTATCGAAGTCGGGGACTGGTACTCTCACGGTACAGTCCTTTTCCACTGTTGGAAAACAGCGATCTGAACACTGCCACCTTCTTTGCGCTTGTTCTTTTAAGCACTTGTACTCTTCAGTTCTGTGTTTTTTAATAGCATGAGTTGACTGATCTAAATCAGTCAGGCAGTAGTCATTATCGTCAGGAATAGTTTCTTTCTCTCTGTTTCAACCTCTGTTCTTGTTGGTATGTTATCCTCTTGCAATGGAGATTTACCTTGATCATTATCCTGCAACGTTTCAGTTCCTGTGTAACTGCTAACACTCACTTGATTAATTATATTTTCAAGGTCGTTCTCACGGTGCACGTCCATCAGTACTTCAGCAGGTAAACTTGTTGAAGACAAACCATACTTAGGAGAGCACGCAAACAACACCTCGAACGGAGACCTTTTAATTCCAAAATGTACAGCGCTATTCTTCATTAGCTGTACAAATCGTAAGGCACAGCTCCAATCCGTGGTGTTGTGCATCTGCGTACATGTAGTAAGCATATTTTCTGTGTCTTGATTTGCCCGCTCTACGCTGCCTTGTCTCTGTGTCGAGGTTTACTGTGGACAATCTTAAAATTGGGCCACAGTTCAGTTAAGCTGCTCATTATTTTGCTAACGAACTCTTTACTACTGTCAGACAGCAATACTGAAGGAGCACCTACAATGTAAAAATTTTAATAATGCTATCGATACCTCTTCAGCGGTGGAAGATTATAAAAAATGCAAACAAAAAGCCTACCTGCCATTGCCACATACGGCCCTGAAATTATACAATTCAGTCAAAATTTAAGCCTCTTCAACTGTTGAAAAATTACGACTTACCATTTTTGACCTTATTTAGTGGGCACTTCCCACTTCAAATCACTAAGTAATGATGTAGTTGTGACGTGCTTGCAGAAATGGTTCCAATATTTTTCTGTTTAGTTAAGGGAAAAATCTTGGCAAGTTACAGGTGATTAACACTGTGCGACCAATGTACAACTTTGTTTCGAAATTCCCTAAGGCCTATTTAAAAAGGAATGTTACTAACTGAGAAACTGTTGCTCAATTCAGCTACAAATCTATTCACCACACCAAGGGCGCACAAACCTCCAAATAACGTAGCTAACACTCGATTCTCTCAGTGTGCGTTAATAATACCTACAAAATTACAGGAATACTCAATCACCTCTAAGTTGCTGAACACTAACACTAGGTAGAAAATGCGGAACACTCCACTCCAGATCAGCATCTGCTCATAAATAAAATCACACATAAATCTTATCACTTGTTCTCTGTACAGTTCTCACTAGAAAATATTTCATGCATGAAACAAAGTAAGTAAGCTCACTCTTTACCATTACATAGCCAGATATCCCTGACTAGTCATGCAACGATTCACAATCGAAATCGCTAAACAGTATTTCAGTGGTCTAAACGCTCACAGTTATATCAGTCAATTATCTCGAACCAGCAGTTACTCAGACCTATAATTACTCAAACTATCGTACCACTATAAGTTCCACTACCCTGCGGAGTCTATCCATACTACCGCTTGTTGTGACTGTCAGCAAGGCACTTTCGCTGAAAATGCTGCAATGTGAACTCAACTGTTCCGCTCGACTTCTCCCTACAACGCAACGCCCCCCAACAACTGACTCCAAACCGCTCCTCAGGGAACTGCCTCTGGACAACTGCTCTTTACAGCTACTCATAGGGTCCACGTGAAACAATTTTGGAACCATTTACCCAAACAAACGTACTGCGATACAATTACTTTTAACAATTAAATTATTATGTAAGCGTCGACTTTTCTTCTCGCAGCCGTTTGTTGCTACCGTAGATTCTTTACCGCTCGATCTGTATCGCCGCCTGCCGTCGATTTAATTACAATCTTTGTCGCTCGAAGTGTGAATGAAATTTTTTACTTTTGTATGGGATCATTGTAACATATTAAAGTCAGAAATGTGTAAGTAACGTTAAAGTAAATAACGATCTTTGTCGCTCGAAGTGTGAATGAAATTTTTTACTTTTGTATGGGATCATTGTAACATATTAAAGTCAGAAATGTGCAAGTAACGTTAAAGTAAATAACGATGTTTGTTCAACCTATATCAACGTAAATTTCCGCTACTACATGAATAGGTTAAGACGACAAAAGTACCGACACAACAAAAAAATTAAAACTTCACCATTTGACACATCACACCGTATCTCTGTCTGTAGATATAACCTTAAGCCTCAAGCCTGAACTCCGGAAG
This sequence comes from Schistocerca gregaria, assembly GCF_023897955.1. Taxonomy (NCBI): domain Eukaryota; kingdom Metazoa; phylum Arthropoda; class Insecta; order Orthoptera; family Acrididae; genus Schistocerca; species Schistocerca gregaria. Next base: position 994,491,967 of record NC_064920.1, read on the forward strand.
CGTTTGCCAACATTGTGCAGAAAATTACTGCTAGCCCGAGAACATCTGTCAGGCTCTATTCGCAAAAGGCGGGTGATAAATGTACAACTCGTTGATGTGTTCTTACGACCACTAGGCAGGCTGCCAAAGAACTCTGGATTCTGCATCACTCGCAGCAATACAGACGGGTGGTGCTACGTATGGAGACAAGGCTCGGTGCTAAAGGCCTCGCTCACAGTGGACCAGGCCGTATCCTTCCGCGTCTGCTCCGCGCTCGCAGAGATACTCAGAAGAAACGCAGAAATTTGGAGGACTTCATGAAAGCCAACGCCACACTCATCAGTTACTAGACGCGACTACTCAGAACAAAGGCCAATACTCTGTTAGACAAACCTTTCTACGTTCAACAACAACAGTTCAATAGCTCTCATTGCTTTTGCCAGCTTGTCTATGTGTAAATATTGAAATTAAAAGCGTGTGGATTGCAGACATACAACCTTGTTCCTTGTGATGTAAATGTCTACCTCGTATCCACCACCTACAAATACAGATATAACATGTACTTTATTAAAAACGGGTATGAATCGTGATTCAGATCCATGCAACACGTAAAAGAAAAAGGGAATACGATAGTACAAATTACATCGAAATGAGGCGTTCAGAAAATTCGGTGGCAGGATAAAATAAAAAACGAAACATCATGAAGTAATTCATACCTAATTACTATCTAGTGCAACTTATCAGCAAGGTATATGTGCCAATGGAAGTTGTGCGAAGGAAAGGGCTGAGAAGAAAATGCACACGCTGTCACGTAGCTTGTAAGTGTGCTGCTCGGATTAAGATTTGGATTACAAACACAAGTAAATGTTATTGTGTTCTGATTTGGAAAGCTATGACTTTTTATATACAAAGTTTAGATTGACCAAATTTAGGAACGCGAACACATACACTCAAATGAAAGAAAAGCGATTAGATACTTCCTAATATCCTGTTGGACCTCCTTTTGCTCGGCGTAGTGCAGTAACTCGACGTGACATGGACTTAACAACAAGTCGCTGAAAGTCTCCGACAGAAATATTGAGCCATGCTGCCTCTGTAGCTACCTCTATACATATACATCATACTTTGCAAATCCAAATTAAGTTCCT